>NW_006785403.1:0-27176 GCF_000442215.2 Lipotes vexillifer | reverse complement strand
GGAAGGCACGGGGGTGGGTAATGGGGAGCTGGGTGCATGGAGGGGCTGATTGCCCGAGGTGGGCTTTGTCCTGGTCCATTTATAATAAACCTCCACAGACTGGGTGGTTTGTAAACAAGAGAAGTTTATTTCTTACCATTCTGGAGGCTGGAAGTCCAAGGTCGGGGGGCCAGCCTGGTCGGGTTCCGGTGAAGGCCCTCTGCCATGGACAGCAGGCTCCTGGCTGTGTCCTTGCAGGGAGGAAGGAGGGAACTCTGTGGGGCGTCTGTAATGAGGCAGCTGATCCCATCCACGAGGGCTCCACCATCAGGACTAAGCATCTCCCAAAGGCCCCACCCCTTAATAGCATCACCTTGGCGGGTAGGATCTCATTATGTGAATTTCAGGAGGACAGAAGCATTCAGTGCAGAGCAGGCTCTTTCCCAAGATCTGGCAGTTCTCCAGCCGTTTGTGCTGATCGGCATCACGGGGCAACCGCAGCCTTGGTACAGGGAGAGGGGAGGCTTTAGGGCTCAAGGCTGTCCTTGAGGCTGCAGACAGGGCCCACCTGCTGCCGACCACCCACCCTCATAGCAGCCGGGCCAGGCTCCCATCAGCAAGTGAAGGTGAGAAGCAGGAAGCCATTCGCCAGCTGACCTGCTCTGCGGGCTGCCTGTCTGCTATCCTAAACCTCTAAACATGGGTGAAGTGACTTTCTAGCTCTTTCTCAGGGTCCCAAGGCAGCCAGCAAATGGTCAGAAAGGCTACGATGTTACTGTTCCCTCGAGACTGTCCGCGCCTGGGGCTGCCTGGCACCAGGATCCACTCAGGGCCCTCCCACCCCCCAGCCCGCTCCTCCCCTCTCCCTCTTTCTGTTTCCGGGTTCCTGTGCTGGGTGGTCCTTGTCACCACCAGCAGCAAGTCCTGCTCTAAGGCCCACAGAGACCAGGGCTGTGCAGGGAAATCTGGCCTAGCTCCATCCCTGGGGTTCAAGGGTCAAAACAGGAATCCCAGAGACAGGTGTCTGCTTTATTACATGCAGAGAGGAGCCTTCAAGTAGAGCCAGACACAGGTGCAGGAGTGGACACCCTCCAGGGTCTGTGCCTGGGCCATCGGCCACAGGACATCAGGAAGGAGGCGCCCTCCTTGGCCTCCTTCCCACAGCTGCCGGGGCTTGCCGGTTCAAACCCAGATTTTCCCACTAAACCAGGGCAGCTGGGAACAAGCCTCTGACAGCAGAGCAGAACCACAGCCCGGGGGTGTTGCTTGCTGGGGAGGCCCTGAGCCAGTCGGGGTCAGCTGCATCCTCCCTGCAGACTGTGAGCTGAGAGCCTGCCGCCCTCCCGTGGCTCCCAGAGTCCGGAGTCCCCTCCGCTGTCCTGGCTGCATCCCTTCCTGGCAGCCACTTGCGACTCTGCAGGAGTTGGGGGGGCGGTGAGAGGTGGGTTGTAGGAAGCCTTTCCATCCGTGTCACACACAGCTGATAGAAGCTGAGCACTTCCAGGGGGAATTTCTGGCACTTCCTTCAGAAAGTCCTGGCTACACGGCAGGTACACAGAGCACTGTTCTGAGGCCCAGCTCTCAATCGCATCATCTCGGAGGGAAAAAGGAGCAGGAGGTGGCAGGGAAACCCGTGGCTGGGGCTGACGCTTCCACAGGCTCCCTGCCCTTGGGTCCCCCTGGTGTCAGGAGTCTCCTGAACTGCTGTCACCTGCCTATGGCCCAGCGGGGATGGGGGCGGGGTCCCGGGGTGGGCTGGCAGGGAAGCAGCCCCCAGGGGACTGAGTCACTCCTCTGTTCTCAGACAGCCATGGGGGTGGCTCTGCGGCCTCACCCGGTGAAGCCCCTCCAGGGAGCCTTTGTCTGGCTGGTCCTCTGGACTAGCTTCTCCCCAGTGCCAGCAAGTCAGGCAGAATCCTGAGCTGGGAAATGTTTCAGGGAGACCAGTGGTCCCCAGCATTCAACGTTGCAGAGAGCTCAGGGAAGCACTTACAAAATCTCATAACTAGGAAGTCCCCGAGACAGAGACTCTGCAGAGGACAGCTGGCCACGGCTCCTTTGGGGATCTTGGCCGAGAAGGCGTGACGTAGGCAGATGGGAGCAGGGGGAACCCAGCGAAGGCATTTGAATGACAAGGAAGGAGGAAATGTAATTTTTTTTAAGACTGAAGTGATCAGGAGGCACTAGATATTAGTATTTTGGGAACAGGGCTGTCATACATATCACGACAGTTCATCAGTTCCAACCTCCCTCGCGTGACAGCTGACATTCACATGTGTGACACACGTCCAGGAGCCAACTCTTAGCCGGGGAGTGATGTGTGACTCTGTCCCTTCTCTCCGCGCTAAAGAAAGCATCTCAAAACATACTCATCTCAAAACAGTCACATGTGGTAGTGACTTTACTATACAGACAACAGGGTTGAATCACCTCTGAACTTATTATTAAACTATTGGAATAAACCAAAGACTGTTACTTTAACTATTAGTAACAAACTACCTGCGACAGCCCTCTCAGTACATGAACCTGTAAGAATCCTAGTGAGGCTGAAAACTGTGATAAGTTCAGCCAGTACCCTTGCATACTCACTCTTCCCTTAAAAAAAAAATTAATGCAAGCGATTTACAGAAAAACTTGATAAAACAAAACAGCTATTTGTTTCATAAAAATTCTCTTTGGCTACATAGTGATATACACATCAGCTTACAAAGCTATAATCAACATGTACCTATAATTTCAGGTTCCGCTTTTCTTCACTAAATATTTCATTTACACATTTCCATTTATTGGTATATTCTCACAGTATCTAGTGGCTAAAAATACTTTATTGATTAACATTTTCTTATTATTGAGTATGGGCTGTTTCCCATTATTGTTTTATAAATAGGGCTGCAATGGATTTTTTACTAGAATTGTTTCCATTTTGATGTACCGTTTCCCAAAGTGAAACTACTGGGTGAAAAAGTGTGTAAAGCCTTTGACACTGCATCACATATTGTCAGATTCCTCATCTGCAAGAATAAACCTATTCTTAGTACCACTAGCAATTTATAAATTACCAATTTCTCTTCAGGCCTAACAGAGTTTTCTCTTTCGTTCTCTTTTTGTCCCTGTCCAACCCCACTTCTTTCTTCTGCCTCTTCCTTTCCTTTTTTGTTTAATAGATATGCAATATTACATTACAGAATTGTTTTAGTATTTCTGAAGTTGAAATGAGGGTATAGCCTGCGCTTCTGTTGCCACCTCTCCATCCTGACAGCCTCATGGGCATGCATGTGTTGAACCAAAGAGTGAAGTCTCTTCAAGACCCAAGCCCAGGCATGCTCAGGAATGCATGTGACCGGTCAGAAGGGACGTGTATGGCTGACCCAGGGTGCGTCCGCCACAACCCTTAATTCAGGGCATGGCAAAGGGTAGCCAGTCAGGAGGTGGGAGAAGTAAGGAGAGTGCGGTGTCCTGGGCCTTTCCAGCCCGAAGCTACGTAGGCTCTATGTGGGCTCCTAAAGAGCTTTCCCTCCCCTGTCTTCTATTCTAAGTATGGCAACCACGTGTCCTAAATCTGCTAACATTTCAAACATTTGGTCCAGTTGTCCCCATAAAGGGCACCCCCTCTTTTCAGATCATGTGTCCCCAAGTTGAATTTGGAAAGTATGGTTACTACTATTTTGGTATATCTGGCTCACCCACTCCACTAGAACGCAAGCCTGTTAAGAGCAAAGACTGTGTCTGATTCATCATTCCAAACCTGTATCATCCGTTTCCTCCTACCTACCCATCCTTTCATTCTAAAATTGGTTCTACTTGCTCTCTCGTCACTTAGGGAGCTGCTGTTCTTTGAAAATACAGATCCTAAAATAGCACCGTTCTCTTCTCTCTCTTCCAAGGGCTGTGTGTGTCAGAATGGGTTCAGAAAATGTAATTTTCCTTAACGTTTTATATGCGGCACCATAGAAGCTAAAGGCCATAATGTAGCCAGTAAGCATTGCCTATCAAATTAATTCTTCTGAATACTTCATGGTGCTGTTGGCAGCTGAGTGGTACTTGAAAGTCACAGATTTCACTGCTTTTGCTTAGTATACAAATTAAAGTTGGCATGGCCAGCAAAAGATATTTGCTGTAGGTGTCAATCATATAAAGAGGCTTCAGTGCAGTGCTGTTAATTCATAGCTTTCAATAAATATTGTAAAGATGAAAATGATAAACACTCTTAGAAATTATGTACTAGTGCAGCATTATACCCGTACAGCAAATCATCTAAGGTATCAGGGGAAGAATTCTGGCAAATGCTTTGAGTCTAAATGCTTTGCATTCCACTGACTTTATTACAGACCCCAGCACTTAACTTTTTCTCCCGGATTCCTCCTCCTAGTATAAGTCTCCAGGAGGCAGGCTGGTTGAATTAGCAGAGTCTCCAATATGTCAGGAGACCATGGCCATCCTCCAACCTACAGCTGAAAATCAGGCTTTTGCTAATGGACAGAAACATCTAAAGGGTTGGGTGAATAGGGCTGAAGAAGGTAGCTTAGCATTTATAAAATGGTAAACTTGAACTGGCAGGAATTGTCTTCCACTGTCCACTAGAGTTTTTAATTCCCCACCAAAGAACTTGAATCACAAATTCAAGACAAATGCAGAAGCATCCTTTGGAAGATAGACATCATCTGTCCCATTTGTAGGCTCCCCGGACATCAGCTTAAGTGACTGAAGTGAATCTAGGGTCATACAAAACATCTTCCCCCGTCCCCTGACTCTGCTGCACCAGCCCCAGGTGCAACCTTCTAAGTCCAGACAACTTTATATGTCGCGGCTGTCTTCTGCTGCCCAGAAGCCATGCTTGGACCACTGTGGCTTGCCTGCACTGAGGCCAAGGAGCTTCAGGTCGGCCGGCAAGTAGTATCTGTTTTGTTTTTCTCCCAACTTTCTACATGACCTGAGTTGCAGACCTTACACCTAGCAGGATGGAGCAGGTGGGGGACTCAGCCCGTGTTGGCTCTGAGTCACTGCTCCCAGGGGCTGAAGAGATGGCAAGTCAGGAACCCCACCAGTGTCAAAGGATGACAGGGGCATGTGCACTCAGAAGTCCCAAGAGCACCCACCAGGCAGCCGTCCACATAGAACCCCAGCTGGCCATCAGGACCAGGGAAGGGGTCTAACATTAGCAAGAAAAGAGTGGGCCTCTGGAGTAGGAAGGGCTTCTGGAGAGAACCGGCTTCTAGGCTGGGCTGCATTGCCAATCAGCGTCAGCAGAGGAGAGAGATTCTGTGACCCAGAAATCCCTATTGGGAGACACTGGCCCTAGTATGGTTCACTCATTCAGCATCTACTTTGAGTTCCTCTCGTGGCAGGTCTGTGTCCTGGGAGCTGGGAACACAGCAGTGAGTAAGAAAGGCACAGCTCCTGGCCTTGTGGAGGATTTTCAGGAGGGAGTGTTGGGCTCCACTGCAAAATTTAGCAGCTAGAACTGGGCCCCGGAACCGACACCTAAGCTAGTGACTTCATTCTCAACCTGCCAGATTCTTAATCAGTTCCTGCCTTCACCATATTTGGCTCCAGAACAAGATGGGACTGTCTGGGCGGGAGAGCATCTTTGGACTCAGCTGGGGAAACTGGGCAGACGTCTCCAGTGGATTCTGCACCCCTGTGTTCGTGGCGGCACGATTCACAGTGGCCGCAGGTGGAAACAACCCAACTGCACGCTGATGGGGGGAGGAAGGGCTAAACAAAATGTGTCCTATACATACAACGGAATATTAGCCTGAAAGAGGAAGGAAATTCTGACCCACGCTGCAGCATGAATGAACCCTGAGGACATTATTATGCCGATTGAAATCAGTCACGAAAGGACAAGTACTGTATGATTCCATTCATATGAAGTACCTGGAACAGTCAAATTCATAGAAACAGGAAGTAAGATGGTGGTTGCCAGGGGCTGGGGGAAAGGGCGAATGGAAAATTGGTGCTTAATGGGGACCAAGTTTCAGTTTAGGGGGTTGAAAAAGTTCTGGAGATGGATGGTGGTGATGGTTACACAACCATGTGCATGTAATTAATGCCACTGAACTGAACACTTAAAAATGGTCAGAATGGTAAACTATGTTATGTATATTTTACAATAAAAACAATTTTTTTTAAACCCATAATAGAGTAGGTAAAGCTTCCTTCAAACTCAAAATTCTTTCCCAGGCCGCCTTCCCCACCTGGCCTGTCAACTCCTTGACGTTTGGGAACCTCCCAAAGAATAAACTAACATGTTCTCTAGTGAAACGGAACAAAACAAAACAAGACTGGGAAGAAGCAGAAGCCGGGGAAATAGTGAGAGGTTGACGCTGTCTGTGAGCTTAGCCTGTGCCCGTGGCTCAAACGTTTTGTGCCTCAGAATCCCTTGGAGGGCTTCTTAAAACAACATGACGTTTGCATCTCTAGCAAGTTCCCAGGTGATGCTGACACCACTGATTCGGCGACCACACACTTGGAGAACCACAGGCCTCAAACCCAAAGCTCTTTAAAGTGTCAAAACCACAGACCAGGGATTCTCAGATTTTAGCAAGAAGATTTCCGTGGAATGTTGGTTGCAGTTCCAGAGTCCTGAGCCGTATAGATATGTGTACGTTTTGAAGCTTCCCCAGCTGATTCTGATGCAGTAGGTTTTCATTCCATGGGGTGGTAAATGCAGGAATTAGCCCAGTGGTTCTCAAAGTGTGGCCTGGGGGCCAGCAGCAGCAGACCTGGGCACTGGTTAGAGAACCCATTCTCGGGCCGGGCCCCAGACCTGCCGAGTCAGATACGGCTGGGTACGGCCCAGCAATCTGCTGGAGCCCCTAGGATGGTCTCTTCACACTAACGTCTCAGAACCAGTGAGCTAGATCTTTCGACAGCTTCTTTTTCGTTGAGGTGCTGATGACAAAACCAGGGCTCTTGGACAGTCGGATACGTAGTTTCCCGGTGCATGTAACCAATTCCTGGAAAATGGGACTGTTTATTTTTATTTATTTATTTATTCTAATGTTGACCTGGAAATGTGATCTGTGTACTACCAGGGTTGGAAAAGTTAATGAAGAGAATTAGAAATACCCTGGCATCCGAGGCCGCATGTAGCATGATTCATAGAAACTTCAAGGAGGCAAATTTTGGCTTGGTAAAAGGAAAAACATTCTTCTGGTTGGAGGGCTCTGGCCGTCCTCTGGGAAGGGTTTTCTTGGGATGTAGTGATTGCAGTCTCACTGAAGGTGTTCCATCTGGATGCCGTGAGGAAATCTAAGAATGAACTAGACTGGGTCAAGGGTTCCCAGATGCCTGTCTGAACAGTGTCAGTATCAGAGTGACCTGGGGTTGTTTAAATTCTGGAGTCCCCTCACAAACATTGTGGTTTGGCATAGCTGAGGTGGGACTCTGGCATTGCAGGTTAATTTGGAGTTCTAGGTCTGAGAATTGCTAAACCAGACCTATTTGCTGTCCCTTTCCAATTGTACAAAAGAGGATAGAGAAGTTAACTTCTAAAGGTTGGAAAATGAGAAAAAATTAAAGAATTCTCTCCTTCAGATAAGAAATTTACATTAAAAAGTAGTAGGGATGGTGGTGCTTTTAGCTCTAAGGGCACCCATAAGACACAAGTTTACGGCAGAAAGGATTTGGATTAAAGGAAGAAAACTTTCTTAGCAAAGAGGATTATTAAACATTGGGATGGGCTAAAAGAGTCGATCCTGGAAGATTCTTCTCCAGAAATTTCTAAAGCTAGGAGGACTTCTCATCTGTTTGGAACCATGTTGGGAATAGTTTAAACTCTCTTCCAGCCCCGATGCTGATGTTCTGATTTACACAACAGGATAGTAAACTAATACAGACTGTTGCCCTCAAGCTTCCAGAAGAGCCATAACGAAAGCTCCCCTCATTGTTAGATTGTTAATAAAACAGTCAGCAAATGGTGAACAGATAAAATATTCCTGCACCTGCAAGACTGGGTTTGAATAGGAGGACAGTCCAGTTTCTTGTTGTCCCGTCACTTAATCCCCTGTGCACCCACAGCTTTTGTCTGAGCGCTCATTCCGTGGGCACCAAGTCTCCAGTGCAGAAAAGTAAGAAACTTCTACCTGACAGTATCTTTCTGTGGTCCTGATTTTGAGGTGCAGCTGGAGTTGGGCATCAAGGCCAGCACAGCTGAAAAGGGAAGATCTTAAGGCAAAACGGGAGGCAGGAAGGAAGGCCCTGAACAAACATAGATATGAATGGCGACTGGCGAGGACAGGCCCCACCCTGGGAGAAGAGTGAGGCGCGGGCCCCCAGCCACAGGGCAGGGCCGCGGCCCGTAGCAGAGGCTGCAGTTGCTGCTTTCAAGTCTCTTAAGTAGTTCTGCTTCAGGCAAGAGAGCCGTAGGGAGACCCTCGTACTTTTTCACTTGGAGGCATAAGCAAAACTGATGTCGATCTTCTGAAAACCCTCCAGAGGTGTCCAGAAAGTCCAGAAGGCTCCCACAGTCAAGGAGCACGTTTACGAGGCGCAGCATCGTGGTTTAAAACACTGGCCGTGGGGTCAGGTGACTTGGGTTAAATCCCTCCTCTACCGCTTGACTGTGGACAAGTATCTTAACACTTCTTATTTGGAATATGAGGACCGTAAAGAGAACTGGATCACTGATGCGATTTCACGAGATGACAAGTGACTGAGGGCAGGGGCTGGCACATAAGTGCTCGATAAACCTTAGCTCTTAGCACTTTTCTAAAGAAGTGCAGGGCTGAACTCAGATTCACTGAAGCAGGGCCTCCCAAATGCTGGGCTGACACCTGGCTGGCACCAGCCTGTGACGGAGTTTTCAGCAGCCCTTGGCAAAACGGGAGGGATAAGGACAATGTCCTGTGTGTGCATGTTGGCACTTGGTTGCTGATGAGTTTTTTCCCTCTACTCAGAGAATGTACAGCCCTTTGCTTTTGGAAATAACAAGCATAGTAGGAGGTACTTTCAGTTTCATGTTCTTTACAGCCTTGATTTTTTTTTTTTTTTTTTTTCTGGTCTATGAAATTCCAAGAATGGGAACCATTCTGCTAAAAGGTAAGGTGAACACAGAGAGGGGCGGGGGAGGCTCTCACTTCTACCAACACAGGCTTCTCAGGTTCTTCCTCCGTGTTTATTCATTTTGTGCCCTTGGCCAATTTCTCCCTGCCTTTGAGTATGTTTCTAGCCTTAGTTTCTCCATTGCTTTTGCTCCCGCCCTGGGAGGGTAGCAGAATATGCCGCCCCAGAACATGCCACTTTGGCATAAGGATTATTTTGAGCTGAAGGCAATTGAGAAGAAGCGGATATAAGAAAAGCACTCCGCCCTCCCCGTATTCACCTAAAAGCAGGACATAAATTTGTAAAGATGTCTCCCCTCCCCTCTTTACCAGGAAGGACAGAAGTCAGCACTGGTGACAACTCTATACTCTTAGTAACCTACGTTACAAACTTCCGAACAAACCCTTATCTTCCGTTATTTCCCCATATGCCTAACCTTCGCACAATTTGCCACCCTAGAAACTCAAAGTCCTCTTCCTTTGTCTTGTCACTTCCTTAGACATTTATTTTTCTTTCGTTAAGATGCCATACAAGCCCAAGTTCTGACCACCCCGTTAATCACTCATCTCTGAGTGCCCCCTTGTGCACGTGCGATGCACATGTTAATAAACTTGTTTGTTTTTCTCTTGTTAATCTGTCTTTTGTTAGTCTAATTCACAGGGCCCCAGCCAATGAACCTAGGAGGGGAGAGGGAAACAAAGTTAAGTTTTTCCTCTTCTGTACACTTTGGCCATTTTCTCCCCCTTCCATGCCCCACTTTTTTTTTTTTTCTTTTCATTCCGCCTGCTCTGTTTCTCCTCCCCCTCACGCACTTCATTTCTGTTCCTGTTTTTGCTCCTGATTCTTTTTTCTAGTCACATGTGCTGCATCCCCACGTGTCCATTCCCCCAGGTGACTGGTGGAGGACACCCAGGTGCTGTACCCTGCGGAGCAAGCACTCTGCCGTGTCCCCTCCAGACGGAGGTCTGTGCTGAGGACAGAACAACAAAAGAGGACCTTAAGACTGGTCTTTCCTTGTCCAGACAGTGACACGTCATTAATTGAGATGTTCTGTTTTAGCACCGGAGGACGGCTCATTGCCCGTAACCCTTCCAACAAGAGGGACACCTTTTGGGCAATGAATTTGAGCGAGAGAACTCAGGCTCTGTACGCACTCTGAGGATTTGAGCCAAGGCACAGGTACAAATCTGTGATGTTTGCAGTGTCCTCGAAATTTGGGGGTGAGACATTTCTCCCCCTTAGAGAGCCAACTCAGCCAGCGTGTCCTGGTTTCAGCTCTGAAAGTCCCATGTCCTTGGAAGGCCCTGGCAAACTGGGACAGTTGGTCACCGGAGAGCCAATAGTGACCAACGCTCCACTGGACAACTTGTCAAAGATTAGGCGCAGGTAGGCCTAAATCCAGAGGATGAAACCAATGAGAAGATATTAAAGGGGCTGCAGTCATTTAACCCAGAGAAGAGAAGGCTAGGGGCGGGGGTGGGCAGGGGCTGTTTTGGTGACAACCATCACATGTGTCCTGGGCTGGACTGTGTGCACAGCTGCTGTCCATCTCCACCGGAGCTCAGAGCCGGAGGAAGTGGGTGTGAGCAGAGCCCAAACTTACTCACAGCACCAAATTTCCTGACAGTACATATTCTTAGACACTAGAATGAGTTTCAGAGACACATGAGGTATTGTCCTTGGAGGTCTTCAGCACAGTAAATTCCTAAGGGCTTTAAGAGTTTAGGTGCGGCCCCATATGCTCACCTTATCTTTGGTAAAGGAGGCAAGAATATACAGTGGAGAAAAGACAGCCTCTTCAATAAGTGGTGCTGGGAAAGCTGGGCAGCTACATGTAAAAGAATGAAATTAGAACACTCCCTAACACCATACACAGAAATAAACTCAGAGTGGATTAGAGACCTAAATGTAAGGCCAGACACTATCAAACTCTTAGAGGAAAACACAGGCAGAACACTCTATGACCTAAATCACAGCAAGATCCTTTTTGACCCACCTCCTAGGGAAATGGAAATAAAAACAAAAAGAAACAAATGGGACCTAATGAAACTTAAAAGCTTTCGCACAGCAGAGGAAACCATAAACAAGACGAAAAGATAACCCTCAGAATGGGAGAAAATATTTGCAAATGAAGCAACTGACAAAGGATTAATCTCCAAAATTTACAAGCAGCTGATGCAGCTCAATACAAAAAAAAACAAACAACCCAATCCAAAAATGGGGAGAAGACCTAAACAGACATTTCTCCAAAGAAGATATACAGATTGCCAACAAACACATGAAAGAATGCTCAACATCATTAATCATTAGAGAAATGCAAGTCAGAACTACAGTGAGATATCATCTCACACCGGTTAGAATGGCCATCATCAAAAAATCTAGAAACAATAAATGCTGGAGAGGGTGTGGAGAAAAGGGAACCCTCTTGCACTGTTGGTGGGAATATAAATTGATAGAGCCCCTATGGAGAACAAACAGTGTGGAGGTTCCTTAAAAAACTAAAAATAGAACTACCATATGACCCAGCAATCGCACTACTGGGTGTATACCCCGAGAAAACCATAATTCAAAAAGAGTCATGTACCACAATGTTCATTGCAGCTCTATTTACAATAGCCAGGACATGGAAGCAACTTAAGTGCCCATCAACAGATGAATGGATAAAGAAGATGTGGCACATATATACAATGGAATATTACTCAGCCATAAGAAGAAACGAAATTGAGTTATTTGTAGTGAGGTGGATGGACCTAGAGTCTGTGATACAGAGTGAAGTAAGTCAGAAAGAGAAATACAAATACCGTATGCTAACACATATATATGGAATCTAAAAAACCAACAAAAAAATGGTCATGAAGAACCTAGGGGGCTTCCCTGGTGGCGCAGTGCTTGAGAGTCCGCCTGCCGATGCAGGAGACGCGGGTTCGTGCCCCGTTTCGGGAAGATCCCACATGCCGCGGAGCGGCTGGGCCCGTGAGCCATGGCCACTGAGCCTGCGCGTCCGGAGCCTGTGCTCCGCAAATGGGAGAGGCCACAACAGTAACCTAGGGGCAAGACGGGAATAAAGACGCAGACCTACTAGAGAATGGACTTGAGGACACGGGGAGGAGGAAGGGTAAGCTGGGATGAAGTGAGAGAGTGGCATGGACAATATACACTACCAAATGTAAAATAGATAGCTAGTGGGAAGCAGCCACATAGCACGGGGAGATCAGCTCCGTGCTTTGTGACCACCTAGAGGGGTGGGGTAGGGAGGGTGGGAGGGAGGGAGACGTAAGAGACAAGAGATGTGGGGATGTATGTATGTGTATAACTGATTCACTTTGTTATAAAGCAGAAACTAACACACCATTGTAAAGTAGTTATACTCTAATGAAGATGTTAAAAAAAAAGGGTTTAGCTGTGGCCCAAGAGCCGTGGGGATAGACCAAACACTTTTCCAAGTTTCCTTCTGACCCTAGGATTCTGTTTCTGTCCACACGTCTATTATGACTGATTAGTGTTCGTGTCCTCTTTTGCCCGTAGTTAAACGTAACGATGACCAGGGAAAAGTGATGTGATTGTTGTCTTGTGGGGAAGTCAGTCAAGCTTCTCCAAAGCACAATGGAGAGGAAAGGTTAGCATGTTTGTTTGTTTCTCCTAAGGAATGCTTAAATCTAGACAAGGTTATTTATTGGTCAGACAGTTTCATGATGGCAATATTAGAAATTTACAACAGGGAAAAATTCCCTGTGATCCTATTTCTCCGACAGGCTGAGTGACCCACCTTCCCTTTCCACTCACTGGCCTGACATTTCCCTCTGACTTCTTCGTGTTTAAGCTGGCATCCAACCTGACCCACATAGGACGCATACATTACAGCAACTGGATCATATTGAGTGATGAGAGTAAAAAGCAAAACAAAACAAATGAAAAAAAAAATCCTATGTTATTTCCAGTTTTTAAAATCAGCTCATTCTCCTTCATAGAATTGTTTCACATTCTGGGAAATCAAGCTGAGGCATCTGGTGAATCGTTGTGGTTAAAATGGATAGGGTTTTGGGGGTGGTGGGTGCTTGTTGTTTTAGGGATGTTTCCCCCTCTTATGTAAACAGTTCTGTTTGTTGGAAATTGAGCACTACCTACACAAAATCTGAGCATCTTTCCACTATGCTGTTCTGAAATTGTTCCTCATCACTGATTCCAAACCACCAATCCTGAGGTCAGAAGCTGATGGCATATACTCTTTGTCTTCTGATCAGCTCCTTACAGGAGTTCCTTGGTATATTAGAGTTCTCCAGGGAAACAGAACAATAGGATATGTACATATGGAGAGAGAGAGAGAGATTATTTTAAAGAATTGTCTGGCAAGTCCAAAATCTGTAGGATGAACTGTCAGGCTCATATCCAAAGGCCGTCAGGCTGGAGAGAGGTCAGTCTCCATGCTATTCAGGCCTGTGACTGATTGGATGAGACCCCCCCACAGTGTGGAGGGCAGTTCAGTGAAAGGCCACTGATTTAAATGTTAATCTCCTCTAAAATCACTCACATAACATCAAGAATAATGTTTTACCAAATATCTGGGCACCATGGCCCAGCCACTTTGACACCTAATATTAATTATGTGTCATTACATTGGATTTTGTCTGTTCCTCATGCTTAGCGCTCTCCCCCACCCAAACCACTACACGAACACCTATGATCTCATCATGGGCTGCTCTCTGGGGAAGAAGGCAAAGGAGGGCGTATTTCACAAATTCAAATGGCTGTGAAAATCTCAACCAGGTATAACCAAAGTAATAAGTCCAGAGCCAGGACAAATTCTTAACTAACCCAAGAAACAACACCTTATTTCTTACATGAGTGGCTGTTCTCAGGTAGGAATATAAAATAATTTTGGTTTCACCTTTGGATGTAAATTCAATGAAATTATACTCAAGAGAGGTATAGCGTAGGAGGCCCTGCATAGATATTGAATTCATATTTAAAGGAATAGTTGTTACAAAGCACAGCCGTAGAACAGAATGCACTGTGGAGGCCAGTCTGTGGTAAGAGGGAAGGGGACCACTAGCCCTTTAATATATGATTTCAGCAACAAACCTGGGAGTTAGCTACATGGATTCTTTCTTTAACAAGAGGAAAGATGCCTTTCGTCCTGTTTTGTTTTCCACTGGGCATCCATTTAGAGTTACAGGCTAATAGTGATGCTAGTGGGACCAGAGTTGGGGACATCACTCTGCATTTCTTTCCACTTACGTAAACGAAGCTCTTTTTTGGTTTAGAAATATATTTTTACTTGGTCTTCCAAATCACAACTTTGTCAGTAAAACTCATGTTGTCATAGCAGTAGGTACATGTATAAAACTAAATTTCTGACTTTATTTTATTATAGTCCCTTAATCGCTCACATTATTCTCCTCTTATAAGCATCCATTCTGGGTTTTATCACGTGTTCTTCTAACTCACCTTGCATAGCTTCATATATGTAAAGTAGACTTTCATTCACATAACCAGTTTTGTGTTATACGTCTCATTGTAGTTAATTTTTTCACTCGTCATGATGTTTCTGAGATGTAACCATGTTGGTATAAGTCAAATTTATTTACTGCTTATGACTGCTGTCTAGTTTTTCCACCCTGTGCATGTACCACAGATAACATGTCCACTCTTTCGCTGAAGGACAGTTAGACTGTTTACAGCCATTTACGTTGACAATGCTAGTGCAGACACACTGACATGAGTCTCTTTCGGCACGTCTCCGTTCCTCTGGGCTGTCACCCAGGAACAGTATTTCTGGGTCACATGGAGAATATACATATACATGTTTTCACTAATATTGCCCAACTGACCTCCAAAAATGGCAGCAGCAAGTGACTCCTGCCCATCTGTAGTGCAGTAAGGACTTCCATTTCCCCACATCCTTGTCAGCACTTGCTGTTACACAACATTATATTTTTTACCAGTCTAATGGTTATAAGGTAGTATCTCATTTTTTTATTGAAGTTTAGTTGATGTACAGTATTATGTAAGTTACAAGTGTACAATATAATGATTCACAATTTTTAAAGGTTATATACTCCATTCGTGGTTATTATAAAATATTGGCTATTTTCCCTGTGTTGTACGTTATAGCCTTGTAGCTTATTTTATACATAACGGTTTGTACCGCTTAATCCCTTACCCCTATAATGACCCTCCCCTTTCCCTTTCCCCACTGGTAACCACTAGCTTGTTCTCTGTATCCGTGAGTCTGCTTCTTTTTTGTTATAATCACTAGTTTGTTGTATTTTTTAGATTCCACATACAAGTGATATCATACAACATTTGTCTTTCTCTGTCTGACTTATTTCACTTAGCATAATACCTTCCAAGTCCATCCATGTAGCTGCAAATGGCATTATTTCACTCTTTTTATGGCTGAGTAGTATTCCATTGTATATATGTACCACATCTTCTTTATCCATTCATCTGTTGATGGGTATTTAGGTTGTTTCCTTGTCTTGGCTGTTGTGAATAGTGCTGCTATGAACATTGGGGTGCATGTACCTTTTTGAATTAGCATTTTTGTTTTTCCAGATAGATACCCAGGAGTGGAATTGTTAGATCATATGGTAGTCCTATTTTTAGTTTTTTTGAGACACCTCCATGTAGTATCTCATTTTTAACACAATCTGCATTTCTCTGATTACTAGTGAGTTTGAGAGTCTCCTCATCTATTTATTGGCCATTCTGCATTTACTTCTGTGAATTCCTTTTTCATATTTTTGCCCATTTTTCTGTTTTTTTCTTGCTAAACTGCAGGAGTTCCTTAGATGTTCTGGATTTTAATCCTTTGTCCTAGTTTTGCAAAATATCTTCTTCCAGCACATCTCCTCTCTGTTACCTTTGTCTAGCGTTGTCTTATTTTGAAGAAGAAATTTTACTTTTGATGTCATTAAATTCATCCTTTTCTTCTTTTTTTCCTTTGCAGTTTCTACTTTTTGTGCCCCTGCTTGAATCAGCTACCCTTTGCTGTAATAACAGACCCAATCCAAAGCATAGTGGCTTAAGCCAACAGTGATGAATTACGATGGGCTGGCAGGGTGGTCCTTCTGGACTGGGCCTGCTTCCTGGGGATGGATGGTCGAGGTGTGGTCTCACATCATGGGGACCTCAGCTGGGGTGGCTGGACCTCTCATCCTCCAGGAGGCTAGCCCAGGCCTCTTCACGTGATGATCTCGGGGCCTCCAGCAGCTGGGGGCAGGGCAAGCCCCCATGTACACATGCTTTTCAAGCCTCTGCTTCTTCAAACTGTTAGTACCCAGTGGGCCAGAGCAAGTCATATGACCAAGCCCAGCTTCAAGAAGTGGCAAAAAAGACTCCACCTGCCTCCTGATGGGAGGAGCTGTAGAATGTCTTTCTGTTTTAATAAGCTTCATTTTTTAGAGTAGTAATCATTTCACGGTATATACATATGTGTATCAAGTCATCACACTGCACACCTTAAGCTTAAATACTATTATGTGTCAATTGTATCTCAATAAAGCTGGAAAAAATCATCTTGAGATTTTGATTTAAATTGCATTAATTTAGAGATTAATTTAAGGAAAAGTATCGTTTATTCTGTGCTAAGTTGGCCCACTCATAAATATGCTACATATGTCAGCTTATTTAGGTGGTCTTTTATATCCTTTATTAGAGTTTTAAGTTTTTTCCATAACTTCATGTGATTCGGGGGGGTCAGGTTTATAGATATTTAACAGTTTTTGATACTTTTTCAACAATATCAAACAATGGAGTTTTTTGTTTTCTTGTATGTGACCAGACTTCAAATGTTGTAGGAGGGGCTTTATGGAATTGTTGACATGTTGTAAAACAGCTCTGAATCGAGGAAAAAGCATGTTATCTAGGGTTATAACAATATTAATATTTGAAGTGGCATCACTCACCATGCCTTCTAAACTATAACAAATGATTAGTTTCAAAATGAAATCAGGCTGTTGAAGTATTCACCCAAGAGATTTTAATAGGTTTTTCTCTCCCAGTAATGCAGGAAGTCAGTTTTCAGTACAACTCGTAAAGGCCTAAGGTCATAAACTGCTCTCTCTGAAATCTTTATTTCAGCAGCTCCCAAGTGTTAGAGAGAATTAATTGCTCGACTGTAAAAACCGGGTCCCAGAGAAGTTTGCAGAACCAGGCAGACTGGAGAGAGTTTCATGGCACACGTGATCTTATACCCTAGCAACAAAAAAAAAAGAGGTTACATTTCCATTGTTAGTGCAGTGCCTTATAATTTTCCTTTGTTCTGGGGATAAAAACTGAGAGGTGAAAGGTGAAACTTATCTACCTGAGTTTTCATGATGCTGGATGCTAGGGAGAGTCATCACTTGCTCAGAAAATGATTATAACTGCTTGTCATTTTTGCAGAGAAAAAGGGAATATAACGTGCCCTTTGAGGTCTACATGTATAGACAACTTGAGAGTGCTTTATCTTATGGATGCATAAGTGTGTTAAGCAGAATGATTACCAGGTCTGGGCAGCAAATGCCATATGCATTATTTTTTTGTTTAAGACTTCCCCCCTTATTTTTGCGTTTTTTGTTTTGATTGCTTTTTTATTATATTTTAATCATTTTTTGCATTCATTTTTAAATATTTGGATCCACTGTGTTTCTGTTAATGAGGAGTCATGCTATTTAGAGCATGGGAAGCTCAGTTCCAAGTGCCAACATTCCACGTAGGGGGACCACGTAGGGGGATCATTCTCTGAGCCTCAGCTTACCCATCTGACACAGGAGGGGTTAGGTGACCTCACATGTCCTCTCAAACTCCAAGATTCTGCATGTCTTCTTGGACTCTTGGCCTTTGGAGGTAATTCGTAAAGTTTACATAAAGAAAGTGGAAACCAGCTACTTTTTAAAACCAGTGAGAAGCTTAGGGAACACAGTAACCATGCTTCTGTAGTCCTCTTGGAACTGAATCAGAAACTGCCAGGACGATGGGGACTTCACATTACAGCAAGGAGCAAAGTGTATCTTTCCAAAGTCCACATTTATTCTTCTGGCAATTTCTTGGATTGCCATGAAAATTGGAATGGATGAGAATTGGAGTTTGTCAACAAGATAAAAGGCTCACGGATAAAGTGAGTTATCTGCCTTTTGTTCCGACCGAAAGGTGACTTCACTTGAAATTCTGCTGAACATCTACGTAATTAATCTGGATGAGTGAGCTCAGCCTGACATTAAGATGCTCCGATGCCCTTCTTAGCAGTGATGCTGAAATAGCAGCAGCTTCAGTTTGCTGAAGCAATAACAGCTGCCAGGGGAAAAAAAAGAGAGAAACTAGAAAAATCAAAGCCATTCCAAAAGTGTAAAGTAGCAATTAAGACTGTCCTCTTGAAAGTATTATTTAAGCAATTGATCAACCAATATCCATTGATTGCCTGCTGGTCAGGACCTCACCTCTGAACTCTGTGCCTTCCAGGAGCTCACAGTTTAGTTAACAGCCATCAACTCTTCTGCAGACCAGTGACTCCAGTGCCTGCTGAGCTTTCGCAGACAGCACCACACCCCTTAGAACCGCAGCAGCCCTTAGGGCATGTGTCTTTGTATCACTGGATCTTTGATTTTTCAATCCCTTTCAATTTTCAGGTCCCTACTTTGGGAATCCACCCACTGTTGGCTTTTAGCTGCCATATTTCTGGCTAACCACTCATCATTCTTGGAATCACCTCAGTTGCTACTCTGTTTGCCCTTCCACCTTCATCCTTTGTTTAGACCCCGGTTCTACTGAATCCTGCAGCTCAAGGCCGCCTCTGCATCCTTCCAGGCTGATGGGGCAGATTGAGGGTGCTTTCTTCTGCTTGTGCATCCCAGCTGGCCCAGCAGAGCCTCATCTGTTGACTGGAGCCACCAGGCAGCCTGTCCGCTCCTGGAACTTGACTTCTCCTTGGACCCACAAACGTGCCTGTTCACAGCTGATGTGCTTTAGGTCCCTTTCTCACTCTCTCAGGTCGTACACCCCTGGACGTGCCCACCGTAGTGGCTTTGCTAGACTGAGCAGAGCAGGCCAGAGCAAGAGTGATACATTCCCTGTTCCAGGAACTCTGCTTCTTCGGGGCTCCCGCTGAGGATGCACATTGAGACTTTTCTTGAGTTTGAGCTACAGAGATGAATTCATTAGAGACGAAAGGTTCCAGATGGGAGAGGAATTGGCCTCCTCCAGAAGTAAACAGTTTTCTCTGGAAGGCGAAGCATAGTGACGAGAGAAAACGTTCGTTCTTTGCTGCCCAACCAGCTAGAGGACGCAGTCCCCCGAAGTCAACATCTGTGTAGGCTTTGGGGTTACAAAGTTCAGGGCAGACACAGTCGTTCGAAATTAACTTCATCTCTCTTACCCCATCATCCTCTTCCTCCTGGTGCGGGTGACATCATTATACAGCCAGTCACCTGATCCGAAAGCAGCCTCCTCGTGCTAATAGAATACTTTCGAGTGTACCGGTAAAAGTGTCACCTCTTTGATCCCTCCTTTTTGTCCCCTAGTTCAGGCCCTCATTTCCTCTCACCCAAGCCGATGTAATAAGCCCTTCACCCTGAAATTTCCAATCCACTCTTGCCATTGCCTTTCTCTGCTTGGACATAATGGTTTCCCTTTGCCTTAAGAAAGGAAGTTCACATTTCTTAGTACAACAGTCGAGGTTCTTCACAAGTTGGCCATCTCCCATCATTCGTTACCATGTATCCTATGAAATCAGGTGGAAAAAGGCAAGATGTTATCCCTGGTCTGGTCTGGTCTGGTGTGGTAACTCTCATATTAATTTCTGCCCTGGCACGACAAATGACTTATTGCTTAAACATGCCCTGTATTTCCACCTCTGGCCTGAGCTCCTGCTGTGCTTTGCCTGGGATGCCCTCAGGCACCTCCCCTCTCCTCTCAAGCTGGTCTCAAATGTCCCTGCCGTCCTGCAGATAGAACAACCCTCCTCTTCTTTGTGCTGTTACTGCATTTAGCATCTTTGATCTTGTGCTACACATGGTTGCTTACGTATCTATCTTTCCTACCAGCTTATAAGCTTTTTGCCTCTAGAGAAATGTAATACTCCTTTTCACAGTTGCCATAATCATTGGTACTCAAGGAATGTTTGTTGAAATGAATCTGCCCAAGTATGTGCACCTGGCTCTGGTGCTCGATACAGGCATCCATGTACATTGAGACACACATGTACACCTGTGCATGCACACATAGGCACGTGCACGCAGTACACACCTACACTTGCTTACATATTCATTCATTTATTCGCTTTGTAACACCCGGGGCTGTCTCACCCTCTGCTCAGAGAAGATGGAGTGATTTGGCTGATAGGAAATTTAGAGAGAACAAACCAATGTGACTGGCTCAGTCCCTCTCTGTTTTCCTTTTTGGGAGCTACCCTGCCCTCAGGGGACGTGAACTGAGCGTTGGGCTGGGGAAGGGCAGGGCCGGGTGGGAGGCTGCCATGGTCCAGGCTGCTGTGACTGCAGTTCAGTACTGGAAAGCTTATTTGCTCACAGATATAAGCTCCATCCTCAGTATCAGCTTAATAAAGGTGTCATTGTAGCCTTCACCTGCCGTCTTTCTTGATCTGTTTCTCAATTGGCTCGTAAAGCAGGGAAGAAAGAAGAGTGTTATCTCTTGGGGCCCCTCAAAGACCCTAACGGAAGTAGAAAACCAAGGCAGAGCTTGGATAATTCTCCATCTGTCTGCTCTGACTGCATGTCTTCAATTTTACATAAGGAAAGGGGGCTGAAGAAATTGCTTCTTGTTATCGGTTGGTGCATTTACTTCCTGCTTGTGATGTATAAGACAGCAGTGCAGGTATTTGTCATCTGTGTCTTGATGTATGATGCTTCTATGATATATGACACATATATGATGCTTCTCAGCTTTCCCAGGGTTTAGAATCTCATTGAACAAAAGGACTCATTCATATTTACCTTGATTTGTTTGCAGCTGGTTTTGCTGGCAAGGGCCCTCCTGCCCTGTTGGCTTCATCTCCCTGGGGAGTTATGCTCAAACCCTGGGATGTTTGTGTTCCTCCCCTGGGTATGACATCATTGTGTTGGCTGCACCTTGTCAGGCATCTCATCCAGCAGGAGCTGTGTTTTCTTCATTGTAATAATATCCTCTGAAGACACAATCGAGTAGCCCTGTTTTTCACAGCATGCATAATTCTGAGACAGTCCCTGTCTTTGTCCCAGTGTCACACCCAGTGCTGGTTTCACTTCTGTCCTCTTTAGGGTGAGACAGATTCAGAGAAGATTCCAAGATGAGGGGTGGGTTAGAGTTCAGTTTTCACATAGCGCCAGCTAAGGACAGGTTACAGAGATGAGGGTTATTGGAGGGAGAGGACTGAGGGGCAGGTTAATAATTGTGGTGACCAGCACCTCGGGGGTTATTTTACAGACTTAGTGACCAGCTAATGTCCATTTCTGCTGAGAAAAGGAAAGGAAATAGCCTGAGGCTACAGCAGAGGGATTGAGTCTTGGCATGGGTGACACAGGGGCTCGGTGGAGGGGTCTTCTCTTGATGGGCTTAACAGTTCACATAGATTTTAGTCTACCTGGGATGGTTGGCATTACTCTTCAAATAAGTCTCAAAGAAATAATAAACCCGTCACACTGCAAACATTTCACCATGTCCATTTTCACCAAAGCAGGGTTTTTAAATTTGTTTGCTTGCTTTTTGATGTGGGGGACCCAGCGATTACTGCAGACTGCCTTCTCCCCAGGATCCAATCAAATACGAGCAATCCTGTGGAACCCACTGATAAAAATGTTACAGTTATTTATGTCTCTAATTAAGAGTGTTACCCATCTTCGAGGGAGGCCTGTAATTTCTAGCTTTGGAGGAGGGCTGTAGAGCATATATGTAATTTTTGAGTTATACTTAAATAAAACAAATGTTTCCAGAATTGTGTGCTAGTTTTTAGATTTTGAAACTGGAATGAGAATCTCAAAATGTAAAGGACTGTACAGGTCGTGTGGTGTAATGCTGTTAGACGCATAAGTCCTTTTGGTAACGTCCCAGACAGCTCACTGCGAATCCTCTGACCTCCACAGTGAGGTGAAGCCCCTGCTTCTCAATCCAGCTCAGAGTTTCAAGAATGTGATGTGTACCACTGCTGGTGTTCAAGGGAATTTCAGTGACACAGAGATGACCCTCTTTTTTACTTTAATACTTATGTATCTATCTTCTTATACATTAGACAAAAAATAATCAAAGGGCAGACATTTCAAAGAAAAGTGAGGAGAGGCTGAGAATAACATAACAAAGGAACACAATCCGGCATGCATTTGGTATTTGCAAACAAGAGGGAGAGGAGTATTGAAAAAGTATGATGGGAAGAGACCACGTTAAGATGTAGGGGAAATACGATTAGACAGAAAATGTGGAGTCCGTCAGGGAGGACCTTAAAAGCAGTTAATAGATGAAATAAATGGCATGTTAGAAATAGCAAGAACGTGGGCTTTGGAGAAAATAGGATGCAGTTCTGAGATGGAGTTGCTTAACTCTCTGACCATGGCTGCAGTGATGACTTTTTTCCTTTTTTGCTGGGATACTTGTTGATCTGTGGGTTGTGGTGGTGATAAAGTTAAGGATGTTGAGATGGGCAGATTATTCTGGATTATCCAGGTGAGCCCAACGTAATCACAAGGATCCTTATAAGGAGGACACAGGAGGGTCAAAGTCAGAGAGAAATGTATGGATGGAAGCAGAGGTCAGAGAGGAGAATAGATGCTATGTTACTGGCCTTGAAGTTGGAGAAAGGAGCCATGAGCTAAAGATAAAGACTATATGTGGCCTCTAGATGCTGTAAAAGGCAAGAAAATGGCTTCTCCTCCAAAGGCTCCAAAAGTCCTGCAACCCCGTGGACACACTTTAGACTTCTGACTTCCAGAACTACAGGATAACAACTTTGTGTTATCTTAAGCCACTAAATTTGTGGTCATTTGTTACAGTAGCAGTGGGAAACTAATACTTGCTCCAAATTGGAAACAGCCCAAAATGTCCATCATAGGCAAAATGGATAAATAAATGGTGGTACAGTCCTATGATGGAATTAAATTTCTATGATGGGATTTCTATACAGAAATTAAAATGATAGATTACAGCTTCATACAGCAACATAATGAATTCTCACATGAGCTTGAGCAAACATGAGCTTGAGCAAAGAAGCCAGACACAAAGCGTACACACTGAATGATTCCATTTGTATGATGTTTAAAGCTTGTGTCCCCATGGCCTTCTTGGGTGTCCTGCAGATAAATGTTCAGCTATTAAAGTAGGTTGAATCATATGAAAGCCTCACTGTGTCCTTCAGGAATTTGGCAGTGCTAGCCATGGGAATAAGAAAATTTGAACAAGTATTCTTAGGAAACTCTTGTTTACATTAGGTTCTTGGCTGCTTTGACAACATCTGTATTCAGAGGCAGTCCTCCATAAAATTGAACAATGGGATAATAGGAGGAAAGGCATTCCCTTTGATTACCTTTCAGAGGTGAATAATGGACTAGGAAAGCTAACTGTTCTGCTTTCTTTCTAAATTGCCAAGCAGGAAGCAGGCTGGAGGGTGGGGTTGGCATGTCCCCACATAATAGGGGCCCTCTCAAGAAAGAATTTAAGGGGGTTATGGCTGTTTTACAACGCTTGAGTCCTAAGAATAATTCCTTAGGCTGCTGTAGCAGAGGGCTTTGCAAATTAAGGGTCTTGAAGCAGATTCTCCCAGGAGGACAGCTGGGCACTGCTCTTGACTAGGGGTAGGCAGAACCATGGCTTACCTGGCTGGGAACATTCTACCTGAGTCACCACATCTGAGGGGGACGAGGTGATTAAGAATCTGCATGTTCGGTCCCAAACTATTTTACAGAAAAGCAAGTTTGGAAAAAGAAAGTCACTGGGCAATCAATCTCTACTTTCTTGTCTCTTTTGTGCACAAGACTCTAGTAAAACCCGCACACTCAAGTGATACAGGGTTGGGTTCCCACCAAAGTCTCGCCCATTTAATACCACCTTCTGGCAGCTGGGATGGCACTTAACGTACTCACCCCAAGGGGGCCCCCTCTTCTGCTGCCCATCTCTCTCTCCCAGGCCTGACTTATTCTGGATGGTTAAAGCTTCATCTTATGAATGGATAAAGAAGATGTGGCGCATATATACAATGGAATATTACTCAACCATGAAAAGAAACGAAATTGAGTTATTTGTAGTGAGGTGGATGGACCTAGAGACTGTGATACAGAGTGAAGTAAGTCAGAAAGAGAAAAACAAATACCATATGCTAACACATATATACGGAATCTTAAAAAAAAAAAAAAGGTTCTGAAGAACCTAGGGGCAGGACAGGAATAAAGACGCAGACGTAGAGAATGGACTTGAGGACACGGGGAGGGGGATGGGCAAGCTGGGACGAAGTGAGAGAGTGGCATGGACATATAGACACTACCAAACGTAAAATAGATAGCTAGTGGGAAGCAGCCGCATAGCACGGGGAGATCAGCTCGGCGCTTTGTGTCCACCTAGAGGGGTGGGATAGGGAGGGTGGGAGGGAGACGCAAGAGGGAGGAGATAACGGGGATGTATGTATACGTATGGCTGATTCACTTTGTTATACAGCAGAAACTAACGCACTGTTGTAAAGCAATTATACTCCAATAAAGATGTTAAAAAAGAACAAACTTCATCTTAGTGCAGTGTTCTCTAAAGAAGAGTCCAGATGTTTTTCCTGGAGGTTCGTTCACTTTCTTCCCTATGTACGTAGTCATCTCGTAGAATGTCATGTTGTTCCACCTGGTTAGAGAAAGACTTCAGATTTACCTCTTTTTTAAGATTTGGTGGTGGTGGTTTCTACAATGCCAATCCTAGGCCAAACTGTGCTGTGATGTGAGCCACAGATTTCTCTGGAGCTCCCCAGCCTGTCACTGGAGTCTCTCTCCCATATTTTGGGTCTTAAGCTGTTCCCCAAACAAAATCCCACGCAAGGACAAACCCTGAAACTGCATCATACCAAATGTAAATGGCTGTCAACAACCCGCAGCTCAACTAGTTACCTCTAACATTTTCAAAGAGGTCAGTTTCTGAAAGCAAAGGAATCATGTGTCTCAGTATTTTAGGGACTAGCAAACAAGTGAGAGAGTTTATTGCTCAAAGAAGCTCTCCTGGTGCACCAGAAATCTCATTAAATAAGCAAATTACAGTTTGTAATGTTCCCTGCTTCCCTATTTTAATATCTCAGGATAGGCAAATTGGGATTTAAAACAATAACAACCACTGATTCATTCACTGCCTCAATTCCAGCTTCTAGGCATGATAATCCTGCCCTCAGCCCTCAGTATAGCAGCAAGCAATTTATACACCACATCACCTAAATATCAAATCCTTCCTTATGGAGTAAAGTTATATTTATAACTGGAAATGATAATTTTATTCTTATTTAATCCTCCAAAGGGCCGACCACAGAAAACTGAGCATTGCAAACATTCGAAGGCTGTTTATTGGGTGAATATCAGAATATTACCCACTAGTGGGCTGTCAGTTATTGCCTTGATGTCTGTCTCAACACTGTGTTAACATACATCAGCTGAAATTTCATACATATTTATCTGAAGGGGGAAAGGATTTTGGGGGGAAAAAGATATCCACTATTTTTTACTAAAATTTTGAATTTTCTGAGGAAGCCCAAAAAAGCCTATTTACTTGGGCTGACCTAAAATGCAACACTTTTAATACCAACTTGATATATTTATGACCAGGCTTCCAAAATCACGTTCAACTTTATTCTTAAATTGACCTCTACATGAGCAATTTTTCCAAAGTTCTTATTTTTAGCCATATTATCTTTCTTTTTCTTGCTGTTTTGGAAATGTTAATGATCATTAATACCAATCAATATCGATTCGTTGAGCCCTAGTGCTTTATTTCTAGTTTTTAAAAGTCTTCATGTATATTATTGATTTCACCTTCATACATATCTGTGAAATAGCAAGAGGAATGAAGAGCTGAATGTTTATCATGAAGAGGGTGGCATAGTTCATAAGCTGCTCTTCTGAGAGACCTAGCTTGGAGGGCAGGTGGAAAATGCAGTGAGAAACGCACAGATAGGGAGGAGTAATGTGGGAGAGAGAGCACAATGTTGTTCTTTTCTCCACTGGAGACATTTTTAAAATTTGGATTGTTCCTTGTCAGTTAAATACCCATATGCTTTTTGAGCCAAATCTGATTTTAAAAGAAAATATTTAAGATATGGAACCATTACAGCACAAAGATTAGTGCTTTCTTGCATACCAAGCCTCTCTGAATTCTTGCCAATCTTGGAAAATCTGGTGGCTCTGAGTTTCTGTGGACTCTCAACACCCCTCTCTGGTATTTTGGACCTAGGTGAGTTACAATGGAAATATATCCATACATATGCAGAAATGTCAATATTCAAGGAAAAAATAACTATACAGTATTTTGGAAGTTGCCCGGGAACAGATGCCACAGGTTTGCACAAATTGAGCCTAATTTTGGCAGATCATGATCAGATATGAGGAGCGGATACTCCTCAGTTCATATGTGGGATGTGGCCCTCAGAAAGTCCTATCAGAGAACACTGGCTAGATGGACCATTTCCTGCATTGTTATGGGGCGTCCTGACAATGTATTTTACACATTTACGGCTTAAACTGATAACATCCCTAAGGACAGCAATTTAGCAGTGGATTCAAGAACCACAAAAATGTTCATTCCCTTTCACACCATAGTCCCATTCACTCCTGAAAACTGATCTCAAGAAATATTTTGTTAATTTTGAAATATTTTTGCTTAAAGATTTTTTTTTTTGTAGTGGATCTATAAGGAAGGATAGGTGTGAAAATAAGGGACATATCATAAATTATTCAATACTAGTTGAATAGCTTTATCAATTATAGCATATTATCCAGTAGAATTTTATGCTAATATAATATTCATTGGGAACAACAGAATACAAAATTGTCTGTCCCCTAAGATTATGTGTGTATATGGGTGTGTGTGTGTGTGTGTGTGTGTGTATATATATATATATATATATATAAAACACCAGTATCTCAAGATACTGAACTCAAGAACATTCCCTTCCAGACTCAAAAAACTGTATCCCATAGGGGTCCAAAACCCCCTTACCCCCTACAAAACCAACG
>NW_006785402.1:0-1050 GCF_000442215.2 Lipotes vexillifer | reverse complement strand
ATATTTTTGATGGCAAGTAAGAGATAGGCGAATCTTTAAAGTTGTCAATTGTTGACCAATATGAAATACTGCTTCTTCCAGAGCATCTACCTTAGCTTCCAATTTCTTATCTATAGCTTCTTGAGTGGCCAAAGCTAAAGAAATATTTTTTGACAAAGTATTAGCATATTCAGCCGTTTGTACTTCTTTCACTAAGCTATAAGTCAAGACAGCAAATGATCCTAATATAGCTATCAATGCAGATATTCCTAAAATTAAGGTTGCAACAAATCTCTTAGGTCTTAACAGCAAAGCAATTTCTTTCAGTATTTCTGACCCTAAGTCGCTATACCATGGCTCTGTTAGGGCTACAGGCAACATTATATAAGCAGGACGTTTCAAAAGCATTATTACTTTCGCTTTAGAATTTGGATTTAAACAAGTTGTCAAAGAACATTCTTTACAGGTAATATAAAATCGTCCATGGTGTTGAGCAATCTGTAATTTTTCAGTTCTGTTAGTCAATAATATTGAGTAGGGTGAGGCTACATAAGCCTGAATCTCATACAGAGTGTATTTATTATTAGGTCTATATAAAGTAACTGGGTAAGTGGCAAAAGGTAATTTCCACAATTGAGGCTGATAAAATATTTGGTTTTTGTCTTTATAGGTTAATATAGGTGTTACCCAGCCTTCAGGATACCAGCGATTTATCCGTAAGGGTGTTGGTATAATAGAATTATTCCATGTGTAATCCTTGTTTTTAAATAAATTTTGCCTGTAATCAATCCCAGCATTTTCCAAACTCCAATCAGATATATAGCTCTTTAAACCTGGAATTTCATAATTGGTTTCCATATTAAACATACAAGATATCCAATATGGAAATCCATTCAGAGGATCTATTAAACTCCATTTATTGTCCAGAATGCTATGATTCTCTGCACAATCACGATATCGTGAAGGGTGCTTTTGTTTTGTGCTTCCTGTATTACTGCCTGGGAAGCATCCTACCAAAGACCACAAGTGGCGTTTGGGGCCCTCTGGGGGGATATAAAATCTAGGCGAGTC
>NW_006785401.1:0-437 GCF_000442215.2 Lipotes vexillifer | reverse complement strand
AAACACTAACATATGCCCTAACACGTACATTAAACCTAACCGTTGTCACACCCTAATCTGAACGCTAAGCCATCACTGTTCCCTAAATATAAACCTAATCCTAACCCTAAAACTAACACTTACCCGAAGCCTTACCCTAACCCGTGCCCTAATCCTAACCCGTAGGCTAACACTAACCCGTCCCCTAACACGTACGCAAAACCAAAACCGTTGTCGAACCCTAACCTGTACCCTAAATCATCCACATTAGCTAACCCTAACCCTAACCCTAACACTTACCTTTAACCTAACCCTAAACCGTGCCCTAATCCTAACCCGTACGCTCACACTAACCCGAGCCCTAATACGTACACAAAACCTAAACCGTTGTCATACACTAACCTGCACCCTAAATCGTCCCCTTTCCCTAAACCGAACCCTAACCCTAACCCTAACCT
>NW_006785400.1:0-1687 GCF_000442215.2 Lipotes vexillifer | reverse complement strand
CCTTTTTACATCTTCATGTTTATCCTTTTGCTGTTCCTTGTGTTTATCATTGCTTTCACAAATAGGTTTTGTTTATTTGTTTTTCTTTTTGATCCATATACTGGCTAATTTAAGTGATTTACTTTCCAATTGTGGTTTTCTCCTTCCTATTTCTTCTTGCATCTTTTCAATTTAGAAATAACCTTTCAGTATTTCTTGTAGGATAGGTTTAGTATTGCTGTATTCTTTTAGTTTTTGCTTGTTTGAGAAATTCTTTATTTCTCCTCCTATTCCAAATGAAAATCTTGCTGGGTATTCTAGATTGCATATTTTTCTCTTTCAAGAATTAGAATATATTTTGTTACTCCCTTCTTGCCTGCAGTGTTTCTGTAGAGAAATCAGCTGATAGATTCATGGGGGTTCCCTTGTAAAGAACTCTTGGTTTTGCTCTTGCTGACTTTAGAATCCTCTTTAACTTTTGCCATTTTTATTATATCTTGGTGTAGGTCTGTTTGGGTTCATCTTGTCTGGGACCCTCTGTGCTTCCTGTATCTGGATATCTGTTTCCATCTTTAGGTTTGGGAACTTTTCAGCCATAATTTCTTCAAATACATCTTCAATCCCCTTTTCTCTTTCTTCTTCATCTGGAATCCCTGTAACACATAGATTGGCCTGCTTTATATTATCCCGTAGGTCTCTTATATTGCTATTTTTTTTTCCCTTTGGCTTTTTGTCTGCTCTTCTGATTGGGCAATTTCCATTATTCTATGTTCCAGATCACTTATTCTTTCTTCCACATTATTCATTCTGCTATTCACTGCCTTGAGCTCAGCTTTCATCTCAGGAAATGAATTTTCTGATTTTTCTTGGCTCCTCCTTATAGTTTCTAGTTCCTTTTTACAGTAATCTGAATTTCTGTTGATAGCCTTTCTTAATTCCTTCAGTATTTTCATTACCTCCTTTTTGAAATCAGTGTCTATTAGATTGAAGAGGTCTGTTTCATTGTTTGTTCCTTCAGGGGAATTTTCTTGGTTTTTTAGCTGAGAGTGGATCCTCTGCTTCTTTATTTTGGTTCTGTGGTTCTATTTCTCTTAGTCTGTGAGTTTAGGAAAACAAGTATCTATTGTAGTCTTGGAAGGCTGTTTATATGCGGGGGCGTCCCTGTGTAGCTTGTGTGGGTTTAACATTTTTTTGGCATGAGGGCTGCTTTTGGTTTGGATGCTTGCCGTCTCTTACCTCAGTGTGTGCTGGCCGCTGTCCCCTTGATAGGGGGTGTGGAGGTGTGCAGGTGCATGGCTTGCACAGACTCCCAGGAAGGCAGGGGCAGTGGCTGGCTCCTAGTCATGGGTCCCTCTGCAGCAGCAGCAGTGGGTTGCAGGCCCCTGGGGAAGATCATCCTGGATCTTGGGGCCCTAGGTGATGGAGGTGGGTCGTGCGGCCTCTTGGATGTGGGGGCAGTGGTTGGCGCCGGGTTGCAGGGCCATCAGCAGTGGTGGTGGACCACACACACTCCTGGGAAAGTTGGCCCCAGATCATGGGATCCTTGGCAGTGGGCAGAGCAGGCTCCTGGGAGGGTGAGGGCAGTGACCTGCACCCACTCACAGGACCCTCTGTGGCGGTGGTGGCAGCAGTCCAGGCCCGTTCTGGAGTCCAAGATGGCAGCCATGGCTCATGCCCCCCGCTGGAGCTTGAGAGGCAGTAGGCAGTG
>NW_006785399.1:0-240 GCF_000442215.2 Lipotes vexillifer | reverse complement strand
TTCCACTTTCGGGGGCTACAACGTGTTTGCCCAGCCCTCGTTCCGGTCCGATCTGGATTCCACAGGCGGAGGGCGCACTCTGGATTTCGCGCCCGTGAACAACGTGCAGCACTGGGTGCTGGATCTGCCGGGAAGAACATCTCTGGCTGGGAGCGCGGTTGCTTCCGAGCAGGTGACCTACGACGACAAGGCCCGTCCCGTATCGGTAAGCATCTTTGGCCGCATCGACCGCACCGCCGA
>NW_006785396.1:0-208 GCF_000442215.2 Lipotes vexillifer | reverse complement strand
CGAGCACATTGAACTCTAATTTCCCACCAGCAAGAAGAATGAATCAAAGCCTCAGCATGCCGTTCCTGAAACAGACTAGAGTCTGAAGCAATCCTGCGGGATTGCGGCCAGCTCACAAGAAAGCGAGGGGAGAAAAGAGCTCAGCGCCACTGTATTTCACAAACCTGAAGAGTTATAGATGACAGCTTTCGTCCAAAAATATACTGAA
>NW_006785395.1:0-474 GCF_000442215.2 Lipotes vexillifer | reverse complement strand
AAAAAAAAAAAACCCCCAAAACCCCAGAACATTGCTGCACTCCAGAAGCCCTCAGTATGTCCCTTCCACTCACCCTGCCTTCCACACTCTTCTTATCCCCCCAGAAAACCACAATCCTGACTCTTATGGTAATCATTTTTTTACATTCTTAATACATTTTTCTATCTACACATACATCCCTAAACAATGTACCATAATTTTGTGGTTTTTAAATTTATATAAGTATAATCATACTAAGTGTTTCCTTTGTGTCTTCTTTTCACAAAATTATGCTTGTAAGATTCATCCATATTTTTGTGTGTAGCTCTGATCTGTTCATTGTCAATTGTTGAATAGTATTCAACATTATGTATCCAATTTACTGTAAAGGTTCATTCAGGTTATTTCCAGTTCTTGGCTATACCAACAATACTACTATGAACATTCTTATGCGAATCTCCTTGTGCACATATTTCTCTTGGGTATATGTCTAGG
>NW_006785394.1:0-224 GCF_000442215.2 Lipotes vexillifer | reverse complement strand
TTCTTACAGTTCTCGTCTCTCCATGGAAAGGGAAATTAATTATTCAAGGCTGTGTGATGTGTGCTATAACTCTTTGGACCTCTTACAGTGCATTGATTCTAAAGCAACTGTAAGTATTGAATGAGTGTCTTTCCTGATGCTTGTATAATTTTTTGATTCTTATTTTGAGGTCTTGCTTGTTGGCGCTGGTGTGAAATACAGCAACTGTACTTGGTTTTAGATTA
>NW_006785393.1:0-612 GCF_000442215.2 Lipotes vexillifer | reverse complement strand
AATAAATTATTTCCATGCTTATATCTGTAAATACAAAAAAGAGGAATAAAATCTACCTTGAACGAAAAACGAAAAAAAATTAAAAATTTAAAAGAAAACAGATCCCACCAGTTACACAAGGGAAAACCCGATCAGGGCACTTGCTCCATTTGTAAACAATTCTGAAGTTGGTCAGTGGTGGGGAATCATCTCCCATTCAGCCAGCAGCCCCCAGGCAACAAGCGTCCTCATTGCAAAGCTGGGGGCCGTGCCAAGGCATCTGTGAGTAAACGTGAGCTGAGCCCCAGGCCAGCTGCTGCTGAACTGTTCCCACACTTCCCAGGTAAAACACCTGAATATGTACAAGGACTTGAAAGCCTAGAGGAAGAGCCATGGAGCCACATGAGCGACAGCATGCCGGCCGACTTGGTGCCTGCAGGCCATCCAGGATGGACCTGGCCCTGGGCACTCTTCTGGAAGCTTTCCACTTCCCTGCCTGAGATAGTCCTCCAGTCCCAGTCCCCACTGCTTTTTTCCTTTCCTCACCTCTGCCCAGGGAGAAATTAGAGTGGCAGGTATGGGTGACACATCCTCTTCTTTAGCAGGTAGCAGTCTGGCAACTGCTGCAGAAAG
>NW_006785392.1:0-671 GCF_000442215.2 Lipotes vexillifer | reverse complement strand
TATAACTGTGTACGTATGACCCTCAGTTGATGCTGCCAAAGTTTTTTCCAACCTGTTGAACTTTGTTATATATACCCTTTCCAGAAATGAATCAGAATTTCCAGTGCTCTCCATCCTGTCAACGTTTGGTTTTGTTTGTCCTTTTTTGTTAAAAGTAAGCTTTACTGAGGTGTAATTTACATAGTAAAATCTGCCAACATTAGATTATTCTACATTCTTTTCAACGATATCATTTCTGTGCAAAGCTGGATTTTGGTGCTTGCTGTGATAGAAAGCAAGTGCCATGCAAAATATGAACGTGTAACGAGAAGCAAGGAGGAGCTTTGAGATGGTTTCAGAAGCTGTGCAGTGCGCAGCATTAAGGTTATGATTCTGACGTGTCAGAGCGGTGAAATCACAAGCCACTCTATTGAACTTTTGTCAAGGGAACACATAAGAATAGCCACAGCACCAGCCGCAAACCTACAAAATATAGAAATATATGTGAACCCAGAACACAGCAGCATTCCCCAACGAAAGCGCTGTTGTCAGCCAACCTATCAGGAAATCAGGGCAGACGGGAAGGACAAAGACAGAGAGAATTTGCAGGCAACCAAAGATGATTCGTTAATTAAATCAATTTAATGTTAGTCAAAGGATTAAAGTTAACTCTAGATCTTGAATTTGTCATT
>NW_006785391.1:0-248 GCF_000442215.2 Lipotes vexillifer | reverse complement strand
TTGTCGTAACCTAATCTGTAACCTAAGCCATCCCCATTCCCTCACCCTAACACTTACGTGAAGCCTTATACTAACCCGTGCCCTAATCCTAACCAGTAGGCTAACACTAACACATGCACTAACACGTACGCTACCGCTACACCGTTGTCTTACCCTAACCTGTACCCTAAACCATCCCCGTTCCATAACCCTAAATATAACCGTAAACCTAACCCTTACACGAAGCCTTACCCTAAACCCTGCCCTAA
>NW_006785390.1:0-240 GCF_000442215.2 Lipotes vexillifer | reverse complement strand
GTACAAAAGATCATGAGAGATTACTACAAGCAACTCTATGCCAATAAAATGGACAACCTGGAATCAAAGGACAAATTATTAGAAATGCACAACATGCTAAGACTGAATCAGGAAGAAATAGAAAATATGAATAGACTAATCACAAGCACTGAAATTGAAACTGTCATTAAAATTCTCCCAACAAACAAAAGCCAAGGACCAGATGGCTTCACAGGCGAATTCTATCAAACATTTAGAGAA
>NW_006785389.1:2759589-2784546 GCF_000442215.2 Lipotes vexillifer | reverse complement strand
AACCCTTACCCTATCCTGTGCCCTAATTCTAACCCGTACGCTTACACTAACCCGTGCCCTAAACGTACGCCAACACTAAACCGTTGCCTTACCCTAACCTGTACCCTAAACCGTCCCCGTTCCATAACCCTAACCCTAACCCTAACCCGTACACTTACACTAACCCGTGCCCTAACACGTACGCTAACCCTAAACCTCTGTCATACTCTAACCTCTACCCTAAACCGTCCCCGTTCCCTAACCCTAACCCAACCCTAACCCTCACCGTTACCCGAACCCTTACCCTAACCCGTGCCCTAATCCTAACCCGTACGTTAACACTAATCCGTGCCCTAACACGTACACTAACTTACAACCGTTGACGTATCCTAACCTGTACCCTAAACCGTCCCAATTCCCTCACCCTAACCCTAAACCCTGACCCTGACCCTGACCCTAACCCTAACCCTAACCCTAACACTAACCCAAACCCTAACCCTAACCTTAACCCTAACCTGTACTCTAAAGCATCCCTGTTCCCCAACCCTAACTCTAACCATTACCCTAAGCCTAACACTTACCCGACACCTAACCCTAATCCATGCCCTAATCCTAACTCATATGCTAACACTAACCGGTGCCCTAACACGTACGCTAACTCTAAACCTTCGTCGTACCCTAACCTGTACCCTAAAACGTTCCCATTACCTAACCCTAACCCTAACCATTACCCTAACCCTAACCCTTACCCGAAGCCTTACCCTAACCCGTGCCCTAACACGTACGCTAACCCTAACCCTTCCGTACGCTAACCCTAACCCGTTGTCGTACCCTAATGTGTACACTACAACGTCCCCGTTCTCCAACCCTAACCCTAATTCTCATCCTACCCCTACCCCTAACCATTACCCTAACCCTAACCTTAACCCTAACCCTTAACCGAAGCCTTGCCCTAACCCGTGCCCTAATTCTAACCCGTACGCTAACACTAACCCGTGCCCTAACACGTACACTAACCCATAACCGTTGTCGTACCCTAACCTGTACCCTAAACCGTTCCCATTCCGTAACACTAACCCTAACCCTAATCCTAACCCGAACCCTTACCCAAAGCCTTACCCTAACACGTGCCATAATCCTAAAGTGTACGCTCACACTAACCTGTGCCCTAAGATGTACGCTGACCCTCAACCATTGTCATACCCTAACCTGCACCCTAAAGGGTCCCCATTCCATAACACTAACCCTAACCATTACCCTAACTAACACTTACCCGAAGCCTTACCCTAAGCTGTGCCCTAATCCTAACCCGTACGCTAACACTAACCCGTGCCCTAACACGTACGCCAACCCTAAACCGTTGTCGTACCCTAACCTGTACCCTAAACCGTCCCCGTTCCCTAACCCTAACCCAATCCTAACCCTAACCAGTACCCGAAGCCTTACCCTAACGCATGCCCTAATCCTACCCCGTATGCTAACACTAACCCGTGCCCTACACATACACTAACCCTTAACTATTGTCGTAACCTAACCTGTACCCTAAACCATCCCCGTTCCCTAACACTAACCCTAACCCTAAACATAACCCTAACCCTTACCCGAAGCCTTATGCTAACCCGTGCTCTAATCCTAACCCACACGCTAACACTAACCCTTGCCCTAACACGTACGCTAACCCTAAACCGTTGTCGTACCCTAACGTGTACCCTAAACCGTCCCTGTTCCCTAACCCTAACCCTTACCCAAAGCCTTACCCTAACCCGTGCCCTAATCCTAACCCGTACGCTAACACTAACACGTGCCCTAAGACGTTCACTAACCCTAAACCGTTGTCATACTCTAACCTGTACCCTAAACCGTCCCCGTTCCCTAACCCAAACACTAACTCTAACCCTAACCATTACCTGAAGCCTTACCCTAACCCATGCCGTAATCCTAACCTGTACGATAAAACTAACCCGTTCCCTAACACGTACATAAACCTTCAATCGTTGTCATACACTAACCTGTACCCTAAACCGTCCCCATTCCCTAACCCGAACCTGAACTCTAACCCTTACCCGAAGCCTTACCCTAACATGTGCCCTAATCCTAACCCGTACGCTCACACTAACCCCTGCCCTAAGACGTACGCTAAACCTCAACTGTTGTCGTACCCTAACCTATACCTTAAATCTTCCCCGTTCCCTAACCCTAACCCTAACCATTACCCTAACCCTAACCCTTACCCGAAACCTTACCCTAACCCGTGCCCTATTCCTAACCCATACGCTAACACTAACCCGTGCCCTAACACGTACACTAACCCTTAAACGTTGTCGTACCCTAACCTGTACCCTAAACCGTCCCCGATTCCTAAGGCTAACCCTAACCCTAATCCTTACCCGAAGCCTTACCCTAACCCGTGCCCTAATCCTAACCCATACGCTAACACTAACCCGTGCCCTAACACGTACACTAACCCTTAAACGTTGTCGTACCCTAACCTGTACCCTAAACCGTCCCCGATTCCTAAGGCTAACCCTAACCCTAATCCTTACCCGAAGCCTTACCCTAACCCGTGCCCTAATCCTAACCCATACGCTAACACTAACCCGTGCCCTAACACGTACGCTAACCTTCAACCGTTGTCATACCCTAACCTGTACCCTAAAACGTCCCCATTCCCTAACCCTAACCCTAACCCTAACCCGAACCTGAACCCTTACCCGAAGCCTTACCCTAACCCATGCCCTAATCCAAACCCGTACACTCACACTAACCCATGCCGTAAGACGTACGCTAACCCTCAACCATTGTTATACCCTAACCTGTACCCTAAAGCATCCCCGTTCCCTAACACTAAACCTAACCAATACCCTAACCCTAACCCTTACCCGAAGTCTTACCTCAACCCATGCCCTTATCCTAACTCGTACACTAACACTAACCCAAGCCCTAACACGTTCACTAACCCTAAACCGTTGTCGTACCCTAACCTGTACCCTAAACCGTCCCCAGTCCCTAACCCTAACCCTAACCCGAATCCTTACCCTAACCCGTGCCCTAATCCTAACCTGTACGCTCAGACTAACCCGTGCCCTAACACGTACGCTAACCCTAAACCGTTGTCATACTCTAACCTGTACCCTAAACCGTCCCCTTTCCCTAACCATAACCCTAACCCTAACCATTACCCGAAGCCTTACCCTAACCTGTGCCCTAATCCTAACCCGTACGCTAACACTAACCCATGCCCTAAGACGTACGCTAACCCTCAGCCGTTGTCGTACCCTAACCTGTACTCTAAAGCGTCCCCATTCCCTAACCCTAACCCTAACCATTACCCTAACCCTAACCCTTACCCGAAGCCTTACTCTAACCCGTGCCCTATTCCTAACCCGTACGCTAACACTAACCCGTGCCCTAACATGTACGCTAACCCTCAACCGTTGTCGTACCCTAACCTGTACCCTAAACCGTCCCTGTTCCCTAACCCTAACCCTAACACTAACCATAACCCGAAGCCTTACCCTATCCTGTGCCCTAATCCTAACCCATACGCTAACACTAACCCGTGCCCTAACACGTACGCTAACCCTAAACCGTTGTTGTACCCTAACGTGTACCCTAAACCATCCCCGTTCCCTAACCCTAACCCTATTACCCGAAGCCTTACCCTAACCTGTGCCCTAATCCTAACCCGTACGCTAACACTAACCTGTGCCCTAACACGTACGCTAACCCTGAACCGTTGTCGTACCCTATCCTGTACCCTAAACCATCCCCGTTCCCTAGCCCTAACCCTAATCCTGACCCGAAGCCTTACCCTAACCCATGCCCTATTCCTAACCCGTACACTACCACCAGCCCGTACCCTAAAACGTACACTAACCCTAAACGTTTGTCGTACCCTAACATGTACCCTAAACCATCCCCGTTCCCTAACCCTAACCCTAACAATTACCCGAAGCCTTACCCTAACCCATGCCCTAATCCTATCCCGTACGCTCACACTAACCCGTGCCCTAAGACGTATGCTAACCCTCAACTGTTGTCGTACCCTAACCTGTACCCTAAACCGTCTCCGTTCCCTAACCCTAGCCCTTACCCTAAACCCACTTATAGCCCTATAGCTTAAAAAATTATAAGAACAAGAAAGAGCCACCCGAAACTTTATACCTGCTGTGTTTCCAACAACCGCAACTACTGTAAAACTTTAATTTCCCAGAAGTAGAAAAATGGATAAAGATGTTTTGCTACTTACGTACAATGGAGTATCACTCAGCAATTAAATCAGTGTCATCAGCCCCATAGTAGCATCATGAGCGGATTTAGGTACGATGATTCTAAGGAAATAAGTCACACAGAAAAAGAAACCTATCATAAGATATCACTTATAGGGCTTCCCTGGTGGCGCAGTGCTTGAGAGTCCGCCTGCCGATGCAGGAGACGCGGGTTCGTGCCCCGTTTCGGGAAGATCCCACATGCCGCGGAGCGGCTGGGCCCGTGAGCCATGGCCACTGAGCCTGCGCGTCCGGAGCCTGTGCTCCGCAAATGGGAGAGGCCACAACAGTGAGAGGCCCGCATAACGCAAGGAAAAAAAAAAAAAAAAGATATCACTTATAGAGGGAATGTAAACCTGGCTACACATGAACTGAATTACAAAACAGGACAGAGACTCACTTGTAGGAAACAAACTTATGCTTGCTTAAGGGGAAAGATGAGTTGGGGTGCTGCATAAAACCAGAGATTGAAATTAGCACAGATACTGTTCCCTGAGCCAAATAGGTAATAGACAAGACCTACTCTTTGCTCAATGAAATGGACTCAACACCCCCTATTCACCGCCAAGGAATATATCTGACAAGTAAGAATATTAAATCCTATGTATTTATATTTCTCGGTAAGAGAATCAAGTGTGTGTAGAGCAACATACACACACCCTTGAAAATCAGCTAAACACCATTATAAAAATAAATTTCAAAAGCGAAACACAAAAACAGTGAAAGAGAGAGAAATATTTAAATAATTCGTTCAGGACTTGTGATGAAACTTGGATTTACCACATCTACACCCGCAGCTGGGCGAGACATAATGCAGGACATTTGGGGCTGAGAGGATTGGTGACGTTCGATGAACAAATGCAGACCCTTTAAAGTAATACTGCATGCTACCCTTTCCATGGGTCCCAACTCTCCAGGTGTTAGGGATTCTTCCTACAGCTAAAACATGCCTGCAAAACCCAGATGATGGTCCACTGTGTGATCAGGCAACGTTTCTAAAACGCACCTCATTTATTGTCCACTGGTACTCGGGTTCGCCAGTCCAGGCTCTTTACTAAAAATCTCCCTACTTGGAGAGTCAGTGCCTTTAATCTCCTGTTTGGCACAGTTTGCAATTTCTGCGGACGATGAACGGGAATAGGGAGAACCAATGAGAGACTAGCTGTAGGGGGCTGGTCGGGCACATTTCACTCTAATTTCTCAACAGGAAGAAGAATTAGCCAAAGGCTCAGCGCGCCGCGCAGGAACCAGAACAGGGCCTGAAGCAATCCTGCGGTTTGGCGGCCAGATCACAAACATGACAGTTGAAAAAAGGAGCTCAGGGTCAATGCAATTCTCAAACCTGCAGAGTTATAAAGGACAACTATCGTCCAAAAATATATTGAGGTGAGGCTGCTAAGAGGACTTGAAAGCGAGGCACAATTGCAGGAAACATATTTCAGGAGGTAGATTAGAACTGCATTTAAAGCATATGAAGAGCGGCAGAACTTCGACAATGATGCACTTGGCCAAAAAGGGCGTATGCGTTTTTTCCTGGATATATGCAAAAAAAAAAAACCACATACGCCCTTTTTGTCCAAACAAGCAAGGCTGCAACAGAGATATGCACTACACTGAAGTCTCACTTCCCACTGATGAAAAGGGCCATCCAAAAACAGCGTAAAAACCAGAGGGGCAGGACAGGCCAGGGAGAACAGGGAGCCTTCTTATGCTGATGGGTGGGATGTAAATTGCCAACAGCCACTCTGGAGAAGTGTATGGTGTTTCCTGAAACATCTAAAAAACAAAGCTACAGAGCCTAGGGCACTTCCACTTATGGCCCTATAGCTTAGGAAAATTAAAATCAACGGGACACAGCCACACCAATGTTTAGGGCTGCTGTGTTTACAAGAACCTCGACTACGGTACAGCTTAAATATCCCAGAGAGAGAAAAATGGATAAAGAAGTTGTGGTACTTACGTACAATGGAATATCACTCAGCAATGAAATCAATGTCATCAGGCCCGTAGCAGCATAATGAGTGGATTTAGGTACGATGATTCTAAGGAAATAAGTCACACAGAAAAAGAAACTTATCATAACATATCACTTATAGAGGGAACGTAAACTTGGCTACACATGAACTGAATTACACAACAGAGCAGAGTCTCACATTTAGAAAACAAATTTATGCTTGCTTAAAGGGAAAGGTGAGTTGGGGTGCTGCATAAAACCAGAGATTGAAATTAGCACAGATACCGTTCCATAAGCCAAATATGTAATAGGCAAGACCTACTCCTTGCTCAGCGAAGTGGACTCAACACCCCTTATTCACCACAGAGGAATATATCGGACTAGTTAGAATCTTAAAACCTATGTATTTATATGTCTCTGTAAGAGAATCAAGTGTGTGTAGAGAGGCATAAACACAGCAGTAAAAACTCAGCTAAACCCCATTATAAAAGTATATTTCAAAAACAAAACACAAAGACAGTGAAAGAGAGAGAAATTCTTAAATAATGCGTTCAGGGCTTGTGATGAAACCTGGATTTACCACGTCTACACCCATAGTTGGGTGAGCCATAAGGCAGAACACTTGGGGTTGAGAGAATTGGTGAGGTTCGGTGAGCAAATGCAGACCCTTTAAAGTAATACTGCATGGTACCCATACTATGGGTCTCAACTCTCTAGATTTAAGGGATTATTCCTAAAGCTAAAACATGCATGGGAGACCCAGAGAATGGTCCACCGTGTGATCCAGCAATGTTTCTAAAACACATCTCATTTTTCATCCCCTGGTACTCCGGTTCGCCATTCCAGATGTTTTACTAACAATCTCCCCACTTGGAGAGTCAGTGCCTTTAACCTCCTGTTTGGCAGTTTGCAATTTCTGCGGAGGATGAATGGGAATAGGGAGAACCAATGAGAGACTAGCTGTACTTGTTTACACGGGCACATTTCACTCTAATTTCCCACCAGCAAGAAGAATTAACCAAAGCCTCAGCATGCCGTGCCTGAACCAGACTAGGGTCTGAAGCAATCCTGCAGTATTGCGGCCAGTTCACAGGAAAGCGAATGGAGAAAAGGAGCTCAGGGTCACTGCAATTCACAAACCTGCAGAGTTATAAAGGACAACTATCGTCCAAAAATATATTGAGGTAAGGCTGGGAAGAGGACTTGAAAGCGAGGCACAATTGCAGGAAACAGATTTCGAGAGGTTGATTGGACTTGCCTTTAAATCGCATGAAAAGCAGCAGAACGTCGACAGTGATGCAGTTGGCCACAAAGTGCGTATGCGTTTTATCCTGAATATATTCAGGATAAAACGCATACGTACTTTTTGGCCAACCAAGCAAGCGGGAAATTCAAATCCGCACTACAAAGACGTCTCAGCCGAACATGTACCCTAACCCTATCCCGCTACCGTACCCTAACCTGGACCCGAGACCATACCCGTTCCCTAACCCTAACCCTAACCCTTACAAGAAGCCTTACCTAAACGCGTGCCCTAATCCTAACCTGTACACTAACACTAATACGTACCCTAACACGTACTCTAACCCTAAACCATAGCCATACCCTAAACTGTACCATAACCCTAACCCGTACCCTAAACCTAACCTAATTCGTACACTAAGCCAAACCCATGCCCTAACCCGTACCCTAACACTAAGCCATACCGTAACCCTAACTCACACCCTAACACATACCCTAACCCTAACCCATGGTCATACCCTAAACTGTACCCTAAACCATACCCGTTCTCTAACACTAAACTTAACCCTAACCCTTAGCCTAAACTGTACCCTAATTCTAACCCGTACACTAACACTAACCCATACCCTAACACTAGCCCACTGTCCAACGCTAAACTGTACCCTAAACCACACACATTCCATAACCCTAACCCTAAACCTAACCCTTACCCTAACCCGTAACCTAATCCTAACCCATAACCTAACAGTTACCCTAAACCTACTCCGTTGTCATACCCTAACCTGTACCCTAAACCATACCAGTTCTCTAACCCTAACCCTAATCCTTACCCTAACCCTTACCCTAACCCTAATCCTTACCCTAACCCATACCCTAATCCGAACCTGTACACAAACACTAACCCGTACCCTAACATTACCCTAAACCTAACGCCTTGTCGTACCCTAACCTGTACCCTAAACCGTACCCATTCCCTAACCCTAACCCTAACCGTAACTCTTACACTAACCTGTAACCTAATCCTAAACCATACACTAACACTAACCCGTACCCTAACATGTACCCTAATCCTAACCAGCTGTCGTACCCTCAACCGTACCCATTCCCTAACCCAAACCCTAACTCTAAACCTTACCCTAACCCATACCCTAATCCTAACCCATACACTAACACGTACCCTAACCCTAACCCATTGTCATACCCTAACCTGTAACCTAATCCGTACCCATTCCCCAACCCTAACCCTAACCCCTACACTATCCTGCTAACCTGTAACCTAATCCGTACCCATTCCCCAACCCTAACCCTAACCCCTACACTATCCTGTAGCATAATCCTAACCTGTACACTAACACTAAACCGTACCCTAACACTTACCCTACTCCTAACCTGTGGTCATACCCTAAACTGTACCCCAAACCATACCCATTCCCTAACCCTAACCCTTACCCTAAACCGTACCCTAATCCTAACCCATACACTAACATTAAACCATACCCTAACCCGTATCCTCACCCTAAACCTTACCCTAAACCCTAATCCTTACCCCTAGCTTAATTTTGTTTTGTTTTGTTTTTTTGTATTAAAAAAAATATTTTCTTGGGTTAAAACAAATTAGCAGAACAACAAAATAGGCAGCTTCCCTGGTGGTGCAGTGGTTGAGAATCTGCCTGCTAATGCAGGGGACACAGGTTCGAGCCCTGGTCTGGGAGGATCCCACATGCCGTGGAGCAACTAGGCCCATAAGCCACAACCACTGAGCCCACGCAGCTGGAGCCTGTGCTCCACAACAAGAGAGGCCGCATAGTGAGAGGCCCGCGCACGGAGATGAAGAGTGGCCCCCCGCTTGCCACAACTAGAGAAAGCCGTCACACAGAAACTCAGACCCAACACAGCAAAAAATAATTAATTAATAAACTACTTCCCCCAAAAAAAAGAACAACAAAATAAAACAGCAAGTAACCTGAGTGTCCCTCAAAAAGCTAAGTCTGAAATAGTTGGTATTTCTGTTCTAGGGACTGTTATGTAGCCTATCAAAAGTGTGAGAGCTAAATCTGTTTTTCTACAGCGAGAAGCAGGATATTCCAGATGTATAGAACACCTGGATAAAATGAGAAATCTACACATTATGCTGGTCCTTTCAGTAAATGGGAAAGGATGGCAAGTGGTAAAATATTATCTTTTCCTTTAATCTTTTTAAATTTCACTTGTTACAAAGAACTTCAATTATAATTGTACTTTAAAAAAAGTAACAATGGAAATTTAAAAGAAAAAAATATATATTGTGTGTTCAATTACATTTCATAGAATTATGAAATGCTCCACCCTCTGGCCATTACCTGCAAAAGCAGCTTTAAAACCTATGCTAACTGTCACTTCATATGAACAAGTCCTGCAGGGCTGTAAAGGAAACCTGCCCTCATCATGTCTTGAGGGAGGTAAAGGCCAGAGTATTTCAAAATGTGGCACATATTTCAAGAAAACCACTTGAAGAACTAAGTAAGCTGTAATAACCGTTCGAAAAATAAAAGGACATGCCTGAAAGCTCAATTTCAAAGGATTATGAGACACATGCAAATCCAACCACACAGAGGTATCAGCTCACACCATTCAGAATAACCATCAGGAAAGAAACTACAAACGATCAATGCTGAAGAGGTTGTTGAGAAATGCATACCCTTAATTTGAAGTGGGACGTAACCTGGTAAGAGCCACTAATGGGAACAGAGTGGAGGTGCCTTTAAAAGGTAAACATTGAGCTACTATATGATCCAGCAGGCCCACTCCTGGGCCTATAACATAAGAAGACAGAATTGGAAAGACACAGGCAGGCAAATCTGCACTGCAGCAGTATTACAATAGCCAAGACATGGAAGCAACCAAAAGTCCATCAGCAGATGGGTGGACAAAGAAGAACTGTTACATGTAGAGATGGAGTATTAGCTCGGGAAAAAAATGAAACAATGCCATTTGCAGCACCATAGATGAGTCTAGAGGTAATCATCAACTTGTAGTAAGTGAGAAAGTGAAAGACACCGAACGTATATCACCTATAGGTGTTACCTGAAAATTGATAACAGTGAAGATATTTCCACAGAGAAAGGCAATCACAGATGCATTCAACAAACTTATGGTTCCCCAAATCGAAAGGTGTGAGGATTGGATACATTACGATATTGGGGTTAACAGAGATATACAAACACGTGTGAAATATACAATCACCAAAGACCTCCGGAATACCAAGAGAAGACTACTCAACACTGTGTCATAACCTACCTGGGAAAAGGTTCCAAAGAAGAACAGATATATGTATACGTGTGAAAGAGCCACATCTTGCACACCTAGAACAAAAAAAAACACTGTAATCAAATTTGCTGCAATAAAAAATAAAAATTAAATTAAAAATATGAACAAGAAATAATGAGACAGAAACTTAAAGGAATTTTTCCTGGCACATTCCATTCTAATTTTCAACCTAGAACAGGACTTCCATTAAGGCTCTGTTGCCCTGGTAACCAGATTTGGTAAAGGAGAAATGCTGCCGCCTTGTGGCCGTTTCACACAACAGCAGCTTTAAACCAAGAGGTAATGGTCACTTAATATTCAAAATATGTGCAGCACTGTAAAGGACACCGGGCCTCAAAAAATTCCTGGGGTCGCAAATCGACCAGAAAATTCAAAAGACGTCAACATCTCAAAAAGACAATGTCAAGAGGCATATTTTGCACACGTTTTGTCTTTTCTTTTTCTTTTTGTTTAAAAAAAATGCATGGAATAATGCTCAATATCAGGAACTAATAAAGCCATGCAAATGCAATCTACAAAAACGTTCACCTTACCACCGTCGGAATGATCATCAGAAAAATAGTCTACAAAACAGAATGCTGAACGGGTTTTAGAGAACTGTGTACCCTCTAGCTGCTGCTGGGATGTAATCTGGTAACAGCCAGTAATGAGAAGAGAATGGCAGTGCGTTTAAAGTTAAAAATTGAGCTCATCACTCTGTAATAACTTACACGGGAAAGGAACCAAAGATGAATAGATAGATACATAGATATAATGAACCAGATTCTGTACACCTAGAACAAACACATTTTTATCAAATTTGCTCTGATAATAAATAAAAATTAAATTTAAAAAACAAACAAGAGGTAAGGAGATATAAGCTCTCGGGGGTGTGCCCTGGCACATTCCACTCTAATTTGCAGCCTACTAACACGATTTCCAGGAAGGCTCTGTTGCCCAAAAACCCAGAGCTGGAAATGTAGAAATGCTGCCGCCTTGTGGCCTTTTCCCACAAGAGCGTCTTTAAACCCACAGCTAATGGTCACTTAACATTCACAAGGACTCAGGGTTGTAAAGGACACCTGCCCTCAAAAAATGTACTGAGGTGAGGGATGGCCAAAAAAATTCAAAAAAGGAAAAATTTTCAAGAAGGTAGTATGAAGCGGTAAGTTTGACTTACTCTCTTGTTAAAAAAAGGAAAATGGATAGAAGCTCAACCTCGGGAATTATTAGACTCACGCAAATGTAATCTACGAAAAGGTTTCAACTCACACTAGTCGACTGACCATCAGCAAAAAGCCTACAAAGAATAAATGCTGATGTGGTTTGAGAGAACTGTGTACCCTCTAGCTGCTGGGGGGATGTAAACTGGTAAGAGTCAGTAGTGAGAAAATAATGGAGGTGCGTTTAAAGGTAAAAATTGAGCTACCATGTGATCTAGTAGGTCCTTTGATGCGCCTATCACTTGAGCAGACCCGAATGTAAAAGACACAGGCTGGCAATCCTGCACTGCAGGAACATTTAACATAGCCAAGACTTGGAAGAAACCAAAATGTCCATCAACAGAAAAATGCACAAAGAGGAAGTGGTCCATGTACACAATGGAATATTAGCCATGGAAAACAATGAAACAGTGCCGTTTGCAGCACCATATAAAGACCTAGAGATAATCACCCAACTTGAAGTAAGAAAGAAAGTGAAAGACAGATATCCTATGACATCACTTTTGGTGTTACCTAAAAGTTGATACACATGAACTTATTTCCAAGAGAAGGAAAAGCATGGATTAAGAATAAAATTATGTTTAACCAAATGGAAAAGGGTAAGGAATGTGTGAATTAGGATATGGGGGTTAACAGACATGTACTAAGACATATGAAATATATAATCACAAAATACCTATGGACTACCAAGAGAGGTCTACGCAACACTCTGTAATAACCTACACAGTAAATAATCCAAAGATAAATGACAGATACATTGATATAATGAACCAGATTCTGTACACCTAGGAGAAACAAAATATTTTTATTAAATTTGCTCTGAAAATTAATAAAAATTAAACTTATAAAACAAACAAGTAAGGAGATATAAGCTCTTGGGGATGTGCCCTGGCACATTCCACTCTAATTTTCAGCCTACTAACACGATTTCCAGGAAGCTTCTGCTGCCCAAAAACCCAGAGTTGGAAATGTAGAACTTCTGCTGCCTTGTGGCCGTTTTCCGCAAGAGCGGCTTTAAGCCCACAGCTAATGGTCTCTTAACATTCACAAGAACTCAGGACTGCAAAGGGCACCTGCCCTAAACAACTGTACTGAGGTAGGGAATGGACAATAAAATTCAAAACTGGCAAAGTTTTCAAGACGATAGTATGAAGAGATAAGTTTGACACACTCTCTTTTTTAACAAAAGGAAAATGGGTGAAAGGTCAACCTCAGGAATTATTAGACTCATGCAAATCTAATCAACAAAAAGGTTTCAACTCACACCAGTCGACTGACCATAAGTTTATTGTCTACAAACAATAAATTCTGAAGGGGTTTTAGAGAACTGTGTACCCTCTGGCTGCTGGTGAGATGTAAAGTGGTAACAGCCAATAATGAGAACAGAAAGGAGCTACGATTAAAAGTAAAAATTGAGGTACCATTCAATCCAGCAGTCACACCACTGGGCCTCTCACATGAGAAGATCAGAATCGAGAAGACGCGAGCTGCAAAAGCTGCACTGCAGCCTCATTCACAATAGCCAAGACAGGGAAGCAACCAAAATGTCCATCAACATATGTATGGATGAATAAGAAGTGGTCCACGTTCACAATTGAACATTAGCCACATGGAAAACAATGAAACACTGCTACTTGAGGTGCCATAGATGAGCTCGGAGATAATCACAGAATATGAGGTAAGTCAGAAAGCAAAAGACCTATATCCTATGATATCACTTATAGGCGTTATCTAATAACTAACACAAATGAACATATTTCCACAGAGAAAGACACTCACAGACTTAGAAACTAAGTATGCTTATCTAAAAGTAAAGGTGGGCAGAATGGATAAATTAAGATTAGCGTTACCATACGTATACAAATACATATTATAAACATATATCAAAAAGACCGACCATATGGCAAGGGAGGTCTACGGAACACTCTGTAATATTTTACATGGGACGAGGATCTGAACATGAATAGACAGATATATTGTACAAATGAACTAGATTGTGTACATCTGGACAAACAATATATAATCATTACCCCAATTAAATAAATTTTTAAAACCAAGAAATAATGAGACATAAACTTATGGGCATTCCTCCTGGCACATTCCATTCTAAATTACAACTTAGGACCACGACTTCCAGAGAGGCTCTGCTGCCCTAGTACCCAGATTTGGGAAAGAACAAATGCTGCCTCCTTGTGGCCGTTTCCCACAACAGCAGCTTTAAACCCAGTGCTAATGGTCACTAAATATTCACCAAACTTGCAGTTCTGTAATGACATCTGCCCTCCAAAAAAATCCTGGGGTCGAATATCGACCAAAAATTCAAAAGAGGGCAACCTTCCAAGAAGACAGCTTCAAGAGATATATTGTACTCACACTTTATTTTTAACAGAAAAGAAAAAGGCGTGGAAAATGATGAATTTTAGGAATTTTTAAAGACATGCAAACTCAAATTACAAAAACCTATCAGGTCACAGCAGTCAGATCGACCATTAACAAAAATGTTTCAAACTATAAATGCTGAAGGGATTGTGGAGAAATTCGTACCCTCGGTTCTAAGGGGGACATGGTAAGAGCCACTAATGAAAACACAATGGAGGTGTTTTGAAAAGGTAAACACTGAGCTACTAGTCAATCAGTCACACCCACTGCTGAGCCTATCACCTGAGAAAATGAGAATCAAAAAGTCGCATGCTGGCAATCTTGCACTTCAGCAATATTTAATATAGCCAACACTTGGAAACAATGAAAATGTCCATCAACAGAGGAATGCACCAAGATGTGGTCCATATACACAATGGAATATTACTCCAATAAAAATATAAATTAAATTAAATAAACAAAAGTAAGAAGACATCAGCTTTTGGGGGTTTATCCGGGCACATTCCACCCTAATTTATAACCGAGGAAGACAACTGGCCGGAAGGTCTGTTTCCTTAGTACCAGCATGGGGAAAAAAGAAAGGCTGCCGCAATCTGGCCATTACCTTCAAAAGCAGTTTTAAAGCCTGTGCTAATGGTCACTTCATGTGAACAAGTACTGCAGGGCTGTAAATGAAACCTGCCCTCAAAATGTCTTGAGGGAGGTAATGGCCAATAAATTTCAAAATGTAACACATATTTTAAGAAAACACTTTGAAGAGCTAAGCTGTAATCACAGTTTGAAAAATAAAAAGGACATGTCTTAAAGCTCAATTTCAAAGGATTATGAGTCATATGCAAATTCAACCACAAAGAGGTATCAGCTCACACCAGTCAGAATATCCATCAGCAAGAAAACTACAAACAATAAATGCTGAAGCCATAAAAAGAAACGAAATTGAGCTATTTGTAATGAGGTGGATAGACCTATAGTCTGTCATACAGAGTGAAGTAATTCAGAGAGACAAATACCGTATGCTAACACATATACATGGAATTTAAGGGAAAAAATGTCATGAAGAACCTAGGGGTAAAACAGGAATAAAGACACAGACCTACTAGAGAATGGACTTGAGGATATGGGGAGGGGGAAGGGTAAGCTGTGACAAAGGGAGAGAGAGGCACGGACATATCCACACTACCAAACGTAAGGTAGATAGCTAGTGGGAAGCCGCCGCATAGCACAGGGAGATCAGCTCGGTGCTTTGTGACCGCCAGGAGGGATGGGATAGAGAGGGTGGGAGGGAGGGAGACGTAAGAGGGAAGTGATATGGGAACATATGTATATGTATAACTGATTCATTTTGTTGTAAAGCACAAGCTAGCACACCATTGTAAAGCAATTATACTCCAATAAAGATGTTAAAAATAAATAAATGCTGAAGGTGTTGTGGAGAAATGCATACCCTCAACTTTAAGTGGGATGTAGCCTGGAAAGAGCCACTAATGTGCACAGAATCGTGGTGCATTTAAACAGTAAACCCTGATACAGGAGGCCCACTCCTGGGCCTATAACATAAGAAGACAGAATTGGAAAGCCACAGGCAGGCAAATGTGCAGTGCAGCAGTATTACAATAGCCAAGACATGGAGGCGACCAAAAGTCCATCAAGAGGTGAGTGGACAAAGAAGAACTTGTCCATGTACAGATGGAATATTAGCCACGGAAAACAATGAAACGATGCCATTTGCAGCACTGTAGATGATTCTAAGAGGTAATCAGGCAAATTGTACTAAGTCAGACAGCAAAAGACACATATCCTATAATATCATTTATAGGTGTTAGCTAAAAATTGATACCAATGAAGATATTTCCACAGAGAAAGGCAATCACAGATTCATTAAACAAAGTTATGGTTCACCAAATGGAAAGGTGTGAGGACTGGATACGTTAGGATATTGGGGTTAACATAGATATAGAAACACACATGAAATATATAATCACCAAAGACCTATGGAATACCAAGAGAAGACTACTCAACACTGTGTCATAACCTACATGAGAAAATGATCTGAAGAAGTATAGATACACGTATATGTGTAAAAGAACAACATCTTACACACCTAGAACAAACAAAACATTTTAATCAAATTTCCTCTGATAAAAAATAAAAATTAAATTAAAAAAAGAACAAAAAAAAAAAGAGACGAAAAAAGGGGAAAAAAAGAACAAGAAGTAATGAGACATAAACTTAAGGGGCTTTTTGCTGGCACATTGCATTCTAATTTACAACCAGAACACGACTTCCATTAAAGCTCTGTCATCACTAATATAGCAGCTTTATAAGCAATGTTGAATGTAGCTTAAAAGAAGTCTCACTAATTATTGATAGTAACAAGAAAACAAACAAAAGTAAAAATCTCATGGCAAAATGTATACATAGAGTAAGGGTAGTAGATCAAACACTTATTAAACTTCTGTAAAGAATAAAAGACAACAGTAGTATTTAAAAAAAAAAAAAAAGAGGACCCAAATAAATCCGAAATGAAAGAGATGATGTTACAAGAGCCACCACAGGAATACAAAGTATCCTAAGATACACACAGGGTAACTCAGGGCTCAGACTGGACAGAGCCCACTCTCCATTCCCCTGTACATGACTTACAGGAGCCTCAGGAACTGAGGAGGGGGTCCCTGAGGAGAGGCACAAGATAGAAGATGTTAGGCATTAACATGACTGCATTCATCTTAAACGTGCCTGAACTACATTCACACGAGATGATTTTGTCCTGTATGTACATCAACACCTCTAGTCGGAACTGCAGATCTTTGGCTTCACCACCTCTACTGACAGCATTAACTTCACCTGCTGTGGACCGTCTCCTATAGGATTTCTAGAACCACAAAGCATCAAAGCTTCACAGGATCCAGAGTCTGTGAAACTCCACTCCGAGTCTCAGAGTCTCAACTGCACTCAGAGACTCAGAGTCTCAACAGAGACTACACTCTTGGAGGGCACACACAAAGTAGTGTGCACATCAGGACCCAGGGGAAGGAGCAGTCACCCCGTAGGTGAATGATCATACCTAGCTGCTAGTTTTAGAGGGTCTCCTGCAGAGGCAGGGTGTGGCTGTGGCTCACCATGGGGACAGCGACACTGGCAGCAGAAGTTCTGGGAAATACTCCTTGGCGTGAACCCTCCCAGAGTCCACCATTAGCCCCACCAAGATCAAGGTAGGCTCCAGTGCTGGGTCACCTCAGGCCAAACAACAACAGAGAGGGAACCCAGCCCCATGCATCAGCAGACAAGCGGATTAACCTTTTTATTAAACTTTTATTTAATCCACAGACAAGCAGACTAAAGCTCTTCCCACCAGAGCAACACCCAGCTCTACCCACCACCAGTCCCTCCCATAAGGAAGCTTGCACAAGCCTCTAAGATAGACTCAATCACTGGAGAGCAGACAGCAGAAGCAAGAAGAACTAAAATTCTGCAGCCTGTGGAAGGAAAACCACATTCATAGAAAGAGAGAAAATGAAAAGGCAGAGGACTTTATACCAGATCAAGGAACAAGATAAATCCTCAGAAAAACAATGAAATGAGGCGGGGATAGGCAACCTTCCAGTAAAAGAATTCGGAATAATGATAGTGAAGATGATCCAAGACCTTAGAAAAAGAATGGAGGCAAAGATCGAGAAGAGGCAAGAAATGCTTAACAAAGACCTAGAAGAATTAAGGAACAAACACCTAGAAGAATTAAAGGACAAGCAAACAGAGATGAACAACACAATAACTGAAATGAAAAGTACACTAGAAGGAATCAGTAGCAGAATAACTGTGGCAGAAGAATGGATAAGTGACCTGGAAGACAGAAAGGTGGAAATCACTGCCGTGGAACAGAATAAAGAAAAAGAATGAAAATAAATGAAGACACCCTAAGACACTTCTGGGACAACATTAAATGCAACAACATTCACATTATAGGGGTCCCAGATGGAGAACAGAGAGAGAAAGGACTCGAGAAAATATTTGAAGAGATTATAGTTGAAAACTTCCCTAGCATGGGAAAAGAAATAGCCACCAAAGTCCACGGAGTGCAGAGAGTCCCAGGCAGGATAAACCAAAGGAGAAAAATGCCAAGACACACAGTAATCAAATTGAAAAAATTAAAGACAAAGAAAAATTATTGAAAGCAACAAGGGAAGAATGACAAATAACATACAACGGAACTCCCATAAGGTTAACAGCTGATTTCTCAGCAGAAAATCTACAAGCCAGAAGGGAGTGGCATGATAAATTTAAAGTGATGAAAGGGAAGAACCTACCACCAAGAGTACTCCACCCAGCAAGTATCTCATTCAGATTTGACAGAGAAATCAAAAGCTTTACAGACAAGCAAAAGCTAAGAGAATTCAGCACCACGAAACCAGCTCTACAACAAATGCTAAAGGAACTTCTCTAAGTGGGAAACACAAGAGAAGAAAAGGACCCACCAAGACAAACCCATAACAATTAAGAAAATAGTAATAGGAACATACATATCGATAATTACCTTAAACGTGAATGGATTAAATGCTCCAACCAAATGACACAGGCTCACTGAATGGATACAAAAACAAGACCCATATATATGCTGTCTACAAGAGACCCATTTCAGACCTAGGGACACATACAGACTAAAAGTGAGGGGATGGAAAAATATATTCCATGCAAATGAAAATCAAAAGAAAGCTGGGGTAGCAATACTCATATCAGATAAAATAGATCTTAAAATAAAGAATGTGGGGCTTCCTTGGTGGCGCAGTGGTTGAGAGTCCGCCTACCGATGCAGGGGACACGGGTTCATGCCCCGGTCCGGGAGGCTCCCATGTGCCATTCCGCAGCTGGGCCTGCGCGTCCGGAGCCTGTGCTCCGCAACGAGAGGGGCCACAGCGGTGGGAGGCCCGCGTACCACAAAAAAAAACAATAATAAAATAAAATAAAGAATGTTACAAGAGAAAAGGAAGGACACTACATAATGATCAAGGGATCAATCCAAGAAGATATAACAATTATAAATATATATGTACCCAACATAGGCATAAGGCAACTGCTAACAGCTATAAAAGAGGAAATCAACAGTAACACAATAATAGCAGGGGACTTTAACACCTCACTTACACCAATGGAGATCATCCAGACAGAAAATTAATAAGGAAACACAAGCTTTAAATGACACAATATACCAGATAGATTTAATGGATATTTATAGGACATTCCATCCAAAAACAGCAGATTACACGTTCTTCTCAATGGCAAATGGAACATTCTCCGGGATAGATCACATCTTGGGTCACAAATAAAGCCTCAGTAAATATAAGAAAACTGAAATCATATCAAGCAGCTGTTCCGACCACAATGCTATGAGATTAGAAATCAATTACAGGGAAAATAACGTAAAAAACACAAACACATGGAGGCTAAACAATACGTTTCTAAATAACCAAGAGATCACTGAAGAAATAAAAGAGGAAATCAAAAACTACCTAGAGACAAATGACAACAAAAACACGATGATCCAAAACCTATGGGATGCAGCAAAAACAGTTCTAAGAGGGAAGTTTATAGCAATAAAATCTTACCTCAAGAAACCAGAAAAATCTCGAATAAACAATCTAACCTTACACCTAAAGGAACTAGAGAAAGAAGAACAAAACCCAAAGTTAATAGAAGGAAAGAAATCATAAAGATCAGAGCAGAAATAAAAGAAATAAAAACAATAGGAAAGATCAATAAAACTAAAAGCTGGTTCTTTGAGAAGATAAACAAAAATGATAAACCTTTAGCCAGACTCAAGAAAAAAAAGGAGAGGACTCAAATCAATAAAATTAGAAATGAAAAAGGAGAATTTGTAACAGACACCACAGAAATACAAAGCATCCTAAGAGACCTCTACAAGCAACTCTATGCCAATAAAATGGACAACCTAGAAGAAATGGACAAATTCTTAGAAAGGTATAACCTTCCAAGACTGAACCAGGAAGAAATAGAGAATATGAACAGACCAATCACAAGTAATGAAATTGAAACTGTGATTAAAAATCTTACAACAAACAAAAGTCCAGAACCAGATGGCATCAGAGGTGAATTCTATCAAACATTTAGACAAGAGCTAACACCCAATCTTCTCAAACTCTTCAGAAATTTTCAGGGGAAGGAACACTCCCAAACTCATTATATGAGGCCACCATCACCCTGATACCAAAACCAGACAAAGATATTACAGAAAAAGAAAATTAGAGACCAATATCACTGATTAATATAGATGTAAAAGTCCTCAACAACATAATAGGAAACAGAATTGAACAACACATTAAAAGGATCATGCACCATGATCAGGTGGGGTCTATCCCAGAGATGCAAGAATTCTTCAATATACACAAATCAATCAATGTGATACACCATATTAACAAATTGTAGAATAAAAATATGATCATCCCAATAGATGCAGGAAAAGCTTTCAACAAAATTCAACACCCATTTATGATTAAGTCTCCAAAAAGTGGGTATAGAGGGAATCTACCTCAACATAATAAAGGCAGTATATGACAAACCCACAGCAAACATCATTCTCAATAGGGAAAAACTAAAAGCATTTCCTCTAAGATCAGGAACAAGACAAGGATGTCCACTCTCACCACTATTACTCAACATAGTTTTGGAAGTCCTAAATACAGCAATCAGAGAAGAAAAAGAAATAAAAGGAATACAAATTGGAAAAGAAGTAAAATAGTCACTGTTTGCAAATGACACGATACTACACATAGTGAATCCTAAAGATGCCACCAGAAAACTACTAGAGCTAATCAATGAATTTGGTAAAGTTGCAGGATACAAAATTAATGCACAGAAATCTCTTGCATTCCTATACACTAACAATGAAAGATCAGAAAGAGAAATTAAGGGAACAATCCCATTCACCATTGCAACAAAAAGAATAAAATACATAGGAATGAACCTACCTAAGGAGGTAAAAGACCTGTACTCAGAAAATTATAAGACACTGCTGAAAGAAATCAAAGATGATATAAACAGATGGAGCTATAAACCATGTTCTTGGATTAGAAGAATCAATATTGTGAAAATGACTACAGTACACAAAGCAAGCTACAGATTCAATGCAATCCCCATCAAATTACCAGTGGCTTTTCCTACAGAACTAGAACAAAAAAGTCTTAAAATTTGTATGGAGACACAAAAGACCCCGAATAGCCAAAGCAGTCTTGAGGGAAATTAAAAGAGCTGGAGGAATCAGACTTCCTGACTTCAGACTATACTACAAAGCTACAGTAATCAAGACTATATGGTACTGGCACAAAAACAGAAATACAGATCAGCTGAACAAGAAAGAAATCCCAGAGATAAACCTACCTACCTATGGCTAACTCATCTATGACAAAGGAGGCAAAGATATACAATGGAGAAAAGACAGTCTCCTCAGTAAGTGGTGCTGGGAAAACTGGACAACTACACGTAAAAGAATGAAATTAGAACACTCCATAACACCATACATAAAAATAAACTCAAAATGGATTAGAGATCTAAATGATAGACCAGACACTATAAAACTCTTAGAGGAAAACATAGGCAGAACACTCTATGACATAAATCACAGCAAGATCCTTTTTAACCCACCTCCTAGAGAAGTGGAAATAAAACCAAAAATAAACAAATGGGACCTAATGAAACGTCAAAGCTTTTGCACAGCAAAGGAAAACGTAAACAAGATGTAAAGACAACCCTCAGAATGGGAGAAAATGTTTTCAAATGAAGCAAATGACAAAGGATTAACCTCCAAAATTTACAAGCAGCTCGTGTAGCTCAATATCACAAAAACAAACAACCCAATCCAAAAATGGGCAGAAGACCTAAATAGACATTTCCCCAAAGAAAATATAAAGGTTGCCAACAAACACATGGAAGGATGCTGAACATCACTAATCATTAGAGAAATGCAAATCAAAACTACATTGAGGTATCAATTCCCAGCAGTCAGAATGGCCATCATCAAAAAATCTACAAACAATAAATGCTGGAGAGGCATTTACTGGAGAAAAGGGAACGCTCTTGCACTGTTGCTGGGAATGTAAATTGATATAGCCACTAGGGATAACAGTATAGAGGTTCCTTAAAAAACTAAAAATAGAAGTGCCATACGACCCAGCAATCCAGCTACTGGGCATTTACCCTGAGAAAACCGTAATTCAAAAAGAGTTATATACAACAATGTTCATTGCAGCTCTACTTAAAATAGCCAGGACATGGAAGCAACCTAAGTGTCCATCGACAGATGAATGGATAAAGAAGATCTGGCACATATATACAATGGGATATTACTCAGCCATAAAAAGAAACAAAACTGAGTTATTTGTAGTAAGCTGGATGGACTTAGAGTCTGTCCTACACAGTGAAGTAAGTCAGAAAGAGAAAAACAAATACTGTATGCTAACACAGACATATGGAATCTAAAGAAAATAAAGTTTATGAAGAACCTAAGGGCAGGACAGGATGAAGGACACAGACGTAGAGAAAGGACTTGAGGACATGGGGAGGGGGGAGGGTAAGCTGGGACAAAGTGAGAGAGTGCCATGGACATATATACATTACCTAATGTAACATTGATAGCTACTGGGAAGCAGCCACATAGCACAAGGAGATCAGCTTGGTGATTTGTGACCACCTAAAGGGATGGGATATGGAGGGTGGGAGGGAGATGCAAGAAGGAGGGGATATGGTGATATATGTATAATTGATTCACTTTGTTATACAGCGGAAACTAACACTCCATTGTAAAACAATTATACTCCAATAAAGGTGTAAAAGGAAAAAAAAAAGAAAGAAAGAAAGCCCAGAGATAAACCTACACACCTATGGTCAACTAATCTATGACAAAGGAGGCAAGGATATACAATGGAGAAAAGACAGTCTCTTCAATAAGTGGTGCTGGGAAAACTGGACAGCTACATGTAAAAGAATGAAATTAGAACACTCCCTAACACCATACACAAAAATAAACTCAAAATGGATTAAAGACCTAAATGTAAGACCAGACACTATAAAACTCTTAGAGGAAAACATAGGAAGAACACTCTTTGACATAAATCACAGCAAGATCTTTTTTGATCCACCTCCTAGAGTAATGGAAATAAAAACAAAAATAAACAAATGGGACCTAATGAAACTTAAAAGCTTTTGCAAAGCAAAGGAAACTACAAACAAGACGAAAAGACAACCCTCAGAATGGGAGAAAATATTTGCAAATGAATCAAAAGATTACTCTCCAATATATATAAACAGCTCATGCAGCTCAATATTAAAAAAACAAACAACCCAATACAAAAATGGGCAGAAGACCTAAATAGACATTTCTCCAAAGAAGACATACAGATGGCCAAGAAGCACATGAAAAGCTGCTCAACATCACTAATTATTAGAGAAATGCAAATCAAAACTACAATGAGGTATCACCTCACACCAGTTAGAATGGGCATCATCAGAAAATCTACAAACAACAAATGCTGGAGAGGGTGTGGAGAAAAGGGAACCCTCTTGCACTGTTGGTGGGAATGTAAATTGATACAGCCACTATGGAGAACAGTATGGAGGTTCCTTAAAAAACTAAAAATAGAATTACCATATGATCCAGCAATCCCACTACTGGGCATATACCCAGAGAAAACCATAATTCAAAAAGACACATTCACCACAATGTTCATTGCAGCACTGTTTACAATAGCCAGGTAATGGAAGCAGCCTAAATGCCCACAAACAAACGAATGGATAAAGATGTGGTACATATATAAAATGGAATATTACTCAGCCATAAAAAGGAATGAAATTGGATCATTTGTAGAGACGTCAATGGATCTAGAGACTGTCATACAGAGTGAAGTAAGTCAGAAAGAGAAAAACAAATATTGTATATTAATGCATATATGTGGAACCTAGAAAAATGGTACAGATGAACCAGTTTGCAGGGCAGAAATAGAGACACGGATGTAGAGAACAAATGTATGGACACCAAGAGGGGAAAGCCGTGGGGGGGTGACAGGGGGAGGAGTTGGGAGATTGGGATTGACATGTATACATTTATATGTATAAAACAGATAACCAATAAGAACCTGCTGTATAAAAAATAAATAAAATAAAATTTAAAAATAAATAAAATTTTTTAAAAAACGGAAGAAAGTTATTCCCTTCACATACATGTATTTATATCAATGAATTATTTCCATGCTTATATCTATAAGTACAAAAAAGAGGAATAAAACCTATCTTGAACAAAAAAGAAAAAAAAAAAACAGAACCCACCAGTTATACAGAGGAAAACCCTATCAGGGCACTTGCTCCAGTGGTAAACAATTCTGAAGTTGGTCAGAGGTGGGGAATCGTCTCCCATGCAGCCAGAAGCACCCCACCGCGCAAGGAGCGTCCTCATTGCAAAGCTGGGGGACCGTGCGGAGGCGTCTGTGAGTAAACGTGAGCTGAGCCCCAGGCCAGCTGCTGCTGAACTGTTCCCACCCTTCCCAGGTAAAACACCTGAATGTGTACAAGGACTTGAAAGCCTACAGGAAGGGCCGTGGAGCCACACCAGCGACAGCATGCCGTC
>NW_006785389.1:2752672-2759354 GCF_000442215.2 Lipotes vexillifer | reverse complement strand
GGGTGACACATCCTCTTCTTTAGCAGGTGGCAGCCCGGCAACTCCTGCAGAAAGTCCAGCAGAGCCCCACTCACACCGGGCCACCCACAGAGCCGTGGCCCCTCACTCTCACCCACCAGACCAGCCCCGACACTGCTGACGGGGCAGAGAATATGGCGTCAGGCACAGCTGCACGGGCTCTTGCTGCCTGGAGCGGTGTTTATATTGACCTCAACCCAGGCACACCTGGGGAGGGATGGCCGGCACGGTCAGGCTGCCCAGGTCAGCCAATCCTCACCCCTCAGGGGCTCACAGTTGCAGAAAATAGACCTTGATGAGCCGGCCAGGTCCAAGGAACAGGTGTGGGCTCCTGAGAGTCAGGATACACAAGGGGCTGAAGCTCTGGCTTATTTTCTAATCATTTTATCTGGCCCATGAGTGGGAGACAACTTTAAGAAGACCCTCTCCTAATGAGAGGAACCCAGGAGTCAGGGAGAGGAGGGGTGGTGGGTGGAGACGGAGGCCTGGTGCCCCGGCTGCAGTGGAAGCCTCTGGAAGACCAGGCGGAGGGTGGCCGCACAGAGTGACGCCCAGGGTCACAGACCTGTCAGAGCTGCTGTTTGTTAGTTCAGTTCCTGCTCTGAGGTGCTCTGTGTCAGCTCTGAGAGACAGGTGAGCTGGGGGTGCTCTGCAATGAGGACTATGTGCACGGTTCCTGTGTGCCCAGCCCTGCCGGGGTACCTGCCCAGGGGAGCTCTGTATCCTGGGAGAGGCCTGACCACGAGAGCCCCATGGGCTGCTGGGGACCTGCCCAGGTGAGCCCCATATCCTGGAAGGGGCCTGACCACAAGAGCCCCGTGGGCTGCTGGCGACCTGCCCAGGTGAGCTCCATATCCTGGGAGGGGAGTGACCACAAGAGCATTGTTGGCTGCTGGGGACCTCCCCAGATTAGCTCCATATCCTGGGATGGACCTGACCACGAGAGCCCCATGGGCTGTGGGGTGGAGGGGGACCAACCCAGGTGAGCTCCATATCGTGGGATTGGCCTGACCATGAGAGCCCCGTGGGCTGCTGGTGACCTGCCCAGGTGAGCTCCATATCCTGGGAGGCGCGTGACCATGAGAGCCCTGTTGGCTGCTGGGGATCTCCCCAGATTAGCTCCATATCCTGAGATGGACCTGACCACAAGAGCCCCGTGGCTCTCCTATTTTACCCACCTATTTTTATCCATCTTCCTCCCTGTGAGTATCTTTGATCAACCCTGAGCCCAGACTCCTGACCTATTACAGGGACTTTGTCAGTCATTCTTTAAAACTGGACAGGTATGTCTTCCCTCGTGGCACAGTGGTTGAGAGTCTGCCTGCAATACGGGGGACGCGGGTTCGTGCCCCGGTCCGGGAGGATCCCACATGCCGTGGAGCAGCTGGGCCCGTGAGCCATGGCCGCTGAGCCTGTGCATCCGGAGCCTGTGCTCCGCACCGGGAGAGACCACAACAGTGAGAGGCCCACGTACCGCAAAAAAAAAAAAAAATTGACAGGTAATAAAATGAATTTGACCTAGAAGCAACAGCTCAGTAAGGGAAATAAAATCATCGGAAGTTATCTAATCACAGCCACAGCCATCCAAGGCTCTGTCTTATCTGCTGGGGCATAAGAATGGGGCCTTCCTAAACTTGAAGGGAATCCAATCAAATAAGTAAAGGTGTCGCTCACCTCTGGCTCTTGGAGGGATTGCTAGGCAGTCTACCCAGTGTATACTAACTGTAAAACACTGTCATGGTTCTGAAACACCTGTGTTCCAGGAAAGCTTTTTAGGGTGCATGGGGAAGGTTTCTTTTTGACATCAAGCAAAAAATAAATCATCAAGCTCTTTGAGCACAGGGATTCTTAAGAGGTAAGTAGAAGGAAGGAATGGGCAGAAAAGACGATCTCCTCTGAAGTGAAGGTCGTTTTTCCAAAAGAGAAGGATTCAGTCTCAGTTTAAGGAGAACACTTTTAAATAGCTGGGACAGCTCCAAACTGCAGTTCAGGGAACGAGTGCTTCAAAAGAGCAGTGCTTTAAAGGTCCTGGCAAGGCAGCAACACGATGATGAGTTGGTTTTGCATAGTTTTGAACACAGGAGTAAAGGCATCTCTGACTAAAAGGCCCTGAGACCCTATGGCATCAATGGGTCAGTTGCAGGGGGCAGAGGGGGTGGGGGTTGATATTTCTCTCTCAACGTCTCCCATGGCAGCCACCCCTCCCTACCCCACCCCCCTACTCCCTTCACCCTTCCTCCCTCCACTGTTGGGTCCCCAGGGCCAGCACTTCTTAAGCTGGAGGGCTCAGGCACCATCTCTGCAGTCTGGATTCTTCCTGGAGCCTGGCAAGTTCTGGGACAGGAAGCCAGGTCTGCAAGGCCACTGGGGTGAAGTCGGACCTGGAGGCCTGGAGGGGAACTGGAGCCCTGAAGCCCACCCACGTCCTTGAAGCCAAGGGAGGAACACATCCTCCTAACAGTACGTCTCAGGGCTCAGCGTGCTCCCCACCCAACGGTGATCCATAATCACTTGAGGCAGCAAGGACTGCCTCTAACTGGCCCCATCGATTCCGCCTTGAGGGTCCTCACACATGTGTGAGAGCGCAGGCCACAGATCTATTCAGTCAGCTGAGCCAAGTGCTGCCAGGGTCCCTCCAGTCCCATCCCCCAGCCCCTCCCTCTGGGACCGTATCTAATAGAAGAAAGAGCACAGAGGAACTGGCTGAATCAAGGGACCTGGGAGCCTGGGTCTGAGTTTGAAGACCGAGAGCCTAAGGCGCAATTACATATTATTGGAGACTCTTGTGGGGTGTGTGGGGGGAGGTTAGGAGGCTGAGAGGCTGAGTCCAGCCCCAGGACACCACACAGCCCCGCCCCCCTTCCCTGCCATCAGAGCAGGGCTGCCGCAACTGCAGCCGGGACTCTGCACTTGCCCCTCCCTCATTCTCCTCCGGAAGAGCAGGTGCCCCCCTCCGAGGGCAGCGGCGAGACAACGCACCAAGTCCCCCTGCGCTAAGGCGCTACTGGAAGCTCTTCCTGAGCAGCAGTGCTGGCTTGGAGCGAACCCGTGCACCGCCAAAGTTGGTCTCGTCCTGCAGCCGAGGGACGCAGGGTTTAAGTCAGCTGCCCTGGCTTTCAATCAATCAGCCCCCCCTTTAAGTCAGGTGACCCGACTTTAAATCACTGTGTGCCCCTCAAGCCTGCAACTTCAAAAGTGGGGAACCTCACTTTGATCCCAGCACCTCACATAGCTGAATGCACACTGTAGTCACTCCCAAGCCTGGCTTAGAGGCAGGGTATAAGGTGAGGGGATGGGCATGCAATCACGGTGATGAGAGCATACTTCATGTACCAGAAGGGTCTAGGGTCTAGGGTCTAGGGGTACAGCGAGCAGTGCACGATACAGCAGCTCCCTGGCAAAGCTGGTGATGCGCAGGGAGAGCAGGCACACCCAGGCATGCAGAGGTTCCAGGGCGGGAGCCGGGGCACAGCCAGGTGGGAGGGTGTGAAAGCGGAGGATCTGAGCCTTCTTGAGAAGGGCAGACACCGAGGATGGATGAGAAATAAAGACCAGATGAAACATGGGTTTGCAAAACACACCCTGCTCTTGAAATTGGGGTGGGGGCACCCCAGATTTGAGTCTTCTTACTCCCCAGTACCTAGTGCTTTGGCATTTGCCCAATAACTTATAAAATTTACTGATAAGATCTAGCCCATAGAACACTGCATTTGTAGTGGTACCGCATGTTAATGTTTCTATAGTGGAATAATCTTTTCTACAAGAAAAATGTACACTATCTGAAATAAATTAAAACCCCTCTTTATAAAGTACTATATCGGACTTCCCTGGTGGCGTAGTTGTTAGGAATCTGCCTGCCAACGCAGGGGACATGGGTTCGAGCCCTGGTCAGGGAAGATCCCACATGCCGCGGAGCAGCTATGCCCATGCGCCATAATTACTGAGCCTGCAGGCCACAACTACTGAAGCCCGCGCACCTAGAGGCGGTGCTCCACAGCAGGTGCAGCAAGAGAAGCTGCCACAATGAGAAGCCTGCGCACCGCAACAAAGAGTAACCCCCGCTCGCTGCAACTAGAGAAAGCCCGCGCATAGCAATGAAGACCCAACGCAGCCAAACATTAATTAATTAATTAATTAATTTTTAAAAGTACTATATCCTTCTGAACATGTTCTCCGGGAAGAACAGAGAGATGGCGTGGGAGAGTGAGAAAGACCAACATTTAGTGCACATCTCTCATGCAGGTGCTCTGTTGGCTCAGATACATTTATCCCCACTTTACAAAGGAGGAAATAATCTCAGAGAGGTTTAGTAATTTTCCCAAAGCCAAACGGCTATTGAGTGGCAGAACCAGGATCTGAACCAAGTCTGTTACCTTCAAAGCCTAAGTCCTCATCACAAAAAAACTCAATATTTACAGTTATCGAATTACATTGCAAACTGGGAAGTTCTTGGCACAATCCTGAATAAGAGTGAGAAAGAAAGAAATCGCATTGTTCCTACAGCCAACCAAAAATTTTGGAGCAGCTGTTAGATGCATAGCCCTTTTTGGAGTTCAGCAGTGATCACAACAGGAAGAGTCCAGCTTTCATGAACCACAAAGTGGAGAGGAGAGACGGGTGCAACTTGGGCGAGGGATTTCACCTTGCTGGGCCTCTGTTTTCTCATCTGGAAAATGGGACGGGTGTTCCTCATTTTGTGGGATTGTCCAGCCTCACATTCTCTGATTCCATAAGAAGCATTTGCTTTCCTGTTTCTTTAAAATTCATTCAAGCCGTGAGCCGTGATGAATGTTGTTAGCGGCTCCCCAAATCACTCTATTCCCACCATTTTCCTGTGATCAGGTCTTTCCCGAAACATGATTCACAATCAGTCAAGTCACAGAACCTAAGGGGCACCCAGCAGAAAAATTCAAACCCTTGCTTCTCAGGAACTCTGCGGTCTACCTACCGGATAAACTTAACTCACCTGGCACAAGGTGGCCATCCCCGGTTTCACATCAACGTGATCTCAGGCACAAACCTCCTTGCTTTTCCATTTTGTCTTTAAGTAACTTGTTGAAACAACTGTACCAATATGACAAAGATATAAAATCAGGCATCTTCTGCCCCCAGTGCCTAATAATAAATGATTTTCTGCCACTTTAATGATAAAGAGAGAACATTTCAGCATTCTGCTGCCCTTATTATTTGTCATTTTTGTTGACATTTCTATTGAATACATCTTTCAATATGTTAACAATGGAACATTTATGTAGGTTGTTCCAGACCCAGCCTTTAGTGGTAAAGGTTTTGTTGTTCTATTTCTATTATGTTCCCTTTAAAAATCATTATCCTGTTTAAATGGATTAAGTCAAATCTATAGGCAGTTATCTTATGATATTGATGAAATGAATACATAGAGGGCAGTAGTACAAGTTGATTGGACTTGAGAACCTCCATTAACACAGTTACGTATACATATTATCTATATGCAAACCAAAGTACACGCCGAGGGAGATTCTCCGACTCTTTTTCACTGTCTGCCCCTCAAGCCTGTGAGAAATGGAATTATTTCTTGCCATCTCAGTAAACAAAGGATGTCCCAGTCGTCAGCACTTGCAGCCCTCCAGCGTGAGCCGCGGGCCCTGAGGAGCTCAGGATATGCAAATACAGAACGCAGGCCCCAGGGAGCTGAGGTGCACATCAAAGGAAGGATTTCAGTGAGCCCAGACTCTGGCATCTTCTCAAACAAAGAAAAGCGCTCCATTCCTCACGTTGGGAGAGCCGGTTTTCCGTAGTTAACAATCACCTTCTGACGTTCCCCATTACGTGCGCCAGTCCCCTGCCCTGTGCCCTCCCCCCGGAACTTGAGCTCAGGGAGGAAGGAGCGCAGAGGGGCTCGGCTGAATACGGGGCCTGCGAGCCTCGGGAGGAGTGTTCAGCCGCTTTCCCCGCAGTCGGGAGGAGGGGCGCTGACGCTGCAGCCGGACCCCGCGCCTCCCTGGCCCTGTTTCCCCCAGGACGCTCAGGCCCACCCCCTCCCCACGCCCCCCAGGCCCCGCGAGCCAGGCCGAGGGCAGGGGGAGAGGAGGGGCCGAAGTTCCCCGGACCAGAGGCTGGGGGCCGCCCTTTCTGCACAGCAGCGGCGGGTGGCAGCGAAGCCCTGCCCCTCACAAGCTGGTTTTGCGCGGCCGCCCGGGCACCGGACCAGGCTGTGACGAAAGAAACGGAAGAACAGCTTCAGGGCTAGCAGCACATTTTGGCTTCTGTAAGAAACTTGCTTGCTTGCTTGGGGCGGGAAGAACCGGGTTCCTGATGGGCTGATTCAAAATTAAACAGCTCCCTCCCGCCTTGGGGACTTCCCGCCCTGTGAAGGGTATAAAGGCCTCGCCCGACTGTTAGTCGGGGTCTCACTCACTTCTCTCCGAGTGAGACCCTGTCCGGACAGTTTGTGTAAGCTTCTATACTTGTATAAATCCTTTGCTAATCTTTCTGCTTGGTGTTGGTGATTCTCGGGTGTCCTTGGTTGGGACACGGGTCGCATTTACCGGGGAACTCGACTCCAGGCGTGTGGCTCCCGGACCGCAACATTTGGGGGCTCGTCCGGGATCGGACAGTGGAGGTTAAAGATCTGAAACAGGGTCCCTCCTCCGAAGCCACCGCCTGCTCCTTCCTCGGGTAAGTT
>NW_006785389.1:2697205-2752018 GCF_000442215.2 Lipotes vexillifer | reverse complement strand
GCTAAATGAGGAAAAGTAAAACTTTCCAACATAGGTGAATGGGTATGTCAGTCCTTCAATATCATTGAGATAACAACCCAATTCTTTGAAAAACAAAACAAAACTGTCCTTGTTTTACAAAGGTAGTCTTTACAGGACCAGAGGTTTGGCTCCAAAAATAATCCAAAGCCCACCAATCCTTTTACCACTCCCCAAACCCCTATTTATCTTAAGAGACTTGTAAGTATTAAACAAAGGGGAAACCTTTGAGATACAAATGTCCTATCTGGTCTTCTAAGAAACCCTTATCTCTGCCATCTTTTCAAATGCAATTTAGAAAAAGAGGGTAAAGTAACTTAACACTTGACTTGTCAAGGATAAATAGAAATCCCAAGTGTCTTTTCTATAAGCACTAGTAAAAAGGATTTAGCCATCTAGATTGGTGACCTTGATTTGTTCCATCTGCCAGAAGCCCAATTTGAATCCAACCCCTTGTAACTGATAGATTTTATGTTGTACCTGACTCAGGACTGAAATTTTGGAATGGGAACAATGAGACCTCTGTGTTTGTATTTTCATACGTATCTATATGTGTGTTGTAGGTGTATGGTATTGCCAAAAATTAATTCATAAAAGAGCTCTACTTAATTGGCTTTTTAAAAAATCAAACACTTACATAAATACTCAGAAGCAAAAAATAATCTGGCCAGAATGAATTTCAGGTTCATGTCATCTGAAAGATATTCAGTACTAAACTGATATCTGGTATCGAAGGTGGCTTAAACTTGTTGGTTTAATATAGACATGTCTTTAGAGTCATCATTGTTGAGTATAATACTTCTGTTGTACCTAGGTTTACTAAAGGTCAAATAAAACCTTATTCCATCTGTTATAAATCTGTCAACAAGAAAAGTAACTCAATGTAAAAAAAAAAAAAAAAACTTTTAAGGAAGGTAAGACGTATGTTTTCAGTAAAAGAAGGTGGGACGAATGAGAATAAAAAAATACTGAAAACAGTAATACATGATCAGGATTTTCTAAGATTGGACTGAATTTAGTTGGGTAAATGGATTTTATTAGGAATGGGCTAGAACAAGACTGGATTTGGTTTCTTCCCCCAAAGTATTCTTAAAATACTGCTTTTGACAACAAACTGTGAGTTTATTTGCATTTAAGTGATCTGTATTTGCTTTTGAGATCTTTTGTAACTTTGGTTAAGAAATAAGTATTGTCTCACAGTGACCTATGATCTTATTTGACCAACTGTTTTAAAACTTTTTGACAAACTTCCCAAATATCAAATTTTAATTGTTTCTTTTGATTTCCAGTTAACTTTGTGATACTTTAGAGGTCCCCTGAGGTATCTTAAAGAAAAATATTTAACTAAGATTACTTGGTATGTTAAACGTAATCATTCATAATTCTGGTTATTGTAACCAAGTTTCTTTATTGATTCCAAGGATTTGGACTGGATACAAAAGAAAAAGGGGGGGGATTAGATAACGAGAAGGAAGGAAAGATATGGATTACAGGGGGCCACTGGGACTCAACGCTGTTTTTGGACCACAGACAGGAAGGTCGACTTGGGCAAACAAACAGTCACCCACTCCTTCCTGGTCATGCCTGACTGCCCCTATGAAGGCAAGACAAAGATCACCGAATTTTTATTCCTGAGAACCTAGGCCTGATGTTGATACGACGCTTGCATGAGGGAACGCATCTGGGATCTACAAAATTACATGAACTGTTAAAAACTCGTTTTCGAATTCCATAACCAGTTTCCCGAAGTAACCTTATTACAATATGTGGATGATTTACTTGTGGCTGGAAAAACTGTGCGGGATTGTCTAACAGGAACAAAAGGCCTAATAAGGTTACTACAGGACTTAGGCTATAAACTCTCAATTTAAAAGGCTCAGATTTGTCAAGAACAAGTAAACTATTTAGGGTATATCCTAAAAGGAGGACAGAGATGGCTAGGAAAGCCATGCACTCAGGCCATCCTAACCTTACCAACCCCTACCACAAGAAAGGAATTGAGAGAATTCTTGGGAATGGCGGGCTATTGCCGGCTCTGGATACCCAGATTTGCAGAGCTGGCCAAGCCTCTATACGATGCCCTGAAGGGCGTTAACCAGAATGGCCCCGAAGCCACCAAGATTAACTGGACTGAGACACAAGGGAAGGCCTTCCAGGACATTAAAAGGGCTCTTACCTCACCTTCTGCTCTGGCACTCCCCAACCCTGATATGAACGAACCGGGGTGGCAAGGGGAGTACTAACTCAGAAACTTGGGCCCTGGCGAAGGCCGATAGCCTATCTCTCTAAACAACTGGACCCAGTAGCCTCCGGGTGGCCCTCATGCGTCAGACAAATTGCAGCCACTGCCCGGCTGAACCTCGGCACTGGAAACCTTTTGTACAAAAACTGAAAATAAAATTTCCGGAACCCACATTGCCACCTGGAGACTTAGTCTGGGTAAAGAAGCATAACCTCCAGACATTGGAGACTAGGTGGATTGGACCTCATCTGATTGTGTTGAGTACCCCGACTGCTGTTAAAGTTGACGGTGTCCGGACTTGGATTCATCATAGCAGAATAGAGACTACACCACAGAGGACGTGAACACTAACAGACGGATCGACTGGGCAAACTTTAGCCCAAAACGAAACATACCTCCTGAATACGGAAAACCAGGAATCAAGGATTTGATTAGTTCCTAGAAAAAGGGGGGGATGTGACGAAAGAAACGGAAGAACAGCTTCAGGGCTAACAGTACATTTTGGCTTCTGTAAGAAACTTGCTTTGCTTACTTGCTTGGGGCAGGAAGAACCGGGTTCCTGATTGGCTGATTCAAAATTAAACAGCTCCCTCCCGCCTTGAGAACTTCCCGCCCTGTGAAGGGTATAAAGGCCTCCCCCGACTGTTAGTCGGCTTCTCACCCACTTCTCTCCGAGTGGGACCCTGTCCGGACAGTTTGTGTAAGCTTCTATACTTGTATAAATCCTTTGCTAATCTTTCTGCTTGGTGTTGGTGATTCTCGGGTGTCCTTGGTTGGGACACAGGTCGCATTTACCGGGGAACTTGACTCCAGGCGTGTGGCTCCCGGACCGCAACAAAAGGACTTGAGTCCTTCCTTGTTTTACATTTACATAGGTAGGATCTTGAAACATAGGATATGGTGGAGGGTATTCGTGTAACCATTCTAGGTTAGGAGTAGCAGTTTCCACTGCTAAGACTTCTTGTTTAGATGCAAGTGCTTTTCAAAGTATGAAGATTATTAGCATTACTGCTGCTACTGAGATGAATGAGCCTAAAGACAAAATATTTCATGTTGTGGGTGCCTCAGAGTAATGTAGTGACATCCCTGAGAGGCCAAGAAAGTGCTGCAGGAAGTCATATTTACTGCTACAAATATACCCGTGAAGTGAGTTTTGCTACTGCTGAGTTAACTGTCTAACCTTAGAATTGTGGGAATCAGTGTAGGAAGCCTCCTATCATAGTGAAGACGGCTCCCACGGACATTACGTCATGGAAGTGTGCTACTACACAGTATGTATCCTGGAGGACAACGTCCGGGGATGAGTTGGCTAAGATGATTCCTGTCAAGCCACCTACTGTACAGAGGAAAATAAAGCCTAAAACTCATAAAAGAGTGGAATCTCATATAATATTACCTCTGTGAAGAGTTGCTAATCAGGGACTTCCCTGGTGATGCAGTGGTTAAGAATTTACCTGCCAATACAGGGGAAACGGGTTCGATCCCCAGTCTGGGAAGATTCCACATGCTGTGGGCAAAAAGCCCATGTGCCACAACTACTGAGCCTGCCCTCTAGAGCCTGTGAGCCACAACTACTGAGCCCACGCGCCTAGAGGCCGTGCTCTGCAACAAGAGAAGCCACTGCAATGAAAAGGCCACGCACCGCAACGAAGAGTAGCTGCCACTCACCGCAACCATAGAAAGCCCTCGTGCAGCAACCAAGACCCAACACAGCCAAAAGAAAAAAAAAGAAAAATTAAAGAAAGAGTTGCTAATCAACTAGATAATTTTACTCCTGTAGGTATAGAAGTAATTATGGTAGCTGATGCAAAGTATGCTCCTGAGTCAACAGCTATCCCTATGGTAAACATAAGATGGGCCCACAAGAGAAATCCGAAAAATCCAGTAGACATGACTCATACTATTCCCAAATAGCTGAAAGGCACTTTTCGTCCTAAATAGTATGTAATGATATATGAGTTTATAACAAACCCTGTCTGGCCATGAATACAGACTTCAGGGTGACCAAAGAATCACAATAGGTGTTGGTATAGGGTTCAGTCTCCTCCTGAAGGGTCAAAGAAAGTAGTGTTGAGATTTCTCTCTCTTAACAGTGTGGCAATGCTGGCTGCTCGGACTGACATTGGTAATTATAGTAATATGGCTATAGTTGGGGAAGATTAAACAAATAATGGTGTTTGGTATTGGGATATGACTGCTGGTTTTGTATGAAAGACTATAGTGATAAAAGTAATAGCACCAAGAATTGAAGAGACACCTGCTAAATGTAAGGAGGAAATGGTTAGGTCGACAGAGGCTCCTGTGTGGGCCAGATTGCAGGCTAGAGCTGAATACACGGTTCCACTGGTACCAGAACCAGCTTCTACTATTGGTGATATGAGTAGGAGTAAGAATGATGGGGTAAATAGTCAAAAGTTTACATGATTTATTTGGGGAAATGCTCCCTCATGTGTCCTAGTTATTAGTGGCCCAAGTCAGTTTTCAAACCCTGCAATATAATGGGTACAACTATAAAGAAAATTATTACAGGTGCAGGGAGTGTTATCAGTACCTTACAGATCTGGGCATCTCCAAGTAGTGCTCCAGGTTAGCATAGCTCAGCCTGGATTAATATACTTAAGGTGCTGCCTGCTACTCCAGCTCAAGCACCAAATAATAAATATAAAATGCTGATATCTTTGTGATTTGTTGAAAATAATCAGCAGTGTATGAACAGAGGTAAAATGACTGAGCCAGCTTTAGACTGTAAATCTAAAGACAGAGATTGAGCCTCTTTCTGTTAAACCCTGTGGTGAATCAACAAATTGAACTGTAACTTCAGAGAAGTGGCTTCAATTCTGCCGGTGATTTTCTTGTCTTTTTTCTCCTTTTTTTCTTTCTCAAATGAAGGAGAAACAGGTTGAAGCCAGTTGACTAGAGGATTTGCCTGTTAACTAAAGTTTCCTGGGGTTAAAACTCATCAATCTAAAGATTTGGCTGAATTACAATGTTTGCTTTACATTCAATTGATGTAGGATAAAGTCTTGCAATCCTTGTTTTTAGGAATTAAGTAAATTTTACTTGTTTAGGGTTATGAAAGCTCTTGGTCTGAACTGACTTAAATTCGTAGTCCAGCACTGATAGAATGGGTGTTATGTGTAGTAATCGTGTGGGTATTATGATTGGTAATGATAGGAAGGTTATTTCTTTGTATGTTCAAATTATTTTATTTTTGTGTTGTTGAATGAAGGGAACATAGTGATGTGGAGTATGTTAGCTGCAAGTAGAAATATATGCTGAGGACTTCTATGATGGCTATTAGTGTTGGTAGAAGGATGTTATCATTTTTGTTATCTCTTGGATAATTATTCATTTGGGTAAAAACCCTGATAGTGATGGGCGATGTCCTAATGATACTATAATGGTGAGGAAAAGGGTTGTGATGGGAGGTGTTTTATCTCATGTGTGTGATAACGATGCTCTTGTAGTACATGATCTGGGCATACATAAGAAGAAGAGAGTGTTGTGATGATATAAATTCATATGTTTAGGATTGTTATAATTGGAATATACTTTATAATAGCTGTCATTCATCCTATATGGGCAATGGGTGAGGAGGGTGTAATTTTTTCCAGGTGAGTGTAGCTAAGTCTGCCTCAGCCTCCAGCTATGATTTATAATATCACTATGATTAATAGTATATTTAGCTTGATGGATGGTGACATGTGGTATAAAACTGATGGGGGTGCACTTTTGTCATGTAAATAGCATCAGGCCTGCTGTTCATGGAATGCCTTGTGTGACTTCAGACACTCAGAAGTGAAATGAGGAAAGTCCTACTTTTGTGACAAGGGCGATTTTCACGAGGGTGGATGCTGCTGGATTAAAGATTTTTGTTATTCTTTGTGTTCTTTGACCAGAGTATATTAGATTAATGATAATAGCCATTATAAGTAGTATTGATGTGGTGGATTGTGTTAGGAAATATTTGTTGGATGCTTCTGTAGCTTATGGGTTCGTGTTTTTTATTAGAATGGGGATACCATTAACCAGTGTGAGCTTGTTATACAATTATATTTCCTGAGAAAATGGTCAGTAGAATGATAGTAAAAACCATGAGAGTTTATTAGTATAGGAAGGATATACGACAACATTTTGGGGGTATGGGCCTGAACCTTACTCACAGAACCTTACTATATAGCATGTGGTGTAATGTGGTAGCATGGGGAATGTAAAATTCTTAGGAAGAATTCAATTCCAGGAATAAGAGCATTGAACCCTCTATGATTTACTCTATCGAAGTAACTCTTTTGTCAGTCATATTTCTTAAGTTTGTGGTGGGTTGCCTGGTATGATGACAGGTAGTGAAAACTCTCATATACATCAGGCTAATGTTAGTAGTAAAAAAACTTTTTATAAGATATGTAGACGTTGATCATATCAAAATTGTGGGTAGGATGCTCGAATTCATAGAAAGGAGATTGTTAGATGTGTTTTAATGATGACTTGGGCTGTATATAATTCTGGCACCTAGGGATTGTCGAATGCTCCTAAAAATAGATTGTTGTGGAAATGTTTATTATAAAGAAATTGACATATTCTCTAGGAAGGACGGGGTGGGTGGGCCTGCTACATTTTCTACACTGAAGTCAATTACTTCTGTTAAATCAAGTGGGGTTTCATTGGATTTCTGCTACTGCCGAGATAATCAAATTCAGGGTAGCTGTCAGGAGAAAATTAGTCATACGTGTTCTTGTGTAATAATTACTGTTGAAAGTGTAAATGATCCATTTATCAGTAAGACTGAGAATGGAATAACTGCTACATTACTTCATATGAGATTGTGTGTGCTACTGTCCCTAGAGCTCCAGTGAGTGAATATTTTGAATGTGAAGCCCATCCAGACCTGAGGATGGAATAAATGGCTGGGTGTGATATGGCTAATGTAAATAGTAAGCCTACATTTATATGAATTAGTGGGTAAGATATGGGAAGAGGAATTCATGTTGTTGGAGCGAGGGTTAAGGCTGGCATTGGGGCAATAATATATAAATTGATGATGTTGATGGAATAGTGGCTCTTTAATAAGTAATTTGAATGCCTCAGCAATGGGTTGCAATAATCCATGTGGGCTGATGATTGTTGGCCCTTTCTGGATTTGTATATAGCCTAGGATTTTCCATTTAGTTAATATGAGGAATGCTCTGGTGAATTAAATTGGGTCATTTGTGAAAGAATGTTGATTATAAACATATTCTTAGGAAGAGGACTTGAACCAGTGCAGATAAAGGTTTCAGTTTTACATAATTACCGGGCTCTGCCACCATAACAAACCCGGTTCTACCATAGGGTATATATAAGTTAATTGAATGTAGATTATATCATCATTTAGTTTGCAGACATTTTGTAAAGTAAGCCGTATTGCACTTGGCCTTTCATACTGGGAGAAATCTGCAATAGACAGTAAGCAACCAGCATGACTCCAGTCTGAGCTCGGATCACGTGAGACTTTAATCATTGAACAGACAGTTAATAGCAGTTATACCATTGAAATGTCATGATCCAGCATCAAGATCATAAACCATATTGCTGATATGAACTCTAGAATACAATTACACTGTTATCCCTAGTAAAACTTGTTGCGTTGATCAGTGTTTTAGAAGAACAGGCGATAAAGCATTTTGACTAGCTGGTCTAAATTTTAATCACTCAGAGGTGGTTTTATTCTCCAAAAAATAAATGGCACACGGACTCAAGGCACACAGGTTTCAGTAGTTGTGGCGTGCAGGCTCAGTAGTTGTAGCCCCCTGGCTTAGTTGCTCCATGGCACGTGGGATCTTCCCAGACTGGGGATCAAACCCGTGTCCCCTGCATTGGCAGGTGAATTCTTAACCACTGCATCACCAGGGAAGTCCCAGAATTGCAGCCTCCCTGTTAATGTACCTTAAGCCCAAAGAATCCATGGAAAATTGTTACAGAAAATAAGACAATAATATATTGTAAGGACTATAAAAGAAGCATATAGTACACAGTTCATATAGACACATCCCAAGCAGTTACAAAGTATCCTAAAAGGGAGAGTGCAATTTTAAAGAATAAGATAAATTATACCGATACACTCCCAATCTTTCCTGAAACGTGGCAATCTGAAACCCTATTGTAGGAAGCAGAAGATTCCAGGAGACATTCTACAAATGAAGGACTCTAAACGCTGTGGGTTGATAAGGAATTCTGCAAGGAAGGTATCCTCACCCAAGGAGAGCAGGTTCCTAAACTTCTCTAACATCACATCCATGTACAATTCCCACTGATCTTGGGCCAGGCATTCCCAGTCCTCTTGAGAGAAATCTATGGGCACATCCTGGAATGTCAACAGTCCCTGAAATTAAAAGTACACATACCGTGTGGCCACGGGAAGAGTTCATAATGTGACCCAATAAGAAAACAGCAAGTTAAGAGAACTGGTTTTAATTTAGAAGAGTGTCTTCAATTATCTACTAATATATATATATATTTTTTTTTTTTTTTTGCAAAGTAGCTTTCTGTACCTTATTTCTAACTACAAGAAAAGAGTATGGCATGTGATCCACAAAACCAGTATAGAGACTATATTTATCTGGAAAAGAAATGATAAAATGATGGTTTCAACACAGGCATATGCATTTTTGAGTGTTTTATTTATATCAAACTGGATAAAATGTGTGTATTTCTCAGACATTAAAGAAATGTCGAGGTAGAAATGAACATTTCAACTATTCATGGGTACACAAGTACACTGGGGAGATTGTAAAAGTGCAGATTCTGATTCAGTAGTTCTGATGGGCTTGAATTCCATTTTTTCACAAGCTCATTTTTAACTAGTGATGCCAAAGTCTTTGTCATTAACTACAATTGGGAATAGCAGAGACATAATAAGGACAGGTAAAAATTCATAGGTAACTTTGAACTTAAAGTGTTTTATGGATTTTACACGTGTAATAGAATAGGAAGCACAGGAGCAACAATCATTTGTGAATATTTACTCTAGACCATGTTTCTTTCTAAATTTTTTGTGTAGGTTTCCAGGAAAACGGCCTGGGCTGCGGCTACAATGGGCGGGGCCCCCAGGCCGGGCCGCCCCTCCAGGACCCCCGACGGGGCCCTGCGCTCCTGGCGGCTCCCTCGCGGGGCAGAGCGGTCCCACCCCCTGCGCCCAGAACGGAGCCCGCGTTTCCGCAGAGCTTGAATTCCGGGCTCGGGGTCTCTTCCCTCCGCCGTCACGGAACTGCCCCGGAGCCCGAGGGGAGGGGGCCTCACTGAGGCTGCCGGCTCTGGAGGGGCCCCGGCGGCCGAAGCCGCGACAGTCGTGGGGACGGCGGGCCGGGTAAGTGGGCGCCGACCCTCCGCCTGGTCCGGTGGCCAGGCGGCCGCGCAAGACCAGCTTCTGCGGGGCAGGGGTTCGCCGCCACCCGCCGCTGCTGTGCAGAAAGGGCGGCCCCCAGCCTCTGGCCCGGGGAACTTCGGCCCCTCCTCTCCCCCTGCCCTCGGCCTGGCTCGCGGGGCCTGGAGGGGGTGGGCCTGAGCGTCCTGGGGGAAACGGGGCAAGGGAGGCGCGGGGTCCGGCTGCAGAGTCAGCGCCCCTCCTCCCGACTGCGGGGAAAGCGGCTGAACACTCCTCCCGAGGCTCGCAGGCCCCGTATTCAGCCGAGTCCCTCTGAGCCCCTTCCTCCCTGAGCTCAAGTTCCGGGGGGAGGGCACAGGGCAGGGGACTGGCGCACGTAATGGGGAACGTCAGAAGGTGATTGTTAACTACGGAAAACCGGCTCTCCCAACGTGAGGAATGGAGCGCTTTTCTTTGTTTGAGAAGATGCCAGAGTCTGGGCTCACTGAAATCCTTCCTTTGATGTGCACCTCAGCTCCCTGGGGCCTGCGTTCTGTATTTGCATATCCTGAGCTCCTCAGGGCCCGCGGCTCACGCTGGAGGGCTGCAAGTGCTGACGACTGGGACATCCTTTGTTTACTGAGATGGCAAGAAATAATTCCATTTCTCACAGGCTTGAGGGGCAGACAGTGAAAAAGAGTCGGAGAATCTCCCTCGGCGTGTACTTTGGTTTGCATATAGATAATATGTATACGTAACTGTGTTAATGGAGGTTCTCAAGTCCAATCAACTTGTACTACTGCCCTCTATGTATTCATTTCATCAATATCATAAGATAACTGCCTATAGATTTGACTTAATCCATTTAAACAGGATAATGATTTTTAAAGGGAACATAATAGAAATAGAACAACAAAACCTTTACCACTAAAGGCTGGGTCTGGAACAACCTACATAAATGTTCCATTGTTAACATATTGAAAGATGTATTCAATAGAAATATCAACAAAAATGACAAATAATAAGGGCAGCAGAACGCTGAAATGTTCTCTCTTTATCATTAAAGTGGCAGAAAATCATTTATTATTAGGCACTGGGGGCAGAAGATGCCTGAATTTATATCTTTGTCATATTTGTGCAGTTGTCTCAACTAGTAACTTAAAGACAAAATGGAAAAACGAGGAGGTTTGTGCCTGAGATCACGTTCATGTGAAACCGGGGATGGCCACCTTGTCCCAGGTGAGTTAAGTTTACCTGGCCAGGTAGACCGCAGAGCTCCTGAGAAGCCAGGGCTGGAATTCTTCTGCTGGGTGCCCCTTAGGTTCTGTGACTTGATTGATTGTGCGTCATGTTGGGGGAAAGTCCTGATCACAGGAAATGGGTGGGAATAGAGTGATTTGGGGAGCAGCTAACGACATTCATCACAGCTCATGACCTGACTGAATTTTAAAGAAACAGGAAAACAAGTGTTTCCTATGGAATCAGAGAAAGTGAGGGCTGGACAATCCCACAAAATGAGAAACACCCCATCCCATTTTCCAGATGAGAAAACAGAGGCCCAGCAAGGTGAAATCCCTCACCCAAGTTGCACCCATCTCTCCTCCCCCACTACATGCTTCATGAAAGCTGGACTCTTCCTGTATTGATCACTGCTGAACGCCAAACAGGGCCTTGCATCTAGCAGCTGCTCCAAAAATTTTGGTTGACTGTATGAACAATGCTATTTCTTTCTTTCTCACTCTTATTCAGGATTGTGCCAAGAAATCACCAGGTTGCAATGTATTTCGATAAATGTAAATATTAATTAAGTTTTGTTGTGATGATGGCTTAGGCTTTGAAGGTAACAGACTCGGTTCAGATCCTGGTTCTGCCACTCAATAGCCGTTTGGCTTTGGGAAAATTACTAAACCTCTCTGAGCTTATTTCCTCCTTTGTAAAAGTGGGGATAAAACTATCTGAGCCAGCAGAGCACCTGCATCACGGATGTGCACTAAGTGTTGGTCTTTCTCACTCTCCCACTCCTTCCCTCTGCTCTTCCCAGAGAACATGTACAGAAGGATATAGTACTTTTTAAAAAAAATAATTTATTTTTGGCTGCGTTTTGTCTTCGTTGCTGCACGTGGGCTTTCTCTAGTTGCAGCGAGCGGGGCTTACTCTTTGTTGTGGTGCGCGGGCTTCTCATTGTGATGGCCTCTCTTGCTACACTTATTGTGGAGCACCGGCTCTAGGTGTGCGGGCTTCAGTAGCTGTGGCCTTCAGGCTCAGTAGTTGTGGCGCATGGGCTTAGCTGATCCGCGGCTTTTGGAATCTTCCCTAACCTGGGCTCGAGCCCATGTCCCCTGCTTTGGCAGGCAGATTCTTAACCACTGCGCCACCAGGGAAGTCCGATATAATACTTTTTTAAAAGGGGTTTTAATTTATTTCAGGAAATATACATTTTTCTTGTAGAAAAGTTTATTCCACTATAGAAACATAAACACGCAAAACCACTACAAATGCAGTATTCTATGTGTTAGATATTATCAGTCACATTTTTTAAAAAATTGGGCAACTGCCAAAGCACTAGCAAGTGGGGAGTAAGAGGATTCAAGTCTGGGGTGCCCGCACCCCGATTACAAGAGCAAGGTATGTTTTTCAAATCCATATTTCATCTGGTCTTTGTTTCTCATCCATCCCCGGTGTCTGCCCTTCTCAAGAAGGCTCAGATCCTCCGCTTTCACACCCTCCCACCTGGCTGTGCCCCGGCTCCCGCCCTGGAACCTCTGCATGCCTGGGTGTGCCTGCTCTCCCTGTGCATCACCAGCTTTGCCAGGGAGCTGCTGTATCGTGCACTGCTCGCTGTACCCCTAGACCCTAGACCCTAGACCCTTCTGGTACATGAAGTATGCTCTCATCACCGTGATTGCATGCCCATCCCCTCACCTTATACCCTGCCTCTAAGCCAGGCTTGGGAGTGACTACAGTGTGCATTCAGCTATGTGAGGTGCTGGGATCAAAGTGAGGTTCCCCACTTTTGAAGTTGCAGGCTTGAGGGGCACACAGTGATTTAAAGTCGGGTCACCTGACTTAAAGGGGGGGCTGATTGATTGAAAGCCAGGGCAGCTGACTTAAACCCTGCGTCCCTCGGCTGCAGGACGAGACCAACTTTGGCGGTGCACGGGTTCGCTCCAAGCCAGCACTGCTGCTCAGGAAGAGCTTCCAGTAGCGCCTTAGCGCAGGGGGACTTGGTGCGTTGTCTCGCCGCTGCCCTCGGAGGGGGGCACCTGCTCTTCCGGAGGAGAATGAGGGAGGGGCAAGTGCAGAGTCCCGGCTGCAGTTGCGGCAGCCCTGCTCTGATGGCAGGGAAGGGGGGCGGGGCTGTGTGGTGTCCTGGGGCTGGACTCAGCCTCTCAGCCTCCTAACCTCCCCCCACACACCCCACAAGAGTCTCCAATAATATGTAATTGCGCCTTAGGCTCTCGGTCTTCAAACTCAGACCCAGGCTCCCAGGTCCCTTGATTCAGCCAGTTCCTCTGTGCTCTTTCTTCTATTAGATACGGTCCCAGAGGGAGGGGCTGGGGGATGGGACTGGAGGGACCCTGGCAGCACTTGGCTCAGCTGACTGAATAGATCTGTGGCCTGCGCTCTCACACATGTGTGAGGACCCTCAAGGCGGAATCGATGGGGCCAGTTAGAGGCAGTCCTTGCTGCCTCAAGTGATTATGGATCACCGTTGGGTGGGGAGCACGCTGAGCCCTGAGACGTACTGTTAGGAGGATGTGTTCCTCCCTTGGCTTCAAGGACGTGGGTGGGCTTCAGGGCTCCAGTTCCCCTCCAGGCCTCCAGGTCCGACTTCACCCCAGTGGCCTTGCAGACCTGGCTTCCTGTCCCAGAACTTGCCAGGCTCCAGGAAGAATCCAGACTGCAGAGATGGTGCCTGAGCCCTCCAGCTTAAGAAGTGCTGGCCCTGGGGACCCAACAGTGGAGGGAGGAAGGGTGAAGGGAGTAGGGGGGTGGGGTAGGGAGGGGTGGCTGCCATGGGAGACGTTGAGAGAGAAATATCGCTCCCCCCACCCCCTGCCCCCTGCAAGTGACCCATTGATGTCATAGGATCTCAGGGCCTTTTAGTTAGAGATGCCTCTGCTTCTTTACTCCTGTGTTCAAAACTATGCAAAACCAACTCATCATCGTGTTGCTGCCTTGCCAGGACCTTTAAAGCACTGCTCTTTTGAAGCACTCGTTCCCTGAACTGCAGTTTGGAGCTGTCCCAGCTATTTAAAAGTGTTCTCCTTAAACTGAGACTGAATCCTTCTCTTTTGGAAAAACGACCTTCACTTCAGAGGAGATCGTCTTTTCTGCCCATTCCTTCCTTCTACTTACCTCTTAAGAATCCCTGTGCTCAAAGACCTTGGTGATTTATTTTTTGCTTCATGTCAAAAAAATAAAACTTCCCCATGCACCGCAAAAAGTTTTCCTGGAATGTCCATTTTTAAAGAAAGAGTGAAAAAGTCACTCTAATAAATCAGGGGTCTGAGCTCAGGGTTGGTCAAAGGTACTCACAGGGTGGAAGGTGGATAAAAATAGATGGGTAAAATAGGAGGGTTCGCCAGTACAGCCAGGACAACCGTGTTCACTGTGCATACTAATGAAGGCCAGAATCTCCTCATTTATCTCTGGTGGGAAGTTCTGATTGTTTCACAGGATCAAACTCAAATCATATTCAAACTAGGGGATATCCCCTGAGCATAAAAGGAAGTACCCACCCCTCACAGGAGTCACTGCTGAGGAATAAAGACGCAGACATAGAGACTGGACTTGAGGACATGGGGAGGCGAAAGGGTAAGCTGGGGCGAAGTGAGAGAGTGCCATGGACATATATACACGACCAAATGTAAAATAGATGGCTAGTGGGAAGCAGCCGCATAGCACAGGGAGATCAGCTCGGTGCTTTGTGACCACCTAGAGGGGTGGGATAGGGAGGGTGGGAGGGAGACGCAAGAGGGAGGGGATATGGAGATATATGTATACGAATAGCTGATTCACTTTGTTATACAGCAGAAGCTAACACAACATGGTAAAGCAATTATACTCCAATAAAGATGTTAACAACAACACCGAAAAAAAACAAAAAAACTAAGCCAACCGTGCCAACGGAGACATTGTATGTGTTTACAGTTCAAGAAATCCAGAAGAGAATCCTTTACTCTGTATGCAATGAATCATCCATTCGAAAACGAAAAAACTTTATAAGATGTTGTTTTTCCATTTATTGTTCATAACATCATTTTTATACCTCTGCATGTCTAACTATTCAAAGCCAAGTCACGTGAGTTAGAGGTAAGCAGCTGATTGATTTAAAGCTGGGTCATGTGATTTAAAAACCAGTGGCAGCTGATTGATTTAAATGCAGTCATATGATATGAGGAGTGGGTGCTAAAAACTGCTTTTTCATCTCTGGCTCAGAATATCATATTTACCTTGGTTTTTCTTATGATTTAGAAAACCTGAGCTGTCTCCCCTTGGAATCATCAGGACAAAAATACAGTATTTCAGGTTCATTCTTGAAACCAGCTTCTCACGGTTAAGGTGTATTGACTAAAAGACCTTCCTTCTTCAAGAGACTCCCAACTTCTGTAGGACACTTCACTGTAATTGGAGAAAACATAAGAATGAAATCATGTCAGCAGCTGCAGGAGGCCAGGCAGCCCCCAGGACTAGGGAAGGAGGAGGAGGAGGAGGAGGAAGGGCTGAGAGTTGCCATTAGAGCAGACAACCTCCAGAGGGCGCTGAAGCACCGGCACAGCCCACCTGCCACTCCCACTTTGGCACTCCAGGATCAGATTTGGGTGTGGAGATGGGGTTGCTGTAACCCAAGGAGGTGAGCAGAGAGGAGGAGTTGATTACCGGTCTCCTCTGACTCTCTGGCCCAAATTGCCTGGCTTCACAGGGCGGACAGAGTTTTGCTTTCAGCAACTGATGGGGCACTTCCAGGCTGGTGGGGTTGCCCTGTGGCCCGACAGCCTGATAGGCTGTCTGCGGTGTGACCACCCTCTGTTTCTCCAGAATATGTACATCAGGAGGTGTATTGTTGCGGGAGCACATTCACCGCACCCCCAAGGGGGATGGCACCTTCCCTGGCTGTACCCTATGATCACCAGGTACTTGAAATGAATGAAAGTTTTTTGACTTCAAGGAAAAGCTCACATAACCCCTTCTGCCTCATAATGTGTGGGATTTACTATAATGGAAGGACATTATAAAAAACAGGTAGAAAACTCACCTGTTGGTCTCCATGTAGGAGTTTATTTTGCATGGATCCCTCCTACATGAGTAGATAGCAGAGGTTTATTTTTGTTCCCGTGTGTGTGGTTGTGGCAGAGGATGTAGGTGTGGCGATTTGAAGCCCTTAAAGAAATATTCTCAGAACTCTCAAGACTTCTCTTGATTGGAACCGAAAGAGACCTGGAAAAGGAGGAAAGGAAAAGGAGGAGGGAGAACGAACGACTCTTTCTCAGTAAATTCACCTTCCTGGTTGACTGTTCTGTCTTCTCATTTCTTTTAACTTCTATGTATGTCTAATGGAATAATGTAGAAAGGTTGATTTTTATGCTTTAAAATATTTTACATCACAAAGAAACTAGAAGTGGCTAACAGAATTTATTCAACGTTGACAGAACTTACTCAAATCAATTTTAGATAGCGTCTTTGGTATTAAATTTCTACACTAAAATTGGTTAATCCAAATTTTCCCTTTCTTTTTGAGTGAATATTTGTAACATATTTTTGTAGATAATAATTTACCCTAGATAAACAAAATTGTGAGAATGGGTAACATTTTTTACCACTGAAATGAATTCTTTTAAATGAATAGATTGAACACTTTAAATGCCAATGTTATTTCTTACATGTTGTTTTTTATTTTCTTGATTTCCAAAACTTGTGTTTATTTGATTTCTGTCTAATAATCTGTGTCTCCCCTTTATTTTTTCTTACTTTATATTTTATTGATCTATAGTTAATTTACATTATTATATCAGTTTCAGAGGCACAACATAGTGATTGATAAATGTTTAGGTTCTTCTCCATTTATACTTATTATAAAAGAGTGGCTCTATTCCCCATGCTATACAGTACGTCACTGTAGATTATTGATTTTATACGTAGTGGATTCTTCCTCAGAATCTCCTACCACTATTTGGCTCCTCCACCCTGTCTCTCCCTGATGGTAAACACTAGTCTGTTCTTTAATCTGTGCGTCTGTTTTGTTGTTGTTGTTGTTGTTGTTGTTGTATTCAGTTGTTTAGATGCCACGTGTAAATGATATCATACCAGGCTTGTTTTCTCTGCGACTTATTTTACTAAGCACAATACCCTCCAAGTCCATCCATGTTCTTGTAAATGGCAAAATTTCATTTTTTGTTGAAGTCATCATAAAAAATCTTTTTTTATCCAGTAACCTATTGACGAACACTTAGTTTGACTCTATATCTTGTCTATGGCAAATAACACTGTTTTGAACTTTGGGGTGCAGTTATTTTTTTGAAATAGTGTTTTTGTTTTCTTCTGACATATACCCAAGAGTGAAATTGATGGATATTATGGTAGTTCTATTTTTAGTTTTTTGTGGAACCTCTATTCTGCTTTCCACAGTAGCTGCACTAATTCACATTCACATCAAGAGTGTACAAGAGTTTCCCTTTCTCCACATCCTCACTAACCTTTGTTATTTGTGATCTTTTTGATGACAGCCATTCTGACAAGAGTGAGGTGATATCTCACAGTTCTGATTTGCGTTTTACTGCCAGTTAGCTATGTTTAGCATCTTTGTGAGTTCTGGCTGTCTATCTGTATTTTTTCCTTGGAAAATATCTATTTAGGTCTTCTCACTTTTTTAAAAAGGATTTTGGGTGTTTTTCTATATTTTAGATATTAACCCTTGATTGGTCCTCTTTTTGTGTTAACTTCTTATCATGTGCAAATATTTTTGCTCTTTCAGCACCGTTGTCTTTCCATATTGTCTTTGGTTTCCTTTGCTATGCAAAATCTTTTAAGTTTAGTGAAGTCCCATTTGTTTATTTTTGGCTTTGTTTCATTTGCCTTAGTAGACTGATCCTAAAACTATTGCTATCGTTCATGTTGAAGAAAGTTTTATATTTTCCTCTAGAGGTTTAATGGTTTCTGGGCTTACATTTAGGTCTTTATGCACTTTTGTGTTTATTTTATATATGGTGTGCTAAAATATTGTAATTTTATTCTTTTCCATGTAGCTGACCAGTTTTCCCAGTACCACTTATTGAAGAGACAGTTTCTTCTCCATATTGCCTGCTTTGTCATGAATCAATTAAATATAAGTGTGTGGGTTTATTTCTGGGATCTCTATTCTATTCCAGTGATCTTTATGTCTGTTTTTGCTCCAGTACTATTCTCTTTGATTACTGTAGCTTTGTAGTACAGTCTGAAGTCAAGGTGCGTGAAACCTCCAGCTCTCTTCCTTCTCAAGATTGTTTTGGCTAGTTGGGGTCTTTGTGTTTCTATACAAATTTTAAAATTACTTTTTTAAGTTCTGTGGAAATGCTTTGGTATTCTGATAGGGATTGCATTAAATCTGTAGATTGTCTTTGGTAGTATGGTTATTTTAACAGTATTAATTCTTCCAGTCCATGCGCCTGCTATATTTTCCCATCTTTTTCTGTTGCCTTCAACTTCTTTCACCAATGGCTGATAGATTTCTGAGTACATGTCTTTTACCTGCTTAGGTGTGTTTGTTCCTAGGTATCTTATTCTTTTTGGTGTAATTGCATATGGTATTGTTTTCTTAATTTTTCTTTCTGACAGCTTTGAGTTTTTGTTTTTCTTCTTTTTCTAATTCCTTCAGGTGTAATGTTAGGTTGTTTATGTGATATTTTTCTTGTTTCCTAAGAATAAGCTTGTATCACTAGAACTTCCCCGTGAACTGCGTTGGCTGTGTCCTATGGGTTTTGGATCATTGTGTGTTCATTTTCATTTCTCTCTGGGTATTTTTAGAATCCCTAACTAATTTCTTCAGTGTTCCTTTCTTCCCCTTTTATTCCCTTCATCTGTGAGGTGAGGACTATCTTTAGTATTATGTTTGGATTTCTTTCAGTTTGTGTGTGTGTGTGTGTGTGTGAGAGAGAGAGAGAGAGAGAGAGAGAGAGAGATTATTTTAAGTTGCTGAGCTCTCAATTTCAAATGGACATTTGAACAACGCTGCATTTTTACTCCCCTCCCCCCCAGTTACTGAATTTGACCTTATATTTTACATCTGCTTGTTCTGTGTGTCTCTTAACTTCTTGTTGTGAATATAGATGATTTTATTAGTGTTTTCTTTCATCCTTCCTACTAGCTGTGTACATGGTTGATTTACTACCTTTATTGAATATTTGCCTTAACCAATGAGGTTTTTCCTTTAGGAAGTTTCCTTTCGTAATGTTTATGATTCAGTCGAGGCCTTTTCTTTTTCACTTACAATAGCCCCTTTAAGATATCTCATAAAGCTAGTTTGCTGATGCCGAACTCTTAGTTTTGCTTTAGAAACTTTAGATCTCTCCATCAAATCTGAAGGAGAGCCTTTCTGGGTAGAGTATTTTTGATTATAGGATTATCCCCTTCATGAGTTTGAATATACCATGCCACTCCCTTCTGGCATGCAGAGTTTATCCTGAAAAGTCCGCTGATAACTTTATGCAAGTTCCCATGTTTGTAACTTGCCACTTTTCCTTTGCCCCTTTTAATAGTGTCTTTTTTATCTTTATCTTTTTGCTACTTTAATTACAATGAGTCTTGGTGTGGTCCTCTTTGGGTTGATCCTGTTTTGGCCTTACTGTGTTTACTGGACTTGGATGTCTGTTTTCTTTCCCAGGTTAGGGAAGTTTTCAGCTTTTATGTCTTCAGGTATGTTCTACACTGCCTTCTCTTTCCTTTTTCCTTCTGGGACCAGTATAATGCAAATGTTAGTACACCTGATGTTGTTCACAGTTCTGTTCAACTTTCCTCGTTTCATTTTATTCTATTGTTTTACTGTTCATCTTCAGTGACGGCCAGTACTCTGTCCTTTAGTTTTCTGATCCATTCCTCGGTCTCCTTGAGTCAACAGTAGTTTTCTTTTAGTGTAATTTTCATTTCACTTATTGTATTCCTCATCTCTGTTTGGTTGTTCTTAGGAGTCTAACTCTTTTTAAAAACTTCTAACTTCTTGCTCTGGTCATCGGTTCTTCTCCTGAGTTCTTTGATCATCTTTACAGTCCTTACCTTGAAGTCTTTGTTGAGGAGATTGGCTGTCTCCACTTCACTTAGATCTTCTGGGTTCTTATCTTGTTCCTTCATTTGGATCGTGTTTCCGTGTCACCTCATTTTTCTTAACTTGCTTTTCTTTATTGCTATGTATGTAGTAGGTTCGTTACATTTCCTGACCTTGGAGAAGTGGCCTTTTGTAGGAGATGTCATATGTGTCCCAGCAGCCCACTGTCCCCTGGTCACTAGACTATATGTTCTAGTTGTACCCCCTATGTGGGCTGCTTGGGCTCTTCTGTTGTGGTGGGCTGACTACTGTGGGTGGTCTGGTAGGCTTGCTGCCCCCAGGCTGCTTGTTTTCCAGGCTCTGCCTTGTATGGAGGCTGTCTGTGTTGCTTGCCGGGACTAAATCATAAGGCAGCTGGCTGCACGACGCTGGGGGACACCAAGTCTAGTGCCGGTTCACTTATGGGTAGAGCTGAAGTCCAGGTCATATCAGGGCTAGTGCCCAGTCACTGGTCCTGGGGCTTCCTGGGAGGAAGACACAGGTCCTGAGTTCTGGCTGCAGGGCCCAGGAGTCACAGAGTTGGATCACTGCTCTTGACACAGCTGTCTTCAGGGCCTGGGGTACCCCTAATCTTGTGTTGGCATTCTGATGGGCAGGGTCAGGACGCAGCTGAGTCCATGGCTGCTTCTGGCCTGCAAGTGAGTGGCCTGGTTACACTGGCTGCTGGGCTGTGGTATTCCTGGAGCTGGTGTGTGCTTGTTGGTGTATGAGGCTGATCTCGAGGCTAGAGCAGGTTGGCTGTTGGGTAGGTCCAAGCTCCATCCAGTCCCTGTGCAGTAATCACCTGCCGATGGTAAGGCTGATTCCAAGGCCAGAGCAGGCTCACTTGTCAGAGTGGCCAGGGATTCTGAAGCTGGTGCCTGTCCACTGGTGGGTGGAGTTGGGATCCGGGGTCTCTGTCTGAGGGGTCCTGGGGGTCTTGGATCTACTGCCTGTGCACTGACGTGTGGAAGCTTGTCCTGGGGCTTTTGGTGGCTGGGCCATGTCCAGGGACAGCTGTGCGTTGAGAGAGTCTGAAGGCACCTGTTGGCTGGTGGGTGTGGCTGTGCCCCTGCTCAGTTAGCTGCTTGACCTGCAGCCCCCTAGTGCTTGTGCCTATAGTCTGGTGGAAATGGGTGGGGCTCTGTCCTGAGGCTGATAAGCTAGAGGGAGGATTTTGAAATTTTGCTTGCTGCTACCAGTGGCCACAAGGTAGATGGAGCTCCCCGAACTGGATGCTTCCAGTGTCTGTGTCCCTGAGGCTGTGCTGTAGCTGCCTCTTGCCTCTCTGGGAGACTCTCCAAGATCAGGAGGTAGGTATGACCCAGGATGCTTTCAAATTCCTGCTTATGTTCTGATTCTCAGATCATGTGGGGTTTTGTGAGCATCCTTTAAGAGTGGAATATCTATTTACCACAACCCTCTGGCTCTCTGGAAAATAAACACTACTGGTCTTCAAAGCCCACCTTTCTAGGGACACTTCTTCCCAGCACAGGATCCCTGGGCTTGGGAGCCTGATGTTGGGTTCATACCCCTTGCTACCTGGGAGCACCCCAGAAATTGTCATTATTCTCCCATGTGTCAGCCACGCACCTGGTGGTACGGATCTTGAGTATATTGAGACTCTTCCCCTTCCTTCCTGTCTTTTCATGGTGCCTTCCTTATGTCTTTAGCTTTAAAACATCTTTTATGGTAGGTCCCGGCCTTTTTCATCAATTGTTGTTCTGTAAATATTTGTGACTTTTGTGTGCCCATGAGAGGCATCAAGCTCTGGGTCTTTCTTTTTTTTTTTTTTTTAACATCTTTATTGGGGTATAATTGCTTTACAATGGTGTGTTAGTTTCTGCTTTATAACAGAGTGAGTCAGTTATACATATATATATGTTCCCATATCTCTTCCCTCTTTGTCTCCCTCCCTCCCACCCTCCCTATCCCACCCCTCCAGACAGCCACAAAGAACCGAGCCGGTTTCCCTGTGCCATGCGGCTGCTTCCCACTGGCTATCTACCTTACGTTTGTTAGTATATATATGTCCATGTCTCTCTCTCGCCCTAACACACCTCACCCTTCCCCCTCCCCATATCCTCAAGTCTGTTCTCCAGTAGGTCTCTGTCTTTATTCCTGTTTTACCCCTAGGTTCTTCATAACATTTTTTTTTCTTAAATTCCATATATATGTGTTAGCATACGGTATTTGTCCTTCTCTTTCTGACTTACTTCACTCCGTATAACAGACTCTAGATCTATCCACCTCATTACAAATAGCTCAATTTCGTTTCTTTTTATGGCTGAGTAATATTCCATTGTATATATGTGCCACATCTTCTTTATCCATTCATCCGACGGCGGGCACTTAGGTTGTTTCCATCTCCGGGCTATTGTAAATAGAGCTGCAATGAACATTTTGGTACATGACTCTTTCTGAATTCTGGTTTCCTCAGGGTATATACCTAGTAGTGGGATTGCTGGGTCATATGGTAGTTCTATTTGTAGTTTTTTAAGGAACCTCCATACTGTTCTCCATAGTGGCTGAACCAATTCACATTCCCACCAGCAGTGCAAGAGGGTTCCCTTTTCTCCACACCCTCTCCAGCATTTATTGTTTCTAGATTTTTTGATGATGGCCATTCTGACTGGTGTGAGATGATATCTCATTGTAGTTTTGATTTGCATTTCTCTAATGATTAATGATGTTGAGCATTCTTTCATGTGTTTGTTGGCAGTCTGTATATCTTCTTCTCTGGGTCTTTCTATGTTACCATCTAGGACCATCTCTCCACTTCATTCTTAAATCATATTATTTAAGTTTTCTTAGAATCCTATTTGATTTGTGGCAGTTTGAAATTTATATCACTCATGTTCACTTCGCCTGTTTTAAAAAATTGAATAGGGCATTCATTCATTTTGAAATAGAGATAGTGACCTGTGAATTTCCATACCTCAAAAATCAAGGATAGGACAAAAGGATTTTCTACCTGTGTTACCCTCAAACTCTGCACCCCACCCCAGCCTGGGGATTAACCTCTTGCACCCATGCTCACCTTCTGTTTTGGGACTGTTAACCATCATTCCATCTGTATGTGTGTTGACAAAGTGAACTATGGTCTTTCCGGTTTTTGTTTTATGGAACAGTCCTACTATGAATATACATTTACTGGTCTGCTGAAGTTCATATATAAACCTGTCAAGCACATTACCGGAATTGGAATTGCTTGTATATACACTTTGATAAATTTTAGAGAAAATGGTAGGACAGAAGTAAATTGTATTTCAAATCTCACCATATTATCACACCACGAAAACCCTTCCCTTTTTAATATATTTGTGTGTAGTTTATCTTTATGCCCATACTATATTTCCCAGAGATGGGTAAGTGTTATGTTTCTTGCTAAAACATTTACTTTATTGTTCAGTCAGGTTGTTAGTGGTTTTAGCATGATCGTATTTCCCTGAACTCGCAAATACAGGATCCTCTCTCACACTGTCTTTTACTCCCTGCTCATTTATATTGCCCTATTAATTCTCAGTCCTACTTTTTCTTTATGTTCTTCATCAACCTGGATACGTTATACTATTTCCTCCCTTATTCAAGACCAATAGAATAGAATAGGGCACCCACAAATAAACCCTGATATATGGCCAAATGATTTTTGACAAGTTGCCAAGACTTTTCAAAGTAGGAAGGATAGTATATTCAACAAATGGTGCTGAGAGGTCTTGTTGTCAACATGCAAAAGAAGGAAGATGGACCCTTACCCAACATCATAGGCAAAAATTAATGAAATTGTATTAAGAAACTAAATATACGGCCTAATAAAATAAAAAGTCTTTGAAGAGGACACACGACAAGAGCTTCATGACATTGGAGTTGGCAGTGTTTCCTCAATATGAAACGAAGGAATAACAAAGGCACAGCTAACAAAAAAATAAACAATTTTCAGTACAAAATTTTTTTTAAATGTGTATCAAAGATATGGAAACAGAGTAAAATGGCAACCCACAAGATGGGAGAAAATATTTGAAAGCCATACATCTGACAAGAGATTTCTATTCAGAATATAGAGAGAACCCCTACAACTCAACAAAAAGCAAACATCCTGATTCAAAAATAGATAAAAGACTTGAATAGATGGTTCCTCAAAAAGATGTACAAATGACTAGGCACTTGAAAAGATGCTCCATATCACTAAATGCATGTTTATATATTTGTGTGCATGCATACGCACACAAACACACACACGTACACACATACACAAGCAGAAAACAAATATTGGTGAGGATGTGAGGGAGTTGGAAGCATTGTGCTATGTCAGTGGGAATGTAGAATGATACAGCTGCTTTGCCAAACAGTATGACAATTTTTCAGACATTGAAAAATAGAATTACTACATGATCCAGGAATTCTACTATGAGGTGTACCCAAAGGAATTGAAATCAGGGTCTTAAAGAAATATTTGTACTCCAATGTTTATAGCAGTAATAATCACAATAGCTAAAATATGAAAGCAACCTAAGTGTTCATCCACTAGTTCCTGGATAAACAAAATGTGGTATACCCATATAATACAATATTATTCAGTCTTAAGAAGGAAAAGATCTAGGAATATGCTATAACACGGAGGTACCTTGAAGAAATTTAGCTACCAAAAATGCCATTTTTGTGATGTTTAATGAGTCATAACAATACAACTACATATTTCAGTTATATGGGATACTTAGTGTAGTCAAAACCATAGAAATTGAGAGGGTAATGATGCTTTTCATGTGGTTATGGAACAAAAAGGAAAGTTGTGTTTAAAGGATATTGAGTTACAGTTTTAAAAGATAGAAAAGAATTAGGAAGTAAATGGTGATATTGGTTGCCCAATAATATGAATGTATTTAATGTCACTGAACGGTGCACTTTATAATAATTAACATGTTATATTTTATGTTATTTGATTTTACCAACATTAAAAAATTGGGAAAGGATGTAATATCAGGAAAGGGAGTGGACCTGGGATGGAGCAGAGAGTAGTCAGAGAGTAGTCAGAAGGGTGAGACACTGCATCACTGGCCAAAAGAAACTTTATAAAAAAAATTAAAAATTACTCTGAGGGTGTATTAAATAGATATCTGTGGGTGTACTGCTATCTCCCGTGAGTTATCTTAAAGAGTCTTTAATAAAGTCCGAAAGGTTTGCTGAGGCTCTTCTAAAAACTAGATTCCGTATGAGATAATTAGAGGCTGGTATTTAAGTCTATGTCTAGGTTGACAGATTTTGGAGGGAAGACGAACTTAAGAACAGTGGAGGTCCTGAGAGTGTAAGTACATGGAAAGTAGAAAAAAAATAATAGAGGGAATTAGGAAAACTTTGGACTTTGAAGGTCATGGATTACTGAGTCAGACCTTTGATTTCTAAGGAGTTATATACGCAGTTGCTATTTGGATTACTTGTTGATAAAGACCAGTGGAAAAACTAGAGTTGTTTCCAAGTGTAGGTAACATATAATGAGAGGATGGAGGTGGAATGTAGGGAGGCCCAGAGAAAAGTGGGAAGGTCATATTGGGCCACGATGGTGGTAATATCCCGCAGAACAGATGGTAGGGCAGACTGTGGATTCATCTTTCTTATTTCGGTTCCCCACCTCATCCTTAATAATTCTTTGGGAATATTTCATTGCTCTGTGATGCAGGTACAGAATTCGAGTGAGGAGACTACACCCTCAGTGTCCAGCTGTCTGAGTCCTGAGTGTCCTTCAAATGATGGAGACTTATTGCTTCTTTATGAGAAGAGTTAGCACCTCGTAGCCAAGCTTAAGCTGGAGCTTATGCAATATTGATTCCATTTTATATATACTGATGGCATGGAGGTTCCTCCTCCTCTTTTCTTGACCATGAATCTATATTTCTCAATATTTGGGTATATCAGATAAATACATTAAGTAGAGGAACCCTATATATTGCTCCCTGCATAGTTTGCCTCTTTCTTCTTTCTCTTTTACCTTTACTAAATTAGCACAGGGAGAGACCTTGAAATGTTCTAATCAGGAAAGATTAGAGCATCATATTTCTAGAGAGGTTGGTTGGACAGAGCAGGGGTCCCATTGAGAATCAAAGCTTGTTTCTACTCGGAAGTGTACCTGTATAGGGTAGATGCCTCCAGGAAACCTTCTAGAATATTCCAATGTCCCTGCAGGAGTTCATTAAGAGAGGCAGGATCTGGTACCAGATCAGTGTACTATGACGTGTTTGTCAGTCATCTGATGTGAGAGTCTCGGAGCCAATCCTATATGGTAGGGCTGAGTGCAGAGTGATGCAGAACCTGTGAAAGCCTTTGATTTCATGTTAAAGATGAATCTCTGATTTCAGGGAGAATTTTCTTACCTGACTGAATGTCACCCTTCTGTGGGGATGAGATTCTGTGCTTTTCCTCTGTTGATGACCACTGACTGAAAATCACTAGGGGATCATGTCTAGAGAGCATTCTTTATTTAATTTCTTAAAGAAGAAAGCATAGAAAACAGGTTTATCCACTTTCAAATTGTGGATCAAGGGCAATGACATCAGTGAAAATGTCCGAGTAGGAAGCTCTGTCTTGTGTCCCTCCCCAGAAGCACTGACATACATGGTAAAACCTGTCAAAATTATCTTATCAACACATGTAAGTTTTCTTTTCTTTCTGCCATGTAGATTTATCATTCATTGAAACTTTACTTACTACAGGATGTGGAGAATAAACAAGGAAGTAGGAACTGTGTTTCCTGATGAGAGAATCACTAAGTCACATTAGCTGTTTTGAGCTAAGTCTTACTCACCATGACCATAATTAAACAAACAAACAAAACACTTTGTTTTTTTTGTAAGTCAGTTTCGACATTTCATAGTTAAAGACAAGGTAACAGATACAGACTTAGATTTACCAGAATTGAGTATAATTTTGATTGTACCTGTGTTGAATATATGAGCATGACCCGCTACAAAACTTCATTATACTTATTGCCACAACTGACAAATTTCCTTTTTCCTCTCCTGATATGCTGCATGTAAGGAATGCATAGGTAAAGACCCTACATTCTAGAGTATCATGCCTGTAGAGTATCTGTGCTCTTCTTTTTTCTGGCTAAAGGTTTGATAATCACCTAATTTTATGAGAAATATACAAATTGTATTTGGATATTCTTCAGAGTTTTATTTATTCATTCTATTTCAAGTCCTAAGTGCAAATATTAAAGTGATTTCCAAGAGGGTGGTAAATAAGACAGCTACGTTTATGCTCCAAAGTTAGCAATAAATCATAATACAATTGTAAATGCATTATTGTGTGATTAATATGTAGATACTTATGTAAATGCAATTTTAGTAATGCTTTGTGGATAGCTTCAGAATGTAGGTATTAGGGGAAAAAAGGAAGGAGTTCCTGAAACAATCAGGGAATTATAGAGAAGTCTTTGTGTCTATAATTATCAATCTGAAATAATGCATTTTCTCAGAAATAAACTAGGCATAAAATTGAAGGAAAAATCTACGTGAAATGAAACACCATGTGAGATGGCCATACAAGAAAAAGAATATTCTCAGAGAATAATGAACAGTGTGGAGTTCAGCAGAAGGGTAATACAGATTCAGAGAGTAAATCTGTGGAGAGCCTAACTATGAGTTCCTCATGTTTCATCTTTGGAGAGACGGTAGTCATTTGAAATATGATTTTATACGGTGACATTAAAATACTCAAATACTTTCGTTTAAAATGACCACTTAGAACCAGAATAAATGAAAGGGAACACAAAATTATGTTTTTGTTGATTTTTTTTTCTTTTTTTTCTTTTTTTTTTTTGCGGTACGCAGGTCTCTCACTGCTGTGGCCTCTCCCGTTGCAGAGCGCAGGCTCAGCGGCCATGGCTCACGGGCCCAGCCGCTCCGCGGCATGTGGGATCTTCCCAGACCGGGGCACAAACCCGTGTCCCCTTCATCGGCAGGTGGACTCTCAACCACTGCGTCACCAGGGAAGCCCAAGAAAACATTTTTAATCTTACAGTACAGTAACTTGAAAAGTACAGTAATACAGTACAACAGCTGGGATACTTGGGCTGGCATCGAAGGAACAGGTGAGAAGAGTTACTGATTGGAGGAGGGAGAGTAGGTGGGAGATGGTAGAAGTGAAGGATTATCAGCAGTAGGAGACTGAGGACAAGCTGCCATTTCACTCATCCCTGACGTTGGTGGCACAGGTTCTGGTTCCTTGCTGGATTTAATTCTATCTACCCTCTTGAAAACATGATCCATTGATGCCTGGGTAGTAGCTCTTTTTTTCTCATCATAGATGACAAGGTAGCACTGGGTTGCATTCTGAATGGCTGCTGCAACTTTGGGTACCATTTTATGTTCGGGTCCTTTACCTCAAAAACTAACAGCGCCTCCTCAAATAAAGATGATTCCCTGCCATTTTCTGTGTCGCGAATCTCTTCATTTCTTCAGTTACTTCTTGTTCCTCTGTCCCTCCTCCTCCTTTCTCTGGGCCTCCAATTCCATCACTAAGCTCCTCATGTACAGCAAGGAGTTCAATGAAACGAACTTGCAGATTTAACTCCAGCTTCTCGCTGAGGGTCATTATGTTGGGGAAGACCTCTTAGGGCTTCACATCTACCTTCTCAAATCCATAAAAATCATGAACAAACTGTGGGCAAGGTTCTTTCAAACCCCATTCATGGTGACCGCCATACCCTCACACCAAGCAAAGTCAATGTTTTTATGGCCTTGTAGATGTTATAGTTCTTCCAAAATTGTCCCTAGGTTGTTCCTGATTTGTCATTTACCTTTACTGCCTGACAAAAAGTGTGGCATAGATAATATTTCTTGAAAGTCGCTATAACTCCCTGGTCCGTAGGTTGCATGAGCAACGTAGGTGGCAGATGCACTACTTTGACGTTGGGATGAAAGTCGTCCATGAACGGGGGGTGGCCCGGAGCCCTGTCGAGCAGCAGAAGAACGTTGAAAGGGACGTCCTTCTCCAAGAAGTATTTCTCTACCTCCGGGATAAAGTGGTGGAAAAACCAGCCCTGGGAAATGGCCTGTGTATTCCAGGCTTTGGGGTTACGCTTCCACACATCAGGAAGAGAGCCCTTGGCTATGTTTTTAAGGGTTCTTGGGTTCTCTGAATGATAAACTAAGAGAGGCTTCAGCTTCATATAACCAGAAGCATTGCCACCAATCAACAGTTAGCCTATCCTTTGCTGCTTTATAGCCCAGCATCAACTTTTCCTCCTTACTGATGTAACTTCGGCCCGGCATCCTCTTCCAGTACAGCTGTCTCTCATCGACATTAAAAACCTGCTTCGGTAAATACACACCATCATCAATAATTTCTCAAAGTGTTTCCGGAAGTTCCTGGGCAGCTACGCTATCTGCACTTGCTGCCTCTCCACTTCCTTTTACATTGTGAAGTTTGGCTCTAAGCTTGAACCGATGAAACCAGCCATGGCTGGCATTAAAAGTTTTGCCCTCTGATTCTTCGCCGTGTTTCTTCTTCAAGTCTTCATAAAGGCTTTTTAGCTTTCTCTTGAATCAGCATTAAGCTGAACAGGATGTTGATCCTACGTCCATACACTGAAAAGTTTCTGCATCTCCATCACTTTTCCATGCTTCGTCGATATTTTATCATCATCGGCACAGCAGACTTCACATGTTCCATGATCTTGTCCTTGTTCTTTAGAATCGTGCCAATGGTTGAATGATTCATGTTATAAGAATGAGCAATGTTTAACATCTTTTCGCCTCTCTCCACTCTCTCAATTATTTTCACTTTTGTTTCCATCGTTATCGCGTGGCGCTTCTTAGCAGTACCAGCTACATCACCGCTGCTTTTACGCTTGCCTCCAGACATCTTGGGCTTGAAATAAAGGTACTGTACTACTGTACTCTATACAGTACTGTAAATTACACAAAAGCACAACCACTTATAGAGGATGCACACACATGACAATGTATGCCAGCCAGACACGTGAACGAACTTACATGATTGGACATGCGAATGGACGTTTGCATCTTTGAAAGTTTGCAACTTGAACGTTCGTATGTAGGTGACTTACTATATTTGTACTGCCCTAGGAGATCTACCTAGGAAAACTTTGGTATGATTTATGTCAGAGAAAGTTTTGCTTATGTTCTCTTCTAGGAGTTTTAAGGTGTCCTATCTTATATTTAAGCATATAAGCCGTTTTGAGTTTACTGTTGTGTATGATGTGAGGGTATGTTCTGACTTCACTGATTTGCATACGGCTGTCCAACTTTCAAAACACCACTTGCTGAAGAGACTGTCTTTTCCCCATTGTATATTCTTACCTCCTTTGTTGAAGGTTAATTGACCATAGGTGTGGGGGTTTATTTCTGGGCTCTCTGTTCTAGTCCATTGATCCATATATCTCCTTCTGTGCCAATACCTTGCGGTTTTGCTTACTGTAACTTTGTAGTATTGTCTGAAGTCAGGGAGGGTTATGCCTCTTGCTTTGTTCTTTTTCCTCAGGATTGTGTTGACAATTCTGGCTTTTTATGGTTCCATGTACATTTTAGGATTATTTGTTCTAGTTCTGGGGGAAATGTCATGGGTAATTTGATAAGGATCACAATAAACCTGTATATTGCCCTGGGTAGTATGGCCATTTTAACACTATTATATCTTGCCATCCAAGAGCGTGGGATGTCTTTCCATTTCCTTGAATCATCTTCAATTTCCTTTACTAATGTTTTGTAGTTCTCAGTATATAAATCTTTCACCTCCTTGGTGAGGTTTACTCCTAAGTATTTTATTTTGCTGATGCTATTTTAAAAGGCATTGCTTGTTTACATTCGCTTCCCGATATTTTATTGTTAGTGTAAAGAAATGCAACCAGGGACTTCCCTGGTGGCTCAGTGGTTGAGAATCTGCCTGCCAATGCAGGGGACATGGGTTCAAGCCCTGGTCCAGGAAGATCCCACATGCTGTGGAGCAACTAAACCTGTGCACCACAACTACTTAGCCTGCACTCTAGGGCCCGTGAGCCGCAACTACTGAGCCCGTGTGCCACAACTACTGAAGCCCGCCTGCCTAGAGCCTGTGCTCTGCAACAAGAGAAGCCACTGCAGTGAGAAGCCTGCACACCGCAAGGAAGAGTAGCCCCCACTGGCGACAACTAGAGAAAGCCCGTGCGCAGCAGTGAAGACCCAATGCAGCCAAGATAAATTTTTTTAAAAAAGAAAGAAATGCAACCAATTTATGTATGTTAATATTGTATCCTGCTACTTTGCTGAATTTGTTTATCAGTTCTAGTTGTTTTTGTGTGGAATTCTTAGGGTTTCCTTTATATGTATTATCCTGTCATCTGCATATGGTGTCAATTTTACCTCTTCCCTTTCAATTTGGTTAGAATTTATTTCTTTTTCTTGTCTGGCTGTTGTGGCTAGGACTTCCAATACTATGTTGAAGAGAAGAGGTGAGAGTGGGCATCCTTGTCTTGTTCCAGATTTTAGCAGGAAGGCTTTCAGCTTATGAACATTGAGTATTATATTGGCTGTGGGTTTGACATAAATAGCTTTTATTATGTTGAGATATGTTCCCTCTATACCCCCTTTGGTAAGCATTTTGTTTGTTTGTTTGTTTGTTTGTTTTGCTGTACACGGGCCTCTCACCATCGTGGCCTCTCCCGTTGCAGAGCACAGGCTCCGGACACGCAGGCTCAGCGGCCATGGCTCACGGGCCCAGCCGCTCCGCGGCATATGGGATCTTCCCGGACCAGGGCACGAACCCGAGTCCCCTGCATTGGCAGGCGGACTCTCAACCACTGCGCCACCAGGGAAGCCCTGGTAAGCGTTTTTTACCATGAATGGCTGTTGAAGTTTTTCAAATGCTTTTTTCGACATCTATTGAGATGATCATTTGTTTTTTGTTTTTCTTTTGTTGATGGGGTGTATCACGTTGATTGATTTGCATGTTGAAACAACTTTCTCACCCTTGGGTGAATTAAATTTGGTCATGGTGTATGATCTTGTTATGTGTTGTCAGATTCGGTTTTCTAATATTCTGTGGAGAATTTTGGCATCTATATCTATCAAAGATATTGGCCTGTAATTTCCTTTTTTGGTAGTGTCTTTCTCTGTGTTTTTCTTTAAGTCTTTATTGAATTTGTTACAATATTGCTTCTGTTTTATGTTTGGTTTCTTGTTTGTGAGGTATATGGGATCTTAGCTCCCCGACCAGGGATTGAACCCGCACCACCCCCCCCCCCCCCCCCCGCACTGGAAGGCGAAATCTTAACTGCTGGACTGCCAGAAAATTCCCCATCTGGTTTTTTTTGTTTGTTTATTTTTTAATAAATTTATTTATTTATTTATTTTTGGCTGCATTGGGTGTTCTTTGCTGTGCGTGGTCTTTCTCTAGTTGCAGTGAGCGAGGGCTACTCTTCATTGTGGTACACGGGCTTCTCATTTTGGTGGCTTCTCTTGTTGCAGAACATGGGCTCTAGGCACACAGGCTTCAGTAGTTGTGGCTCTCAGGCTCAGTAGTTGTGGCGCACAGGCTTTGTTGCTAACTAGCATATGGGATCTTCACGGACCAGGGCTTGAACCCGTGTATCCTGCATTGGCAGGCGGATTCTTAACCACTGTACCACCAGGGAAGTCCCCCCCGTGTGGTTTTGATAGCAGGGTGATGGTAACTTCATAGAATGTCTTTGGAAGTATTCCTTCCTCTTCAGTCTTTTGGAAGAGTTTGAGAAGAATCAGTGTAAGTTCTTCTTTGTATATTTGGTAGAATTTGCCTGTGAAACCATTTGATCCTGGACTTCTGTTGGTAGGGAGTTTTTTTAAATTACAGATTCTATTTCACTTTTGGTTGTCTGTTGAAGTTGTCTATGTCTTCTTGATTCAGTTTTTGTCGGCTGTAAATAAACAACATACATTTTTAGATTATGTTAGCACCTAAATATTTGCCATGTATTAGACCACAAGAAAGCAAAGAAAAAAGTATTAAAATATTTTTTCATATAGAAAAGGTATCGAAATATTATTTAAGAAATTGGGATAATAATACTAATTATAATAATGACAAACTGTTCTGAACTTCGAGACTACTTTCTCTAAGATGCATACTATATGCTAATTGTTTTATTGTTTTTAAATCCATGGAATGTATTCTCCCTTTTAATTTAATTCTTTTATTTTACCTGTATATTGTTAAAAACAATTTAGTTGCACATAATGTAAAAAATTACACTTTAATAGGAGATATTAATGCATTTACATTTAGTATAGTACTGAAAATACTTAGGTTTAGAGTTACCATGATATTGTGTGCTCTCTTTCATTTATTTATTTTTTAAAATGATTTAATTTGGGGTTTTTTTAAATAAATTATCTATTTTTAATGTCTTTATTGGAGTGCTTTACAACAGTGTATTAGTTTCTGCTTTATAACAAAGTGAATCAGCTATACATATACATATATCCTCATACCTCCTCCCTCTAACGTCTCCCTCCCACCCTCCCTGTCCCACCTCTCTAGGTGGTGACAAAGCACCGAGCTGATCTCCCTGTGCTATGCGGCTGTTTCCCACTAGCTATCTATTTTACATTTGGTAGTATATATAAGTCCATGCCACTCTCTCACTTCATCCCAGCTTACCCATCCCCCTCCCTGTGCCCTCAAGTCCATTCTCTACATCTGCGTCTTTATTCCTCTCCTGCCCCTAGGTTCTTCACAACCATTTTCTTTTCATTATTTTTAGATTCCATATATAAGTGTTAGCATACAGTATTTGTTTTTCTCTTTCTGACTTACTTCATTCTGTATGACAGACTCTAGGCCCATCCACCTCACTACAAATAACTCAATTTCATTTCTTTTTATGGCTAAGTAATGTTCCATCGTATATTGAAGATGTGCGACACCTTCCTTATCCATTCATCGGTTGATGGACACTTAGGTGACTTCCATGTCCGGGCTATTGTAAATAGAGCGGCAACGAACATTGTGGAACATGACTCTTTTTGGATTATGTTTTCTCAACTTATATGCCCACTAGCGGGATTGCTGGGTCATATAGTAGTTCTATTTTTAGATTTTAGGGAACCTCCATACTGTTCTCCATAGTGGCTGTATCAATTTACATTCCCACCAACAGTGCAAGAGGGTTCCCTTTTCTCCACACCTCTGCAGCATTTATAGTTTGTAGATTTTTTTGATGGTGGCCATTCTTATCTGTGTGAGGTGATACCTCACTGTAGTTTTCATTTGCATTTCTCTAATGATTAGTGATATTGAGCATTCTTTCATGCATTTGTTGTCAATCTGTATATCTTCTTTGGAGAAACGTCTATTTAGTTTTTCTGCCTATTTATGGATTGAGTTGTTTTTTGTTTTTTGTGTTTTTTTTGATATTGAACTGCATGAGCTGCTTGTAAAGTTTGGAGATTAATCCTTTGTCAGTTACTTCATTGGCAAATACTTTCTCCTATTCTGAGTGTTGCCTTTTTGTCTTGTTTATGTTTTCCTTTTGCTGTGCAAAAGCTTTTAAGTTTCATTAGGTCCCATTTTTTAATTTTTGTTTCTATTTCCATTTCTCTAGGAGGTGGGTCAAAAAGGATCTTGCTGTGATTGATGTCATAGAGTGTTCTGCTTATGTTTTCCTCTAAGACTTTTACAGTGTCTGGCCTTACTTTTAGGTTTTAGTCCATTTTGAGTTTATATTTTTGTATGGTGTTAAGGTGTCTTCTAATTTCATTCTTCTTGTAACTGCCCAGTTTTCCCAGCACCACTTGTTGAAGAGGCTGTCTTTTCTCCATTGTATATTTTTGCCTCCTTTATCAAAAATAAGGTGACCGTATGTGCATGGGTTTATCTCTGGGCTATATCTCCTGTTCCATTGATCTATATTTCTCTTTTTGTGCCAGTAGCATACTGCCTTGATTACTGTAGCTTTGTAGTATAGTCTGAAGTCAGGAAGCCTGACTCCTCCAGCTCCATTTCTCTTTCTCAAGATTGCTTTGTCTATTCGGGGTCTTCTGTGTTTCCATACAAATTGTGAAATTTTTTGTTCTATTTCTCTGAAAAAATGCCATTGGTTGTTTGATAGGGATTGCACTGAATCTGTAGATTGCTTTGGGTAGTATAGTCATTTTCACAATGTTGGTTCTTCCAAGCCAAGAACATGGTATATCTCTCCAGCTGTTTGTGTCATCTTTTATTTCTTCCATCAGTATCTTATAGTTTTCTGAGTAAAGGCCTTTTGTCTCCTTACGTAGGTTTATTCCTAGGTATTTTATTCTTTTTGTTGCAGTGGTAAATGGGAGTGTTTCCGTAATTTCTGTTTCAAATTTTTCTTCTTTAGTGTATAGGAATGAAAGAGATATCTGTGCATTAATGTTGTATCCTGCTACCTTACCAAATTCACTGATTAGCTCTCGTGGTTTTCTGATAGCCTCTTTTGGATTCTCTATGTATAGCATCATGTCATCTGCAGACAGTGAGAGCTTAACTACTTCTTTTCCAATTTGGATTCCTCTTATTTCTTTTTTTTCTCTGATTCCTGTGGCTAAAAATTCCAAAAGTGTGTTCAATAATAGTGGTGAGAGTGGGCAACCTTGTCTTCTTCCTGATCTTGGTGGAAATCGTTTCAGGTTTTCACCGCTGAGAATGATGTTGGCTGTGGGTTTGTCATATATGGCCTGTATTGTGTTGAGGAAATTTCCCTCTATGCCTACTTTCTGGAGGGTTTTTATCATAAACGGGTGTTTAATTTTGTCAAAAGCTTTCTGTCAAGAGCATTTAATCCATTTACATTTAAGGTAATTATCGATATGTATGTTCCTATTATCATTTTCCTAATTGTTTTGGGTTTGTTATTGTAGGTATTTTCCTTCTCTTGTGTTTTCTGCCTAGAGAAGTTCCTTTAACATTTGTTGTATGACTGGTTTGTTGGTGCTGAATTCTCTTAGCTTTTGCTTGTCTGTAAAGTTTTTAATTTCTCCGTCAAATCTGAATGAGATCCTTGCTCAGTAGAGTAATCCTGGTTGTAGGTTTTTCCTTTTCATCACTTTAAATATGTCCCGCCACTCCCTTCTGGCTTGCAGAGTTTCTGCTGAAAGATCAGCTGTTAGCCTTATGGGGATTCACTTGTATGTTATTTGTTGTTTTTCCCTTGCTGCTTTTAATATTTTTTTTTTGTATTTAATTTTTGATAGTTTGGTTAATATGTGTCTTGGCATATTTCTCCTTGGATTTATCCTGTATGGGGCTCTCTGAGTTTCCTGGACTTGATTAACTCTTTCCTTTCCCGTATTAGGGAAGTTTTCAACTATAATCTCTTCAAATACTTTCTCAGTCCCTTTCTTTTTCTCTTCTTCTTCTGGGACCCCTATAATTCGAATGTCGGTGCATTTAATGTTGTCCCAGAGGTGTCTCAGATTGTCCTCAATTCTTTTCATTTTTTTTCTTCATTCTGCTCTGTGATAGTTATTTCCACTATTTTATCTTCCAGGTCATTTATCCATTCTTCTGCCTCAGTTATTCTGGTATTGTTTCCTTCTGGAAAATTTTTAATTCCACTTATTGTGTTGTTCATCATTGTTTACTTTTTCGTTCTAGGTCCTTGTTAAACGTTTCTTTGTTTTGTTTTGTTTTGTTTTGTTTTGTTTTTTGCGGTATGCGGGCCTCTCACTGTTGTGGCCTTTCCCGTTGCGGAGCACAGGCTCCGGACACGCAGGCTCAGCGGCCATGGCTCACGGGCACAGCCGCTACGCGGCATGTGGGATCCTCCCAGACCAGGGCACGAACCCGCGTCCCCTGCATTGGCAGGCAGACTCTCAACCACTGCGCCACCAGGGAAGCCCGTTAAACGTTTCTTGTATCTTCTCCATTCTAGTTCCAAGATTTGGGATCATCTTTACTATCATTACTCTGAATTCTTTTCAGGTAGACTGCCTATTTTCTCTTCATTTGTTTGGTATGGTGGGTTTTTGCCTTGCTCCTTCATCTGCTGTGTGTTTCTCTGCCTTCTCATTTTGCTTAACTTATTGTGTTTGGGGCCTCCTTTTTGCAGGCTTCTGGTTCGTAGTGTCCCATTGTTTTTGGTGTCTGCCCCCAGTGGCAAAGTTTGGTTCAGTGGGTTGTATAAGCTTCCTGGTGGAGGGTACTAGTGCCTGTGTTCTGGTGGGTTGGGCTGGATCTTGTCTTTCTGGTGGGCAGGTCCGCATCCGTTTGTGTTTTGGGGTGTCTTATTATGACCTTATTATGATTTTAGGCAGCCTCTCTGATAATGAGTGGGGCTGTGTTCCTGCCTTGCTAGTTGTTTGCCATAGGGTGTCCACCACAGGAGCTTGCTGGTCTTTGAGGGGAGCTGGGTTTTACCATTGAGATGGAGATCTCTGTGAGAGCTTTTGCCTTTTGATATTTCATGGCGCCGGAGTTCTCTGGTACACCAATGTCCTGAACTTGGCTCTCCCACCTCAGAGGCACAGGCCTGACACCCGGCCGGAGCACCAAGACCCTTCAGCCACGCGGCTGGAGGTGAGAGCAAGAGGTAACTTTCGTACATCTCAAAGACCACCAATGGGATTCACAGACCATTTTCTCTCCAGAAGTGAAGAAAACAAAATTCAGTCTTCGGCTAGTCAGCCACTTTGGTAGCCAGCCTCCAAGATGGCCCTAATCATCCTCTAATTATCTCCCAATCTTCATGCACCTGTGTGGCCCCTCACACTTGAAAAGGGCTGAGTGTTTAACTATTAAGACATTGCAGAAATGACAAAGTGCAGCTTCCAAAGGTGGGTCATAAAAGACATCGCAGCTTCTGCTTTGTTTTCTGCCAGATTGCTCATCCTGGGGTAAGCCATCTGCCATGTCATGAGGACACTCAAGCATCCCTAAGGAGAGATCCATGTGGCAAGGAGGCCTCATGGCCTCCTTGAGTTGAGGCCTCCAACTGCAGCCACGTTAGTAAGTCATCTCATAAGTCAAAAGATTTAATTTTATTTATTTTTCATTGTGTTGGGTCTTCATTGCTGCACAGGGCTTTTTCTAGTTGTGTCGAGTGGGGATTATTCATCGTTGTGGTGCACGGGCTTCTCCTTGTGGTGGTTTCTCTTCTTGTGGAGTATGGGCTCTAGGTGCATGGGCTTCAGTAATTGTGTCGTGCAGGCTCAGTAGTTGTGGCTTGCGGGCTCTAGAGCACAGGGTCAGTAGTTGTGGCACACGGGCTTAGTTGCTCTGTGGCATGTGGGATCTTCCCAGACCAGGGATTGAACCCCTGTCCGCTGCATTGGCAGGCAAATTCTTATCCACTGTGCCACCAAGGAATTCCAGTGTGCTCCTTTTTAAACCTAGCCTGTTTCCTTTATCTTCTATCTTAACTATTCTGTATTAAATTTAAAAAATAATACTCCTTTCTACCCCTCCTCTTTGAGTATTATATACGGAGAAGTATGTCTTATTTATTAATCTCAAATTTTCAGCTTACTTTTAAGAAGTAATCACAATGTCAAGTGTTTAATACCTTTCACTTCCACCTTGAAAAGCATGGATATTAAAGTGCTAATATAATTACCTTCCCTAGTCTATATGTTTTACTTTTTGTTATGTAGAAAAAACAACTAAAAACATACATGGTTTGTAAGAAAATGACAAATTTCAGAAAATTCAGAATCTGAATACACTCTATACCTAGCTTCTGGATAAAGACACCGAAAATTTCCAGACACTCAGAGGCCCCCTGGTCCCATTCTCATGGCTCCCCTTAAGGTTTACTATTGTTCTGGTATGTAACAAAAAGATCACTTTACCTGTATTTTGTATTTTATATAAATGTTATGACACAGTATAACCACTTTTGGACAGGGCTTTTTTATTCCTTATGTTGTTTGTGAATATACCTATATGGCTGCCTGTTCTGATCATGTATTGACACTGTTGCATAGGATTCCATAGTGTAAACATTTAGCTACTAAGTAATTTATTCCAATGTATATTACAATATGAGTGATTTTTAGTTTGTGTCTGTTGAGAATAGCACTGGTATATAAATTCTAGAACTGGAGATTTGGTGGTGTGTGTATAAATTATTGTTCAGCATACATGTAGTAGTGAAATTTTTGAGTCATAGCTTTCATGTGTTTATCTTTTTAGATACTCCTAAATATTTTCAAAACATTTGTATGAATTTTCATGCTCAGCAGCAGTGAATGAGATTCAAGGATTCCACAGATTCTTGTCAAACTTGATAATACCTGTCGTTTTCATTTGAACTTTGTGGTTTGTGAGTGATAATTCCAAGGATTGATTTTGTTTCATTTACTTGACCGCTAAGAAGCCAAGCATCTTTTGATAGGTTTACTTAACGTTCTGTCTCTTTTTTGAAATATCTTTTGGTACATTTTCCCCATTTTTTCTCTTACATTATCTTCTTACTGAAGACTTTTTTTTTAACATCTGAATACCTCTTATTTAGGAGTTTTTTATATATGCTTGCTATGAGTTCTTCTCTCTTTCTGTCACTCCTTCTCTTTCTTTAGATGGTTGTCAGTTTTTCATGTTAATAACATCTAATTTGTTATTTTCCTCCTTATTTAGTCATATTTCTATTTATTTATGTAGTCTTCTTATCTGTAGCAGAGCACATTATTTATTCTAAACCACAATGATATTCTCATTTCTTCAATATATCTAATTATTAAGCTTTAAATTTAAGTTAAATTTCTAAACTAAATATGTTGTATCATAATGAAAATTAATTTTTTCTATGACAGCTGAAAGGTTACATTTATTCAAAAAATGTCATATTCAGCTTTCTTTTCATTTGCTCCTTCCTCTCATTGATTCACAGAGGTAAACACCACTTTATCCATGGATCTGACTTTTCTCTGATGTCTCATGGTCATTCTCACCAAGTCTTCTTACGTCCTGAAATCTTTAGCAATACCACTATTCCACAGAAGCAAAAACCTTCCTTGGGCCTTTTTCCTCAGAAGATTGATTATTCCCACATTTTAAATGGGAGATTGCAATAAGTTAGGAGAAAATGCCACAAGGGTCTCTTTTTTTTCACATCTTTTATCAGCCTCTGCTTGCACTCTCTGTTCAAAGATTTTTGTACAACACATTGATGGAAGATGCCAGTTGTTTCTCTCCCTGGGGCAAAAGACAGATTAATTACCTGACAAATAAAGACAGTGTCTTGCTCTGTTCAAATGTTGGACAGTATTGCTTGCATCCTACTTTAAAAGTTTCAGGTGACTGAAGCTTAAGATTCCTAAGCTTTAATCCATACTTGCACCATGCACAGCACCCAACAGGACTGCTTTACATAGCCCCATGAGACTTTTGTGTGCAAGTGGAACAGATAAAAATATAAAACTATTGCTGTCTGTTTGTGTCATAAAAATGATTTTTTGTCCCATTTAAAATATTTTTTCTAAAATCCAAAAACGTGTCAGGCTAAAATATTGGAATTTCAAATATGGTAAAATATAAGACCCTTCAAATTTCTTTCCAGTATTGGTGCTGATGGGTGTCATGTGAGATAAGACTTCATTAAACAGAATAGGTAAGATTCCTTCATAGGCCTAATTGGAGAATATGACAATAATCCCTGGAAAAATTTGGACATTCTCTAGTTCTCTAGTATTGGGTAAGATGGTAGTACGGGCCCCTCATTGTCCTATATGTGAATGCAGATCAATTGTGATAGGTGGGGATAAAACAAGCAGCCTAAATATCCTTTATATTTGTTTGTTGTACTACTAGTAGAAAGAGGAAGGCTCAACATGTCACCATGGTTGATATAGCAAATAAGCTGCTTGAAACTACACAGAAATATACCTGCTTGTATTTTCTGTACAGTTACCCTCTCTTTTGGTGTGCCCTGATACCTCCCTCAACTTATGTACCAACTCCAGCAGCATTAAGCAGAAATCCAAAAAAATCTATTCTTTGGAATTATGAGAAAGGGAAGACTCGAAAATGTTATAGCATGTTTTATACAAATATACACGTCACCATCTTTTTCTATGTGATGCCATGCACGGAAGGGCAGGAGTTTCAGGGGATTCTGGAAGCACCAAGGTCTGTGGGGCTCATCACGGGTACATTCATGGGCAAGAAAAGAGAAGGGCCTTATCTTGGTCACTTTCTCAACGCTAGTAGCTACAAAAGAAGAGGACAGCAGACATCTTAGAGAGAAGAGCCAACATTAAATGAAATGTCCTAATTACTCTAGGCAACCTCTCGTGATAGCCTCCCATAGCTCCTCGAATCCCTACATCCTTGCACAAGGGATAGTGTAATATTCCTGGAGCGTGTGACTGCAGATTAACATTATTTTTGTTGAAAAAAATAAAAACAGGTTCGAGTGACGGGATTTGAAAAGGGTTCACAGTGTGAGAGAAACTACTCTAACAATGTAGACAGAACCCTTTGGATGGATTCATCATGTTTTTATTTTTATTTTTATTTTTTTGCTGCTTCAGAACGTGTAATAGAGATTGGTGTGTTCCATGATGCAATCGCACTTCTTATGAGTTTTAGGTGGAATACCCCATTAGCAAGAAGTGCACGTAAGGAAGATTAGTGAGTCAAACTCCTCTGCCTCTGTCAGCAGTGGGTGAAAAAGGATTTAGACCAAGTGCTTTCATCCTTTGATGTGCAAAGTTTTCACTATACGAATGATGTCTTGTTTGTTTGCAGGTCAGGAGGCTTGGTCTCAATATCCCTGTTTAAAAAGTCTTATCACATGTCTGCCAGAAAGAATTGCTGATGCCACTGGAAAAAATTGAGAGTTATCCCTAACAATTAAGGGTTTCTCAGCAACATGGTTGGAACTAGAGATTGTTACACTGAGTGAAGCAAGTCAGACACAGAAAGACAGATATCATATGATATTGCTTATATGCAGAATCTTAAAAGAAAACGGTACAAAAGAACTTATTTACAAAACAGAAATGAGTCATGTATATAGAAAACAAACTTATGGTTACCAGGGGATAAGTGGGTGAGGGATAAATTGGGAGAATGGGACTGACATACACACACTAGTATATATAAAATAGATAAGTATTGATATGGACCTGCTGTATAGCACAGGGAACTCTACTCAATGCTCTGCACTGACTTATATGGGAAAAGAATTAAAAAGAAACAAGGGTTTGAGGATTATATAATAAATATAGATGTGCAAAACCTTTAACATGAAAGGAAAAATCATCTAACTCTGTGGTCCCTGTTATGGTGTAAACATATTGTACCTCTAATTTTCAAATTTTGAAGCCCAGCTCCCACGTTGATGGTATTAGGAGATGGGGCTTTTGGGAGGTGATTAGGTCATGAGGCCAGAGACCTCAAACATGAGCTTAGTGACCTAATAAATGTAGCAACAGAAGATCTTATGCCCATTACATCATTTCATTGCAGAGCCAGAAAACCCACATTATGAACCAGAAATTGGTCCCTCGCCAGACAGTAAGGCAGCAGGCAACTTTTTCTTTTTTTAATTAATTAATTGATTGATTGATTGATTTTTTGGCTGCGTTGGGTCTTAGGTGAGGTGCACAGGCTTCTTATTGCAGTGGCTTTTCTGGTTGCGGAGCACGGGCTTTAGGCGTGCCAGCTTCAATAATTGTGGCACGTGGGCTCAGTAGTTGTGGCTCATGAGCTGTAGAGAGCAGGCTCAGTATTTGTGGTGCACGGGCTTAGTTACTCCATGGCATGTGGGATCTTCCCGGATCAGGGCTCGAACCAGAGTCCCCTGCATTGGCTGGCGGTTTCTTAGCAACTGCGCCAACAGGGAAGCCCTAAGTGTCTGACTCTGTTTCTGTTTTGTAATTTAGTTCATGTGTAACCAGTTTTAGATTCCACCTATAAGTGATATCTTATGATAAGTCTCTTTTTCTGTCTGACTTATTTCACTTAGAATGATCGTACCTAAGTCCACTGAGTAATATTTCATTGTACATAAGTACAATATCTGCTTTATCCATGTTTTCCTTCCAAGGACATTTAGGTTGTACCAACTCGAGGCTATTGTAAAGAGAGCGGCACTCAACGTTGTGGTGCTTGTGTCCTGCGGATTTTTGTTTTTCCAAAGATGTATGCTGATGAGTGGAAGTTCCGTATGCTCTGTACATCTGTTTTATAGATTTTTTTAGGAAACACAGTACACTTCTCTAGAGTGGCCGTTGGCAAGTTACATTCCCACCATCAGCATAGAGGGCTCCCATTTCTCCACGCCCTGTCCTGAATTTCTGGTTTTTACACTTCGTGAGAATGGCCCTTCTGACTGATGCAAAGTGATACCTGCTTGTAGTGTTGATTAGCATTGCCCGCCTGTTTGGTAGGCCAAAAAGGGCGTATGCGTTTTTCCTTAATATATTCAGGAAAAACGCATACACCCATTTGGCCAACTGCATCATTGGCGAATTCAGCCGCTTTTCATGTGCTTTAATGACGAGTCCAATCTACCTCTTGAAATACCTTTGTTGCAATTCTGTCTTACTTTGAAGTCCTTTTTGATGACTTACCTCAAGAGATTTTTCAACAATAGGTATCATTTACAAGCCTGCAGGTTTGTGAATTGCAGTGCCCCGGAGCACCATTTTTCAACTTGCTTTTTTGGGAACCTTGCACAAAACAGGAGGGTTGCTTCAAGCCCTGTTCTGGTTCTGGGGGAAAGCTGAGCCTTTGGTCAATTCCTCCTCCTGATTGGAAATTAGAGTGACATGTGGCTGTCCAAATATCTAGGGCTTGTCTCTCACTGGTTCCCAATTTCTGCTTCATCCTCCGGACAAATTCCAAACTGTGCGAAACAGGATGTTGAAGGTGCTGATTTCCCCAAGTGGGGAGACTAAGAAAGAGGCTCGAGGGGGAAAGCCTACCACAAAGAGATGAGGAGAGGAGTTGCCTTTTCCAAACTTTTCCTGATCAGACGGTGTACGATCCTTTGGGTGTCCCGTGCATGTTTTATCTGTGGGAAGGATCCCCTGCCCCTGGAGATTTGGGACCCATGGAATGGGGACCAGGCAGTATTACTCTAAAGGGGCTACATTTGCGTACCCATCCTTATAAAGCCTCTCACCCCACGAGTGTCTAACCTTAGGTCCCATCCAGCTGTGGGTCTAGACATGGTCAGTCCAGGTTGGAACACAGCCACTGAACGAATTCTGTATGAATTTCTATCTCTCTCAGTGTCTTTGTTTTTTTATTTGTAATTTATTTTTATAATGGGGTGTAGCTGACTTTCAAGGCCCTGTTCCTGCTGCTGTACATCGACTTGATTCACTTACAGAGAGACACAAGTAAATTCTTTTTCAGATTCTTATCAGTCATGTATATTCTTTTCCGGTGACTAGAGTGTGATGAGTCCAGTTCCTTGAACTATAGGGTAGGTCTTGTCGATTACCTATTTGGTCTTTGGAATGTATCTGTGCTAATTTCAACCTCCTGCTTTATGCCTCACCCCACTCCACCTTCCCCTTTAGCAAACAAAAGTGTGTTTACTAAATGTGTGACTCTGTTTCTGTTTGTAATTTAGTTCATGTGTAGCAATTTTTAGATTCCACCTATAAGTGATATCTTATAAGAAGTCTCTTCTGTCGGACATACTTCATTTAGAATGATCAAACCAAAGCCCACCCGAGTCGCTGCAACTGGCCTTATTCCATTGATTTCAAGGCTGAGTAATATTCCATTGAACATAAGCACCACATCTTCTTAATCCATTTTTTCCTTCCAAGAACATTTAGATTGTATCCAAGTCTAGGCTCTTGTAAACAGAGCAGCACTAAACGTTGGGGTGCCTGCGTCCTGTCGATTTTTGGTTTTTCCAAGATATACGCCCATGAGTGGAAGTGCCGTATGCTCTGTAGCTCTGTTTCTTAGATTTCTTAGGAAGCACCGTACACTTCTCCAGAGTTACCTTTGGCAAGTTACATTGCAACCATCAGCGAAGCAGGGCTGCCTTTTCTCCTCGCCCTGTCCTGCATTTCTGGTTTCTACACTTTGTGAGCATGGCCCTTCTGTCCGATGCGAAGTGATACCTCTTTGTAGTGTTGATTTGCATTGCCCGTTCCTTTGGTTGTCCTAAAAGGGCGTATGTGGTTTCCCTGAATATATTCATGAAAAACGCATACGCCCTTTTTGGCCAAGTGCATCATTGGTGAAGTTAAGCCGCTTTTCACGGGCTTCAATGGCAAGTCCAATCTACCTCTTGAAATCCCTTTCCTGTAATTCTGCCTTGCTTTCAAATCCTTTTCATTGACTTACCTCCAGATATTTTACTACGATGGGTATCATTTATAACCCTGCAGAATTGTGAATTACAGTGCCCTTGAGCTCCATTTTTCAACTTGCTTTTTTGGGAACTGGCCACAAAACAGCAGGGTTGCTTCAAGCCCTATTCTGGTTCCTGAGGCAAGCTAAGCCTTTGGTCAATTCTTCCTGATTGGAAATTAGAGTGACAAGTGCCTGTGCAAACACCTACGGCTTGTCTCTCATTGGTTCCACACTTCCTCTCCATCCTCCGGACAAATTCCAAACTGTGCGAAAGAGGGTTTGAAGGTGCTGACTTCCCCAAGTGGGGAGATTGTTAGGAAGGAGGCTGGAGGTGGGAACCCGGGCACCAGGAGATGAGGAGATGAGGGGCCTTTTCCAAACTTTTCCCGATTAGATGGTGTACCATCCTCTGGGTGTCCCACGCATATGTTAGCTGTAGGAAGATTTCCCTGCACCTGGAGATTTGGGACCCATGGAATGGGGCCCAGGCAGTATTACTCTAAAGGGGCTGCATATGGCGGCCCATCCTCACCTATCGTCTCAGCCCCATGAGTGTTCAGACTTAGGTCCCATCCAGCTGTGGGTGTAGATGTGGTCAATCGAGTTGCATCACAGCCCCTGAATGAATTTTGTGAGAATTCCTCTCTCTCTCACTGTCTTTCTTTTTAATTTATTTTTATAATGGGGTAAAGCTGATTTTCAAATCTATGTGTCTTGGTGCTCTACATCCACTTGATTCACTTACAGAGAGACATCAATAAATTCTTTTTCGGTATTTACTAGTCAGATGTATTCTTTTCCTCTGAATAGAGTGTGCTGAGTCCAGTTCTTTGAGCAATGAGTAGGTCTTGTCCATTACATTACTTCTTTATGGAACAGCATCTGTGCCAATTTCAACCTCCTGGTTTATGCATCACCATACCGCACCTTTCCCCTTAAGCAGCCATAAGTGTGTTTTCTAAATGTATGACACTGTTCTGTTTTGTAATTCAGTTCATGTGTGGCGATTTTTAAATTCCCCCTATAAGTGATATCTTATGATAAGTTTCTTTTTCTTTCTGACTCTCTTCACTCTCAATGCCCATACCTATGTTCCCCGGAGTCGCTGCAACTGGCCTTATTTCATTGATTTCAGGGCTGAGTAATATTCCATTGTACATAAGTACCCAATCTTGTTTATCCATTTTTTCCTTCCAAGGACATTTAAGTTGTACCCAAGTCGAGGCTTTTGTAAACAGAGCAGCACTAAACGTTGTGGTGCCTGCGTCCTGTCGACTTTTTGTTTTCCAATCTATAAGCCCATGAGTGGAAGTGCCCTATGCTCTGTAGCTGTGCTGTTTAGATGTTTTAGGAAACACAATACACTTCTCCAGAGTGGCCTTTGGCAATTTACATTCCCCCCATCAGCTTGACAGGGCTCCACTTTCTCCCCGCCCTGTCCTGCATTTCTGGTTTTTACCAATTGTGAGGATGGCCCTTCTTTCAGATGCGAAGTGATACCTCTTTGTAGTATTGATTTGTATTGCCTGCTTGTCTGGTGGGCCAAAAAGGGCGTATGCATTTTTTCTGAATATATTCAGGAAAAACGCATACGCCCTTTGTGACCACTGCATCCTTGGCGAAGTTCTGCCGCTTTTCATGTGCTTTAAGGGTGAGTCCAATCTACCTCGTGAAATCCCTTCCCTGCAATTCTGCCTTGCTTTCAAATCCTTTTCATTGACTTACCTCAAGATATTTTTCGACGATAGGTATCATTTACAGCCCTGCAGGTTTGTGAATTGCAGTGCAGCTCCATTTTTCAACTTGCTTTTTAGGGAACTGGCCACAAAAGAGCAGGATTGCGTCAAGCCTTATTCTGGTTCCAGGGGGGCAGGCTGAGCCTTTGGTCAGTTCCTCTTCCTGATTGGAAATTAGAGAGACATGTGCCTGTGCAAACACCTAAGGCTGGTCTCTCATGTCCCCCCCCCTTCCAGTTCACCCTCTGGACAAATTCCAAACTGTGCGAAACAGGATGTTGAAGGTGCTGATTCCCCAAGTGGGGAGATTGTTAGGAAAGAGGCCGGAGGAGGGAACCCGGGCACCAGGAGATGAGGGGCCTTTTCCAAACTCTTCCCTATCAGAGGGTGGACCATCCTCTGCGTGTCCCATGCATGTTTTAGCTGTAGGAAGGGTCCCATGCACCTGGTGATTTGGGACCCATGGAATGGGGACCAGGCAGTATTACTCTAAAGGGGCTGCATTTGCTGACTCATCCTCATGAAGCCTCTCAGCCCAACGAATATCCAGCCTTAGGTCTCATCTATCTGTGGATCTAGATGTCATCAATCCAGGTTGCATAACAGCCCCTGAACGAATCTTGTAATAATTTATATCTCTCTCTGTTTCTGTTTTTGGAATTTATCTTTATAACGAGGTGTAGGTGATTTTCAGTGCTGTGTTTCTTGCTGCTGTGCATCCACTTGATTCAGTTACAGAGAGACATCAGTAAATTCTTTTTCGGATTCTTACCAGTCGTATATATTCTTTTCCAGTGTCTAGAGTGTGCTTTATCCAGTTCTTTGAGCTTTAGAGTATGTCTTGTTGATTCCGTATTTGGTCTATGGAATGGTACCTGTGCTCATTTCAACCTCCCGTTTTATGCCTCACCTCACCCGACCTTTCCACTTTAGCAATCATAAGTGTGTTTTCTAAATGTGTGACTCTGTTTCTGTTTTGTCATTTAGTTCATGTGTAGTCATTCTTAGATTCCACCTATAAGTGATATCTTGTGATAAGTCTCTTTTTCTCTCTGACTTATGTCACTTAGAATGATCGTACGTACGTCCACCCGAGTTCCTGCAACTGGCCTGGTTTCAATGATTTCATGGCTGAGTAATATTCCATTGTACATAAGTACCACATCTTCTTTATCCATTTTTTCCTTTTAGGGACATTTAGGTTGTATCCAAGTCGAGGCTCTTGTAAACAGAGCAGCACTAAATGTTGGGGTGCCTGCGTCCTGTCGAATTTTGGTTTCCCCAAATATACACCCATGAGTGGAAGTGCCGTATGCTCTGTAGCTCTGTTCCTTAGATTTTTTAGGAAACACAATACACTTTTTCAGAGTGCCCTTGGCAATTTACATTCCCACAATCATCGTAACAGGTCTCCCTTTTCTCCACGTCCTATCCTGCGTTTCTTGTTTGTACACTTTGTGAGGTCGGCCCCTCTGATTGATGCGAAGTGATACCTCTTTGGATTGTTTATTTTCACTGCGTTCCTGTTTGGTTGGCCAAAAAGGGCGTATGCGTTTTTCCTGAATATGTTCTGGGAAAACACATATTCCCTTTATGTCCAACTGCATCTTTGGCGAAGTTCAGTCCCTTTTCGTGTGCTTTAATGGCGAGTCCAATCTACCTCTTTAAATCCCTTTCCTGCAATTCTGCCTTGCTTTCAAGTCCAGTTTCATGACTTACCTCAAGGTATTTTTCGACGTTAGGAATCTTTTACAACCCTGCAGCATTGTGAATTGCAGTGCCCCTGAGCTCCATTTCTCAACTTGTTTCTTTGGGATCTGTCCACAAAACAGGATTGTTTCAAGCCCTATTCTGGTTCCGGAGGCAAGGTGAGCGTTTGGTCAGTTCCTCTTCCTAATTGGAAATTAGAGTGGTATGTGCCTGTCCAAACACCTAGGGCTTGTCTCTCATTGTTCCCCCCCCCCCCGCCTTCCGCTTCATCCTCCGGACAAATTCCAAAGTGTGCAAAACAGGATGTTGAAGGTGCAGACTTCCCCAAGTGGGGAGATTGTTAGGAAAGAGTCTGGAATGGCGAACCCGAGCACCAGGAGATGAAAAATGAGGTGCGTTTTAGAAACCTTTCCCGATCACATGGCGTACCATCCTCTGTGTGTCCCATGCATGTTTTAGCTGTACGGAGGGTCCCCTGCACCTGAAGATTTGCGACCCATGGATTGGGGACCAGGCAGTATTACTCTAAAGGGGCTGCATTTGCTGCCCCATCCTCACCAAAACTCTCATCCCCACGAGTGTCCAGCCTTATGTCCTGTCTAGTTGTGGATCTAGATGGGGTCAATACAGGTTGCATCACAGCCCCTGAATGAATTTTGTAACAGTTTCTGTCTTTTTTGTAATTTATTTTTATAATGGGGTGTAACTCATTTTGAATGCTGTCTTTCTTGCTGCTGCACGTCTACTTGATTCACTTACAGAGAGACATCCATAAATGCTGTTTCAGAATCTTACCAGTTGTATATATTCTTTTCTGGTGACTAGAGTGTGCCAAGTCCAGTTCTTTGAGCTATAGAATAGGTCTTGTCGATTACCTATTTGGTCTTTGGAATTACCTGTGCTAATTTCAACCCTCTGGTTTATGCCTCACCCCACCCCACCTTTCCCCTTTAGCAGCCATAAGTTTATTTTCTAAATATGTGACTCTGTTTCTGTTTTGTAATTTAGTTCGTGTGCAGCCATTTTTAGATTCCACCTATAAGTGATATCTTATGCTAAGTGTCTTTTTGTGTCTGACTTATGTCACTTAGAACGATCGTACCTAAGTCCACCTGAGTTGTTGCTACTGGCCTTATTTCATTCATTTCATGGCTGAGTAATATTCCATTGTACATAAGTACCATATTTTCTTTATCCAGTTTTTCCTTCCAAGGACATTTATATTGTTTCCAAGTCGAGGCTCCTGCAAAAGGGCTGCACTAATAGTCGAAGTGCCTTTGTCCTATGGATTTATGGTTATCCCGAGATATACACCCAGGAGTGGAAGTGCCGTACGCTCTGTAGCTCTATTTTCTTAAATTAATTATTTATTTATTTTTGCCTGGGTTGGGTCTTTGTTATTGCGTGTGGGGTTTCTCTAGTTGCAGCGAGTTGGGGCTACTCTTTGTTGAACTGCATGGGCTTCTCATTGCAGTGGCCTCTCTTCTTGTGGAGCACGGGCTCTAGGCATCGGGCTTGAGTAGTTGTGGCGCACGGGCTCGGTAGTTGTGGCTCATGGGCTCTAGAGCACAGGCTCAGCAGTTGTGGCGCACGGGCTTAGTTGCTCCGTGGCATGTGTTATCTTTCCGCACCAGGGTTCGAGCTCGTGTCCTCTGCATTGGCAGTTGGATTCTTAACCACTGTTCCACCAGGGAAGTCCCTATAGCTCTGTTTTTTTAGAATTTTTAGGAAACATCGTACCCTCCTGCAGCGTGGCTGTTAGCGATCGACGCTCCCACCGCCAGCGCCGCAGGGGCCCCTTTTCCCCACGTCCTCCCCTCCGTTTCTGGGTTTACGCTTGGTGACGTTGGCCACTCTGACCGGGGCAAAGCGCTACATCTCTGTAGTGTTGATTTGCTTTTCCCGCATGTTTGGTTGGCACGAGGGCGTATGGATTTACACCTTTATGCCCTTTTTGGCAACTGAATCATAGGCAATGTTGAGCAGCTTTCATGTGCTTTAACGGCGAGTCCAGTCTACCTGTTGCAATCCGGTTCCTGCAATTCTACCTTGTTTTCAAGTCCTTTTCAATTCCTTACCCCAAGACATTTTTCCACCATAGTTGTCATTTACAACCCTGCAGGCGCTGTGGATTGCAGTGCCCCTGAGCAACTGTCTTCATCTTGTTTCTGGAACCGGCCACAAAGTGGCAGGATTGCTTCAAGCCCCATTCTGGTTACAGGGGCAGCCTGAGCCTTTGGGAAGTTCCTCTTCCTGATGGGAAATTAGAGTGGCCTGTGCCGTCCAGACACCTAGAGCTTGTCTCTCATTCCTTCCCCCCTTTCCCCTTCATCCTCCGGACAAATTCCAAGCCGTGCATGACCAGCTGTTGAGTGCGCTGACTTACCCAGGTGGGGAGACTCTAAGGAACGAGGCTGGAGTGGGGACCCCTCCCCTAGGACATGTGGAGATGGGGTGACTTTCCCGAACTCTTCCCGCCCATCCGGCCCCCCATCCTCTGGGGTTCTGTCCGGACACTGCGGGGTTTCCAGCGGTGCGGGGCTCTGGGGCCGACCTGGAGGGAGCAGCCCTGCTACCCGCGCCTACAGCGCCGCCTGCTGGTCTCTTCGTTCTCCCATCGGGCACAGTCTTCCACCTTCCCTGCTGTCTCGGATGCTCTGTCTCCTCGCTGTCCTGTGATCAGACCCTCGTCCCCACCGCCGTCACCCCCAGCTCTACACCCCTCCTCCAGGCTCAGGGATGGCCCAGAACCCTTCCTGGGCTCCCCGCCTGCCCATCCTTGGTCGGTGTCCTCAGTCCACCTGTGCAGACAGGTGAGGATCCCCTCCAGAGGCTCCTGAACGCTTCACCCCTACATCCTCCCCGGGGTCGGCCCGTGTCCTGTCGGGATGTTCCACCCTCAGCAAGCCCCCAGGTACATGGCAAGGGCAGGCATCAGGCCTGCTGCGTGCACTTTTGTGCGCCCTTCTGTATACACAGGCATGACACTGCCCAGGGTGCAGGAAAGGCAGCCTTACCTCGGGACGTGGGGAGAGGGGCTGCCCACAGGGTGAACGTCAGCTCTAGGCTCACCAGGCAAGGGCAGCCGGGTTCTTGCTCCTTGGACGCTTTCTCACCCAGCCTGACCATGACCCGGCTTTGTTCCCACCCCCATTGTCCCTCCATTGGCCTCACTCTTGTGAGCAGAGCAGGCCAGTGTGGTCTGTGGTCACAGGCTGAGACACACAGACACTGGCTGACACGCGTGCACCCATGCTGACCCCACGGAACGGGCACTGCACCAGGGCCTGTGTGGTGTGGGTTCACCTGCCCACAGAGAGGCCGGGCCTCTGTCCTGGCTCCAGAGGTCACCTTGAGTCTGACGGGAGTGTCTGTGCTCCGTGGGCCTCGCTCCAGGCTGGTCTGTGCTGATGGCATGATACATGGTGGGGCTTCCTGGGTCCCCCCCCGGGGGCTGGAGGCCAAGGTCAGGCACATGGTGGTCCCCACACCCCAATAAACCCCGCACTTCAGGACTCAGGTGGGCTTCCTTGGGCTGCCACAGCTGAGGAAGCTGGACCCTGCTCATTCCCCTGTCCTCGCTGATTTTAACTTGCATCCTTCACCATAATAAACCCTGGGTATAAACCCTGGGTATAACAGCTTCAGGGAATTCTGGGAGTCTCCAAGAAAAAAGAAGCCAGGGAGGGGGTCTCTGGGTCCCCAACTCTGCAGTTGGGGTCAGAAGTCGGTGGGGAGGATCTTGGGGCCCTGGAATCTGAAGGGCCCCCCTACCAGGGGAGGGGTAGGAGACCCCGGGTGGTAGTTAAGCTGAGTGCAAGGCCCTCCTGCGTAGGAGGCTTCCTAGCCCCGGGGATCCCGAAGCGGCCGGCTCCCTCCTGCCCTCCGCCTGCAGGCCTGGTCCCTGCTCTTGAGAGATTCCCTAGGGTGGGGTCCTGGTGCTGGAGGTGCCCCGACGCTGTGGCCTCCTGAGTCTCCAGGGAGGATAACGGGAGTGGGGGAAGACTTGTTCACAGAAAGGGAGCTTCTGCCAGAGCAAAGCCTGGGTCTGCTGCCCCCGACTCCAGGTGCACTGGGGCAGGAATGTGAGAGCAAGGCTCCCTCCCCTCCCAAGACACACAGAACACATGGGCGCTGGTCACTGGACTCCAGCACAATATTAAAATCTTGCATTAAAAGGCCTCATGGATGAGAGACACTATTTAAAGATTATTAATGGGGCCAGGGGGGGCCCAGAGGGTGAAGCTGGGGGTGGGGAGAGTTGGAAAATCACCCAAGGACACGCTCTCCCTGCAGCGACCCCCCAGGTGAGCCCAGGTGGAGGTGGACCCCTCAAGTCAGAGCCCACATCCTGGGCCTTTGGGGGACAAATAGCCAAGCACCCCCGTCCTTGCCTCCCCTGCTGCAGGTAGGGCCTGCCCTGTCTTCTTCATGGCCAAGTCCTCACCCCTCCCAGAAGCCCTCTTGGGGGTTAATGGGATGGGGGTGTCCATGGCAGGACTGGAGGGTCTGTGGTGGGCTGGAGACCATGTGGCAGGCAGGAGGGCTCCCACCGAGGCTGCCGGTCCACACCTCCTGGTCATAGGCCCGCACAGAGTCCACCAGGCTGTGGATGTGGTAGAAGGTGCCGGGGACTGGTCCAGCCCATGCAGGTGTCTGACCACCGAGCGGTCTGTGTGGAGTATTCCCAGGGATCCCTGGCTGTGCTCTCACCCTCCCGGGAAGGACACGTCAGCATGGTCCCTGGAATGACCGGGAGGTCAGCCGGCAGCGCCACCCACCCAAGCTCACTGTTACCACAAGAAACAAGAGACAACCCCATGCAGAAAGACAGAACGTCACCAGCCTGATGCTGTCCTGAGGACGGTCGGCTGGCATCTGGGAACTGGGTGCTATAGTGGGTTGGATGGGGGGGTCCCCCAAAGAGTTATGTCCACGTCATGGCTCCCAGAATCTGAGAATGGAACCTTATTTGGAAGTAGGGTCTCTGCAGGTATAATTAGTTACGGATCTGACAATGAGGTCATACTGGATCCGGGTGGCCCTGAATCAGTGACAGTGTCCTTCTAAGAGACCATAGGAGAGACACAGACACACAGGAGACACCATGCGAAGACGGAGGCAGAGACGGGAGGGATGCGGCCACAAGCCCAGGGACGCCTAGAGCCCCCGGAAGCTGGAAGAGGCGGGCAGGACCCTCCCCTGGAGCCTCCGGAGAGAGCGCGGCCCTGGGACACCTTGACCTCAGACGTCTGGTCTCCAGGACTGAGAGGACAGGTTTCTGCTGCTCTGAGCCTGCGTTTGTGGTCGTTCGTCATAGCTGCCCCGGGAAGCTAATGCAGCTGGTGAGCAGCTCCCTGGCCTGATCTAAACCCTCCCGCCTCCCGTTAGGGGCAGCCCCCTGCGCCTGTGCTGTTTGCACAAACCATGTGGTTCATGCTGAACCCCGGCTCCCCTTCTGGGCACTGGCATTTTGGAGGGTGAGGGCAGAGCACACCACGTGACCAGCCCGCAGCCGGGTACCAAGCCTCTAATGAGCTTCCCTGGGGGGAAGAGGGTGGGAGTAACTGTAATGGTTCTGCCCTTGTTGCTGGGGGAAGAGATACCCTAGAGACCCTCGAGGGAAGGAGGGGGCACAAAGTGTCATGAGGTGACCGGAGCAGGGACCCTCCCTCCCGGGAATCCCTACTGCGTGCTGTGACCCATCTCAGCTGTGAGGACACAAGCCACGAGCTTGTGCCGAGTCCTGTGAGTCTCCCAGCCAGTCCCTGAAGGTGAGGGTGGCCCTGAAGATCCCAGCCCTTTTCTCCACATCTAGAAGGTGGAAGACCCACTTCTTGCCATTCCAGAAGCGGTTCTGGAGCTGTCCTGGGAGGGCTTCTGGGGTTACACAGGCTGAGCCCCTGTTGCTATCTCCCCACTTCCCCACAAGAACATCCAGAGCAAGCAGTTTGCCTGTTGCCTGGATGACCGCCCACCAGTTTTCTCAGGAAAGAATCAGGGGTTTCTGTAGCAGCGTCTGCAGGCAGCTCTGCTTCTGGGTCCACGTTCACATCTGTGTAAACACCGAGAACCTTCCCTGACACGTGCCCCCAGCTGACCACCTCCACATGCCGACCACAGGCCCCAGTGCGGGCGTCAGACTGCCCGCCCGTCTCAGCCTCCTGTTGTCAGAGCTGCTCCAGGCCCTGCTCAAACTCGTGCACCCACTTTTCACAGGGCTGTCCTG
>NW_006785389.1:2584994-2697195 GCF_000442215.2 Lipotes vexillifer | reverse complement strand
TCAGCAGGAGTTCCCCTAAGTGTTTAAGTGAAGGGGTCCAGAGATAAGAAAGGAAGCTACAAACAAACAAACGGATGGAACCAGCTGGGACCAAGATGGCAACGAGTGTGACCTCCAACCGAGCCCGAGTCTCATCACATGTTGAATTTACTATATCAGCATATTAAGTGACACACCAACCAGTGGCCATGACTGGACATGAAGGACCAGAAACGGGTAAAAGGTGGTGGTACCCCAGCCCTTGGAAAGAGCCCCGCCCCTTCCCCGGAGGCCTCTTCATCCCATCACTAGCCTCACTGCTCCTCCCTTTGTCTTTACTCTAAAATTAAACCACTCTCTCCAGGGGGGCCAGAAGGTGATCTGTGAACTTAGTTCCCGCTTCTCCATTCTTTGGCCACTGAATAGAGCCTGTGCTGTGTTGGTCTCAGCTTTGGTTTTGTTATTTGCCTACTTGAACCCACGTGGAAAAAGGAAACCTTCCCCGCTGAGGCAGAGCGACTCGCAGGCTGGGGCCCGAGCAGGGTCCACATGACTTCACTTGGTAACAGTCTGTAAGGGGACGGTGGTCTCTGCCCGCGGGGTGGGGAACACCTACAGCCACAGCACCGGCTCCGTGGATGGCACGGCCCCTCGTGGGCCTGGACCGTGTGCTCTCGTCCCCCCACGCCTGACACCCCTTGATAGTCGTGACGCGGTGACACTGGCTGCTGGGCGTCCAGTCAGGAGGGACCAGAGGCAGCACCTGGTGCCAGGTAAGACGTGCCTTTTCATGGGCAGGGGACGTAGGAGATACTAGGACTTTGTGTCTAGAAAACAAACCGAGCGGCTAGAAGGTGATCTGAGCTGTGGACTTGAAACCCACGTGCGAGGTGAGGGCTCCCACTGGACACTGGCTCGGGAGCTTCCGCACAGGCAAGACCACAACCATGCTTCCCGCCCGACCCCTCCAGGCCTCCCTGTGGGCACAGCTAGGCCTGTACTCCTCAGGCTCCCCGACCCAGAGCCTGGAGGGCTGATGCTACCAGGGCCTGGGGACACGAGGGGTCCCTCCACCAACGCTGCTCGGCCCCTGCTGCCCAGTGAACAGGGGAGGGAAGCCCCGTGGAGTCTGAGGCCTGGCACAGGCAAAGCTCGCACCCCCCCCCCGCAGGATTCCCGGCCCCACCCTGCTTCCTCAGGCCCACCGCCTGCCCCTCCCGGTGCCCGCGTCCCTCCAACCCACATTCCCGGTGTGGACGTCCATGTGCACAAGCTGCCCCGTGTCCTCTTCCCACATGGGACACCCCCATCCCTGCTTCTCCCTAATGACGGCCTGGACCCCGAATGTTCTGGGCAGGAAGAGGGCAAGGAGGACGCCGGCCTGTCCCGTCTGCCTCCCGGGGGCCCAGACACAGGGCTCAGGGGCTGCTGGGCCTTGAGGTCTGGATGCTTCCAGGTGTGGGATGAACCTGCCACTGCCCGCTGGAGCTGCTCCTTCTGAGATTCAGGAAACAGGGGGACCCACCAAACGGAGCCCATCCCCAGGCTCTGCCACAAGTCTGCTCGGATTTGCTCTCCTGATCCTGAAGACAGACCTGTGGGAAACAGGACCTGCGATTCCCATACTGACGGTGCTCTGTGGAATTTCCACTAGACCCCTTCCTACCCTGTTCTGAGCAAATTACTAGTCAGTCCATGCTACCATCACCCCACGAGCAGTAGGAAGCCCAGGCTCTGCCACAAGTCTGCTCGGATTTGCTCTCCTGATCCTGAAGACAGACCTGTGGGAAACAGGACCTGCGATTCCCATACTGACGGTGCTCTGTGGAATTTCCACTAGACCCCTTCCTACCCTGTTCTGAGCAAATTACTAGTCAGTCCATGCTACCATCACCCCACGAGCAGAGTAGGAAGCTGAGTCTCCAAGAAGCCAAGTAATCCAGCTGGAAGCACAGCTGTGGGACCTGCACCCGCCGCCCGCCCAGGGGGACTGCCCATTCCCCGCAGCTTCCACGCCTGTTCCCTTCACCCCCTCCCGGGACCAGCTCACAGAGCCTCCTCTTGGGGGGAGTCACTTACCTTCTAACAGGACCTGTCTCACTATCCTGTTTTGGGATCATCCGGAAGGCTTGTCACTCTGAAGCATGTTCAGCCTCATGTCACTAGGGAAGCTTTCCTGGATCACACTCACCACCTGCCCAACCATTCCCAGCTCAGACCCAGAAAGACCCACTCGGCCCCGAGCCCCATGGCTCTGCCTGGGCTCCCACCCCCTCCTGCCTGGTCCCTCCCTCTCATGTCCCCTGCAGTGTCACCAGGAGCTCCCACCTGCCCCAGGCAGGCTCTCTGTCCTGGGGAGGCCTCTGTGGTGTCAGGTGGAAGACACAAGAGGTACCCGTGGGGTCTCCCTCACGCAGCACAGTGGCCAGCACCCACCTACTGACCTCATCACCCTGGATGGACAGGGGTTCAGGGGGTCCGTGGCATCTCCTGGTTCTCATTTCATCCCAGCACTGCCCACAGGGAAGTTGCTAAGCAGCTCTGATGGCTGCACAGAGAGGACGCTCATACACATACCCCCCTCCCAGCACACTGGGCTCTCGTGGTCAAGCCCCTCCCAGGATATGGAGCTCACCTGGACAGGCACCCAGCAGCCCACGGGGCTCTCATGGTCAGGCCCCTCCCAGGATATGGAGCTCACCTGGACAGGCACCCAGCAGCCCACGGGGCTCTCGTGGTCAGGCCCCTCCTCTGGTATGGAGCTCACCTGGGCAGGCACCCAGCAAGTCTGTGCACACAGGAACCGTGCACGTAGCCCTCATTGCAAAGCACCCCTAGCTCACCTGTCTCTCAGAGCTGACACAGAGCACCTCAGAGCAGGAACTGAACTAACAAACAGCAGCTCTGACAGGTCTGTGACCCTGGGCATCACTCTGTGCGGCCACCCTCTGCCTGGTCTTCCAGAGGCTTCCACTGCAGCCGGGGCACCAGGCCCCTGGCTCTAACCACCACCCCTCCTCTCCCTGACTCCTGAGCTCCTCTCATTAGGAGAGGGTCTTCTTGAAGTTCTCTCCCACTCATGGGCCAGATAAAATTATTAGAAAACAAGCCAGAGCTGCAGCCCCTTGTGTATCCTGATTCTCAGAAGCCCACACCTGTTCCTTGGACCTGGCCGGTGCAGCAAGGCCCATTTTCTGCAAATGTGAGCCCGTGATGGGCGAGGATTGGCTGACCTGGGCAGCATGACCCGGCCGGCCAGCCCTTCCCAGGTGTGCCTGGGTTGAGGTCAATATAAACCACTCCAGGAAGCAAGAGCCCCTGCAGCTGTGCCTGGCGCCATATTCTCTGTCCCGTCAGCAGTGTCGGGGCTGGGCTGGTGGAGGGAGTGAGGGGCCACGGCTTTGTGGGTGGCCCGGTGTGAGTGGGGCTCTGTTGGACTTTCTGCAGGAGTTGCCGGGCTGCCACCTGCTAAAGAAGGGATGTGTCACCCGTACCTGCCGCTGGAATTTCTCCCCGGGCAGAGGTGAGGAAGGAAAAATGCAGTGGAGGCCGGGACAGGAGGGGTACCTCAGGCAGGGGAATGGAAAGCTTCCAGAAGAGCGCCCGGGGCCAGGACCATCCTGGCTGGCCTGCAGGCACCAAGTCGGCCTGCGTGCTGTGGCTGGGGTGACTCCAAGCCCTTTCCTCTAGGCTTTCAAGTCCTTGCACACATTCAGGTGTTTTACCTGGGAAGGGTGGGAACAGTTCAGCAGCAGCAGGCCTGGAGCTCAGCTCACATTTACTCACAGACCCCTTGGCACCATCCCCCAGCCTTGCAATGAGGACACTCCTTGCGGGGGGCGCTGCTGGCTGCATGGGAGATGATTCCCCACCTCTGACCAACTTCAGAATTGTTTACCACTGGAACAAGTGTCCTGATAGGGTTTTCATCTGTGTAACTAGTGGGTTCTTAATTAGCAACGTGAACGGTGACATCAGAGGCCCTGAATCAGGATGGAAATACTTATCCCTAGCATGTACAGGCGTAAAAACCTGGGGAGGCCGTGTGCAGCCGGCACCTTAGGGATGGGCTTCTGACTGACCCCTCAACATTCTGGTGTCCAGCCTCTGCTTTACGATTTCTGGGGCCCCCTGCTGACTCTAAGGGCTCTGCAATCCAGCCTCTATCGGCCTTTAATGAGACCAGCACTTCCACGATCCTACAGAACAGGGTCTGTATGACTGCTCTGTGGCTTCTGTAAAAAATGACCACAAGCTGGGTGGTTTAAAATGACATGAATTCATCCTCCCCCAGTCCTGGAAACCAGACATCTGAGATCAAGGTGTTGCAGGACAGAAGTCTCTCCAAAGGCTCCAGGATCGGGTTCTTCTTGCCTTTTCCAGCTTTGGGGGGCTCCAGGCATTCCCAGGCTTGCGGCTGCATCCTTCCCTTCTCTGCCTCTGTCTTCAAGTGGCTTCTCCTCTGTGTCTGAGTTTCTCCTCTTTTGTCTCATAAGGACTCTCTCAACTGTATTGAGGGCCACCCTAACCCAAGATGACCTCACCTCGAGATACTTAACTACATATAGAAAGACCCTTTTCCCAGATATGGTCCTGTTCGCATGTTCTGGGGGGACACACCTTTTGGGGCCAGCATTCAACCCATTACCTGTGTATAAAATAACCCTCATTTTAGGAGATTACCAAGGTCCCATATAGACTGGCACAGACAGCAGCCATGTGTGTGGGATCTGAGCTGAGTGAGGACCCTGGAATCACCTGGAAAGGATGAAGTCCTGGCTGCATTAGGTGAGCTCTTCTACCACGGGGTCCGTGGAAACAGCCACTCCACTCTGTCCGTGGAAAGGGACCCAGTGCCGAGTCCAGAAATGGTTATATTGCAAAGCTGGCTCTTCTGGGATTTCATCGTCAGTAGCATCATGTAACCAATAACTGCGGGCTTGGGGGAATCGGTTTCTGGCACGTGATGCCGGCACTGTCTCTTTAGGCTCATCCAGCCTAGAATAGGAATGTTTGAAGGGGAAGAGTTTGGGAGATTGTGAAGCGTGGTTGTCAAGGCAACTGAGAAGGTTTGTCAAGGAAACTTCTCCCTTAAACTGAAGGCAGGGCTGGGAGAGCTGAACTCCAGGGATCTTTTAAAGGGGCTGCTCTGAAGCACCATCACCTGAGAGGTGGTCTCAGCATGAGCTGGGGTTTGAGAAAAGTGTGATGAGATTAAGCCTTTCTGTGACAGCTGGGGAGGTGTCTGTAAAGCACCTTGGCTTTTAAGGCAAAGTTTGTTGCTGGAACAAAGTGTCTCCCAAAACTGGGCTGGAGTTCAAGATGTGTCTGTCCCCTTCTTGTGAGAGTCCAGGGCAGGTGGGTGTCATGTCCCAGGCTCTGGCCCCTTGTTTCTCCTCCCTGCTTCCAGGTGAGGGCTCCAACCAGCAGGGGGGGGTGACCAGGTGGGCATCATGCCCTCCGTCCTAGGATGCAGGCTGGCCAAGGCCCTTACCACCTCCACCCCTTCCCCTGGGTAACACGAGACACTGTGCCCCAGCTGTAAGGGGTGGGAAGGTTGGGAGGTGCAGGGTAGCTGTGAACAGGATAAAGGGAAATGGGTTCTGATGGGCAGCTGCGCGGCTCTCCTGTGAGGGTTGCCCGGACACTAACGCACAGACTTTGGGTCCTGTGAAGCGTCGATGCTTTGTGGTTCTGGAAGTCCTATATGAGACGGTCCACAGCAGGTGAAGCTAATGCTCTCAGTGGAGGTGGTGAAGCCAGAGATCTGCAGTTCAGACCGAAGGTGCTGATGTACATACAGGACAAAACCATCTCGTGTGAATGGACTTCAGGCACGTTTAAAATGAATGCAGTCATGTTAATGCCTAGCATCTTCTATCTTGTGCCTCCCATCAGGGAACCCCTCCTCCATTCCTGGGGTTCCTGTAACTCATGTACAGGGGGGATGGAGAGTGGGCTCTGTCCAGTCTGAGCCCTGAGTTACCCTGAGTGTGAGTCTGCTCAGGACCGCCGTAAAAAATAGCACAGACAGGGCAGCATGGATAACAGACGTATCTCCCAGTCCTGGATGCTGTCGGAGATCAAGGTGCATGCTGGCTTCTCCTGAGGCCTCTCTCCTTGCTGCTTAGACAGCCGTCTTCTCCCCAGGTCCTCACATGGTCTCCCCCTGTGCCTATCTGTGTCCTAATCTCTTCTTGTAGGACATCAATCCTATTGGATTAGGATCCACCCTGTGACCTCATTTTTACCTTGATAGCGTCTTTAAAAATCCCATCTCCAAATACAGCCACGTCCTGGGGTCCTGGAGGTTAGGGATTAAGCATCTGAATTTGGGGGGATGTGACTGAGCCTATACCACCCTCCTTAGGAACCAAGCGTGCTTCGGTCCTTCCTTCCCTCAAGTCACACGAGGTGATGTAATGGCTCAGGGAGAGGCCACTCGTGCAGAGTTTGTGTCCTGGCTGGGGAACCCTCCTCTGCTCTCTTTGATCAGGCCGTGGCAGTGCCTGCCCCATCCTGAGGTGAGCAGTTCTGGGGTTTCCTGCCGTGTCTCCTGGCCTGCTGTGGTGCCCCTTATCAGGGAACTCAGGAGCCAGCAGCCTAGTGGGGTTGCCGGGGACTCTCAGGGCCTTGGCAGATGTCTCTCCCGGCAGATACCCTAGCGAAAGTGGGGAAACATTTGGGGGATTACATTTGGGAGTCAGTCTCGCTTATGCTTCAGAAAAACCAGGTTGGGGTGGGATGTGAGACACACCGTGCGGGCAGGGAGCTTTGTCAGGCCTGATGGAGGAACCAGGCAGGAGATCGGGCTTGGGCCAGGGCTGTGGGCGTACAGGGGAATTAGTGAGGGAACTGGCCACAGACTGTTGTCGAAATCTCGGCTTCCCTGTGCACCGAGGCCGAACAGAAATACGGAGACAGGGGTTTTGGAGGAAGAGAAAGATGGCTTTATTTTTCTGCCAGGCAGCAGGGAAGACAGCCGGCTAGAGCCTCAAGGACTGGGTACCGCCTCCTTGAGAATCAAGGAAGATTTTATATGTGGGGCTCCCGCAGTCTGGGGTATAGGATAAGGATAAAAGTAGTGAAGGTCTTGCATTCCTCCTTTCCTCTGCATTATTTCAAAACAGCCATAGCTGGCATCAGGCCGCCTGGTAATTGGGGTCCAGCAGTCTGGTAATTGCATACGTTTGCCTCTGGTTTATTGGCGGTGAACTTGTTTCTGAAATGCAAAATCTATAGGGGGTGATTTGTTAGGAGGGGCGTATAGAATGTAAGTGCTGGGCATAATAAGGTTAGGGAGTGAGAGGCAGGGGATGTAACTCAGAGTTAGGGATGATGGGTGACAAATGTAAATTACATAGTGTCAGGGAGTGAGGTTAGCATTGTAAAGTACAAATCTAGTTACTACAAATGAGTGACAAAGTAAAACAAGGAGTGATGAACTCTTTCAGGCCAGGTTATGTTTCTTCTCTAGCCTGTTCACTGTTCCCTTTGTCTTCCTTGTTCTCAGGGGAAGGAAAACTTCATTTCTACTTTTGCTGCAACAAGACTGGAGGAGCAGATGACAGTCACTGGGGCACAAGGAAGGTGGGAGCCTGGGAGGCCCCAGTGTTATCGAACAAAACGTGGGTCGGCTTGCCCGAGTGCAGTAAAGCCAGTCTACTGACACCGGGTGTGGTGAAGGAAAGTGCAGTTTTAACTGTAAAAGTGCCAATACAAGGAGGCCAGGCAGCCTGTGCTCTAAAACCCCAAACATCCTGAAGGATTTTAGCAAAGCAATTTTAAAGACCAAATGAAGGAGGGGGGTCGCAGGGTATGTGATCAGCTGGTGCACAATTCTCTGGTTGATGGTGAGGTAACAGGCGGTAAACATTATAAATTCTTAGGCACCAGAAGCTCCGGGGCTACCTGTTCATGATCATCAAGTAGTTAATTTCTTCCACTTGGTGGTGGTTTTAGCATCTGTAAACCAACTCAGGAAGCGTGCATCAGATACTATTATCCGGGTACTTCAGAGAGGAGCTACAGCAGAGCATGTGGGGGACGGGTCTGTCCTGGGAAGGCCCCATAGGGTCCTGCTTGGTTACACCTGGTGCCTGGGCTCAGCAACCTGGGAAGGTGGGGCTGCTCCTGGGTGTGGGGAGCTGCGGTCCCAGTCCTCTGAGGGGCCTGTTAGCCCCCAAGGTGAGATGGGGGTGCAGTGGCTGGACAGAGGCGTCTGGCCTGGGAGAGGGGTCAGGGCTGTAAATGTCAAGGGAATCATCACAGGGAGGGAGAGGAAAGGCCAATGGGGGCAGGTAGGTCACAGCAGACTATGTGCAGGTGACTGTGGTCCTGGTGGAAGCAACTCAGAGCCAGAGAGGAGTGGCCATCAGGGGCTCAGCTCCATTCTCCTGTTCCTTTGTAAAACTGCTGTGTCAGAGTTTGAGACACCGCCAGGAGACGTCTGGGCCCAGTGCTGCCATGCTTCATCAAAGGGCCCAGGGGGAACAGAGAACCACTGCAGGTCCCACCCATGTCCGCACTGGGAATGAACCCCATCGGGGCTCCTGGGCTCACAGGCTTCAGGGAACCTCTGTCCTCAGGACCGGTCTTCTTCCCTCCTCTCACCTTCTGGTCAGAGGCCCAGGAAACACCAACCTGGCTCCACCCCCAGGGCCTGGATTCAGAGGCCCAGGAACCCCCAACCTGGCTCCACCCCTAGGGCCTGGATTCTGTGACAGCTTAGTGGTAAGCAAGACCCTCATGCTCCTTTATCTGCCTGGGGGTAAGAATGTCTTAAACTCTGCAATTGACTGATAATGGAGGGCTGGATGTTTCCAGCAGGTATGGGTGGAAAGATGGGGTGTGAAATTCCTATGTCTGCAGGGTCTTCCCAGCATGAAGATCTGTGTGTTGCCCCGGGCCAGTCAACATCCTCCCAGAAAGCCCAGATCCAGGATTACGAGGGCAGAGGCTCTCCCTTTGCTTATCTGTAACTTCCCACTCCCACAGCAAGGCTGTGGCTGGCTCCCTGGCTCCCACCATCTGCCATTTATCTGTGCACTGCTCCTTTCCAGGTTACATGTGCAGAGGTTTCAGAATTGTTAGCTACTACACCCTGGAAAGAACTTCGTAGAATAAAGCCCACTGTTTATACACGGTCCATTTTGCCTTCAGTCTGCAGATTCCATTCATTTCCAAAGGTGACTTAGGTCAGCACCTTTTATCCCATCCCCTACAGTGAGTTGTTTCCATATATTTCTAATACAGTTAGATTCTGTGACATTATGTATTCCCTCCTGCAACACTCCTCCATCCTACATTACTAAATTTGAATAGATTATGATTCGCCCCTTGGGCTATACACATCTGTGGGCTTAGAGAAATGCATAGTGACAGGTATCCACCCTAGAGTATCACATGGACTACTGCAAACCCCCCACCCCATAATCTGCTTATCATCTACGTAGCTTTGCCTTTCCCGGAATGTCGTCCATGGGGTCATATTGTGTGCAGCCTCCGCAGACTGGATTCTTTCACTTAGCGGTATATACTGAAGATTTATCCATGTCTTTCCATAGGTTGTGGTGCATTCCTTTCTGCTGAGTAGTATTCCACTGCACGTGTATGGGAGGAAAAACAATTTTCCCTCTACTTTTCTAGGTTCTTGGTTGAGGCCCCCCCTGCCCCTGTAATAAAAGACAGGTTACCAGGAGAAAAGCAGAAGTTTAAAAACATGTATACCTTCTGAATGCAGGGGGGATACCACGGAAAACTGAGTCACTCCCTAAAATGACAGAAACCATCCCCTTAAATACTGTCTTCAGCTAAAAACAGAAGAAAGATGCTGGGGAAGGGGGGAAGGCCAGTTATGGCAGGTTATCATGCAAAGCACAGTAAACAAGGGTATGACTGTTTGCACATTTAAGTCAGGACTTCCCCTTTGAAAAGAGTTACTTAAGATTTAATTATCCTTCTATTTTTGGTGCTAAGAGGGACATACCCTTATAAATGGAGATTTCTCTGTTTTAAATGTCCTTCATAAAACGGCAATCTCAGTTTTCTGAGATTTTTTTAAAAACTTATTATTTTTGGCTGCATTGGGTCTTTGTTGCTGCGTGCAGGCTTTTCTCTGGTTGTGGTGAGCAGGGGCTACTCTTCATTGCGGTGCACGGGCTTCTCATTGTGGTGGTTTTTCTTGTCCCAGAGCACAGGCTCTAGGCGTGTGGGCTTCAGTAGTTGTGGCACAGAGACTCAGTAGTTGTTGCTCGCGGGCTCTAGAGTGCAGGCTCAGTAGTTGTGCCTCACAGGCTTAGTTGATCTGTGGCATGTGGGATCTTCCCGGACCAGGGCTCGAACCCGTGTTCTCTGCATTGGCAGGCAGACTCTTAACCACTGAGCCACCAGAGAAGCCTTTTTTCTTTTTTTTAAAGCAGACCAATAATCCTTATGCCAGAGAGACATATTTTGGGGTGGCATATTCTACTGCATTCATCTTTTGAAGGATATCCTGATTTCTTCTGAGTTTTTAGCCATTGTGAAAGTGATGCTGTGCATAATTGCATCCTTGTTTGCATTTGGACATAGATTTTCAAACCGGTTGCCTAAATACTGGAAGCATGATTGTTGGATCCCAACGTGAGACTTGTTTAGCTTTAGAAAAAACTGCCAACTTGTCTTACACAGTGGCTGCACATGCATCCCCCCAGCTATGAGGGAGAGTTCCTTTTTTTCCTCACCCTCTAGCAATTGGTATTGTCATATTTTTGGAGCTTAGCAGTCCTAATAGGTGTGCTGTGATATCTCATGATTTTAATTTGTAATTCCCTAATGGTATGTGTTGATCTTGCTTCTGTATGATTTTTACTATCTATATCTTTTTTGGCGGGATGTCTGTTCAGATCATGCTGTTCATGTTCATGCTGAGAGGAGCCCTGTCTCCTCAGGACCTGCTGGGGCTTTGACTTCTGGAACACGTGCGGATGAGTCCACGCTGATGGCCGAGCTTTGGGACAAGCCGGGGTCGAGTCCACACTAACCGAAGCCGGGTCTCCTCAGGACCAGCTGGGGCTTCAGCTTTGGGACACCGTGGGGTCCAGTTCATGCTGACAGGAGCCTGGTCTCCTCAGGACCTGCCGGGAGGTGATGCCGCTGAGGGAGAAGCTGAGGAAAAGTGGGCAGAAGGTTCCTGTGCGTGGCTGACCGCTGAGGGTGTCTGTCTTCAGAGGACCCAGGAGAGGAAGGGCTTGATGTGGGAAACTGGGGTTTTGGCCCCTTTTGTGTGTGGTGTAGACAGAGCGCAGTGTTGTTCTTTGGCTTGTGGCGTCTGGTTTTCCCAGCATCGTTCACTGAGGGGACTGTCCTTTTCCTGGTGTATGTTCTCGGCTCCTTTCTTGTGAATGAACTGACCACACACCTGTAGGTTTATTTCTGGGCTCTCTGCTCCGTGTGCCTGTTTTTGTGCCAAGTCCACACTTTTTGGGGACTGTAGCTTCGTAATGTAGTGTGAAATCAGGGAGCGAGATGCCTCCAGCCCGTTCTCCTTCCTCAGGGTCGTTTTTCTCTTCTGGGTCCTTTGTGGCTCCACATAAATGTTAAGATCGTTTGTTCTGTTTCTATGAAATGTCATTGAAATTTTGATAGTGGTTGCGTGTATGTGTACATTGCTTTGGGTATCATGGACATTTTCACAATATTTTCACCCATGCGCATAGGATATCTTTCCATTGATTTGTGTCTGTTCAGTTTCTTTCATCAATGTCTTAGTTTTCAGTGTGCAGTTCTTTCAAGTCCTTGGTTGAATTTATTCCTAGTTTTTTGGGGGATGAGATTGTAAATGGAATTGTATTCTTAATTCCTCTTTCTGATAGTTCATCATTAGTGTATAGAATCACAAATGATCCTGTAGTTTTACTGAATTCATTTTTTTAGTTCTGACAGTTTTTTTTGGTGGTTTTATGTAGAAACCTAGAATTCAGAAATCCCACTGTTTTCCTCTGCATCCAGGTCATCCACAGCACCCAAGACCTAGTGGCTCCTAATATTATCTTCCCACAGTGCCTCTTAATACCATGTGGACAAAGTGATTAGCATCACCACTTTGGTTGAATTTGGTCTGGGTAAGTCTTTGCCTCTCTAGCAATGTTTGATGTCATCTCTGACTTTCTGTAATGTTACTGACATGGTTGTATTGAAAGGTATTTTCTAGTAAATTTCAAATTTAAAGTTTAAACTTTAAATAGCAGTACAAAGTTTTCTACATTTACACCAGATACCGCAGTGTGTTTTAGCCAACACAGGGCCAGTCTCCCAGGGAACCAGGACATAACCCCAAAATGAGGGATAATTATGGTTTCCACATTATAATCCTATCCACAGGACCACTTCAGCTTTCACCAGCTGCCCCCAACTTTGTGGAAATGACTTTTTTCCATTCTAATCCAGGTTTCTTTTTCTGGAACCATCACTGGGCTTTCCCTCATTTTAAAAACTTTCATGAATTTAAAGTGTACAAGATGAGTATGATCTTGGTGGATTTTCCTGTATGTCTTCTTTCACTTAGGATGTTTTCAGTGTTTATCCATATTGTAACATGTATCATTTTTTTCATTGTGATTGAAAACACATAACATTTATCATTTAAGTCATTTTAAGTATACACTTTTATAGCATTAAATACATTCACATTGTTGTAAAAACATCCTCACCACCCATCCCCAGAACTTTTTCATTTTCCCCAAGTGAAACTGTAACCATTAAACCCTTATTCCCCTCAACCCCTGGCAAATTTATTCTACTTTTTGTATTTGAATTTGACTTATCTGGATACCTCATACTAGTGGAATCATAGAATGTTTGTCCTTTTGTGTCTGGCTTGTTTCACTTAGCATAATGACTTCAAGGTTCATCCACATTGCAACCTGTGTGAGAATTACCTTAGTGTTAAAGGTTGAATCATATTCCATTGTGTATATACTACACTGTACTTATGCATTCATCTGTTGAAGGACACTTGTGTTGTTTCCACCTTTTGGCTATTGTGAATAATGTTGCTATGAATATGGGGTACAGATATCTGTTCCATTCCTTGATTTCTAATATTTTGGGTGTATACCCTGGAGCAGAATTGAGGGACCATATGTTAATTCCATGTTTGTTTTTGAGGAGCCGCCATACTGTTTTCCACAGCAGCTGCACAATTTTACTTTATTCCTTCATATGACAGAATAATGCAGCTTATGGATCTACCTTATTTTGCTGATCCATTCACCCGTTGGCGGACATTTTAATTGTTTCTACCTTGGGTTATCGTGAACAGTGCTGCTATGAATATCGGTGTATACGTTTTTATTTGAACACTGTTATCCATTCTTTGGGTATATACCTAGGAGTGGAGTTGTTGAAACATGATAATTACATTTTTATGTTTTTGAGAAAATGCCAAAGTTTTGTACACATAGATTGCACCATTTTACATTTTCATAAGTAAAGTTTAAGGGTCCCCACATTGTTGCCAACATTTGTTATTTGTATTTATTTTTAATATAACCATTCTACTGTGTGTGAAGGGGCATCACGTTGTGGTTTTAATTTGCATTTCCATTATGACTACTGATGTGTGACATCTTTTCATGTGCTTGTTGACGGTTTGTATGCCTTGTGTGGAGAACAGTCCATGCAAGTCCTTTGTGCATTTCAAAAATTGGGTTGCAGGGTTTCCCTGGTGGCGCAGTGGTTGAGAGTCCGACTGCCGATGCAGCGGACATGGGTTCGTCCCCTGGTCCGGGAAGATCCCACATTCCCGCAGAGCGGCTAGGCCCATGAGCCATGGCCGCTGAGCCTGCGCGTGCTCCGCAACGGGAGAGGCCATGGCAGTGAGAGGCCCACGTACCACAAAAAAAAAAAAAGAAGAAGAATAAAACTATATTATCATATCGATAGATGCAGAAGACTTTTTTAAAAACTCCAACACTCATTCTTCATGAAAACTCTCAGTAAAATAGAAATAAATAGGAGTTTTCTCAAGTTGATAACAAAAATCTACAAGAACTTTCACCTCACATTGTGCTTAGTGGTAAGAAATATGAAACTTTCCCACTAAATTCAGTTAAAAATCAAGGATGTCCCTTGCTCATGCAATAAGGCAAGAAAAGAAATAAAATACAGATTGGGTAGGAAAAAAACTAGAAAAGCAGCTCAGTTAAAAAGTGGACCAAAAAAAAAATAAAAGTGGACCAACACAATTTACAGCCACCTCACCAGAGAATACAGACACTGCATGTAAGTATATGGAAGAATAATCCAGATTACATGCTGTCATTAAAATGCAAATAAAAAATACAATGATACACCACTATGTAACTCTTAGACTGGAGAAAATGTGGAACAATGACAGCAACAAATGCTGTAGAGAATGTGGAGCAATAGGAACTCTCGTTCGTTGCTGGTGGAAATGGAAAATAATAGAGCTACTTTGGAAGACAGATTGACACTTTCTACAACATTGAACATACTCTTACTGTACAATCCAGAAAGTGTTCTCGTGGATGTGTACTGAAAGGAGTTAAAAACATCTGTCCACACAGAATCTGCATATGGATATTTTTAGCACCTTTATTCAATATTGCCAAAATGTGAATGAAACCAAGGTGTCCTTCAGTAGATCAATGGAAAAATATATTCTAGTATATTCTGGGAATGGAATAATATTCAGCACTAAAGCAGTAAGCTACCAAGCCATAAAAATATATGGGAAATTCTTTTCTCTCTTTTGAAGTATAAATGATTTAAAATAACATTAGTTTCTGTTGTACAGCATGCTGATATTTTTTGCAGATTATATTCCATTATAGGTTATTAATGTATTGAATAAAATTCCCTGTGCTATACAGTAAATCCTTGTTGCTTATCTATGTTATGTATAATAGTTTGTATGTTAATTCCATACCCTAATTTGTTCCTTTTCCCCTCCCGTTCCCCTTTGGTAACCATAAGTTCGTTTTCTCTGTGAGTGTCTTTCTGTTTTGTATATAAATTTATGTATTATTTTTTTAGATTCCACCTATAAGTGACCATACAGTATTTGTAATCCTCTGTCTTATTTCATTAAGCATAATGTTCTCTAGGTCCGTCCATGTTGCTTTAAATAGCATTATTTTATTCTTTTTATGGCTGAGTAATATTCCATTATACAGGTACATACACCACATCTTTTTTTTTTCTTAACATCTTCATTGGAGTATAATTGCTTTACAATGGTGTGTTAGTTTCTGCTTTATAACAAAGTGAATCAGTTATACATATACATATATCCCCATGTCTCTTCCCTCTTGTGTCTCCCTCCCACCCACCCTCCCTATCCCACCCCTCTAGGTGGTCACGAAGCACGGAGCTGATCTCCCTGTGCTATGTGGCTGCTTCCCACTAGCTATCTATTTTACGTTTAGTAGTGTATATATGTCCATGCCACTCTCACTTTGTCCCAGCTTACCTTCCCCCTCCCCATATCTTCAAGTCCATTCTCTACTAGGTCTGTGTCTTTATTCCCGTCTTGCCCTTAGGTTCTTCATGACCATTTTTTTAGACTCCATATATATGTGTTAGCATACAGTATTTGTTTTTCTCTTTCTGACTTACTTCACTCTGTATGACAGACTCTAGGCCCATCCACCTCACTACAAATAACTCAATTTCATTTCGTTTTATGGCTGAGTAATATTCCATTGTATATATGTGCCATACCTTCTTTATCCATTCATCTGTTGATGGACACATAGGTTGCTTTCATGTCCTGGCTATTGTAAATAGAGCTGCAATGAACATTTCGGTACATGACTATTTTTGAATTATGGTTTTCTCAGGGTATATGCCCAGTAGTGGGATTGCTGGGTCATATGGTAGTTCTATTTTTAGTTTTTTTAAGGAACCTCCAGACTGTTCTCCATAGTGGCTGTATCAGTTTACATTCCCACCAACAGTGCAAGAGGGTTCCATTTTCTCCACACCCTCTCCAGCATTTATTGTTTGTGGATTTCTTGATGACGGCCATTCTGACTGGTGTGAGATGATATCTCATTGTAGTTTTGATTTGCATTTATCTAATTATTAATGATGTTGAGCATTCTTTCATGTATTGGCAATCTGTATATCTTCTTTGGAGAAATGTCTATTTAGGTCTTCTGCCCATTTTTGGATCGGGTTGTTTGTTTTTTTGATATTGAGCTGCATTAGCTGCTTTGGGGATTAATCCTTTGTCAGTTGCTTCTATTGCAAATACTTTCTCCCATTCTGAGGGTTGTCTTTTCATCTTGTTTATGGTTTCCTTTGCTGTGCAAAAGCTTTTAAGTTTCATTAGGTCCCATTTGTTTATTTTTGTTTTTATTTCCATTTCTCTAGGGGGTGGGTCAAAAAGGATCTTGCTGTGATCGATGTCATACAGTGTTCTGCCTATGTTTTCCTCTAAGAGTTTGATAGTGTCTGGCCTTACATTTAGGTCTTTAATCCATTTTGAGTTTATTTTTTGTATGGTATTAGGGAGTGTTCTAATTTCATTCTTTTACATGTAGCTGTCCAGTTTTCCCAGCACCACTTATTGAAGAGGCTATCTTTTCTGCACTGTATATTATTGCCTCGTTTATCAAAGATAAGGTGACCATATGTGTGTGAGTTTATCTCTGGGCTTTCTATACTGTTCCATTGATCTATATTTCTGTTTCTGTGCCAGTACCATACTGTCTTGATTACTGTAGCTTTGTAATATAGTCTGAAGTCAGGGAGCCTGATTCCTCCAGCTTTGTTTTTTTGTTTGTTTGTTTTTTTCCTCAAGATTGCTTTGGTTATTCGGGGTCTTTTGTGTTTCCATACAGATTGTGAGTTTTTTTGTTCTAGTTCTGTGAAAAGTTCCACTGGTAGTTTGATAGGGATTGCATTGAATCTGTAGATTGCTTTGGGTAGTATAGTCATATTCACAGTGTTGATTCTTCCAATCCAAGAACATGGTATATCTCTCCATCTATTTGTATCATCTTTAATTTCTTTCATCAGTGTCTTATAATTTTCTGCATACAGGTCTTTTGTCTCCTTAGGTTTATTCCTATATATTTTATTCTTTTTTTTGCAATGGTAAATGGGAGTGTTTTCTTAATTTTATTTTCAGATTTTTCATCATTGGTGTATAGGAATGGCAGAGATTTCTGTGCATTAATTTTGTATGCTGCTACTTTACCAAATTCACTGATTAGCTCTAGTAGTTTTCTGGTAGCATCTTTAGGATTCTCTATGTATAGTATCATGTCATCTGCAAACAGTGACAGCTTTACTTCTTCTTTTCCAGTTTGGATTCCTTTTATTTCTTTTCTTCTCTGATTGCTGTGGCTAAAACTTTCAAAACTATGTAGAATAATAGTGGTTAGAGTGGGCAAACTTGTCTTGTTCCTGATCTTAGTGGAAATGGTTTCAGTTTTTCACCATTGAGGATGATGTTGGCTGTGGGTTTGTCATTTATGGCCTTTATTATGTTGAGGAAAGTTCCCTCTATGCCTACTTTCTGGAGGGTTTTTATCATAAATGGGTGTTGAACTTTGTCAAAAGCTTTCTCTGCATCTATTGAGATGACCATATGGTTTTTCTCCTTCAATTTGTTAATATGGTGTATCACATTGATTGGTTTGTGTATATTGAAGAATCCTTGGATTCCTGGAATAAACCCCACTTGGTCATGGTGTATGATCCTTGTAATGTGCTGTTGCGTTCTGTTTGCTAGTATTTTGTTGAGGATTTTTGCATCTATGTCCATCAGTGATATTGGCCTGTAGTTTACTTTGTGACATCCTTGTCTGGTTTTGGTATCAGGGTGATGGTAGCCTTGTAGAATGAATTTGGGAGTGTTCCTCCCTCTGCTATATTTTTGAAGAGTTTGAGAAGGATAGGTGTTAGCTCTTCTCTAAATGTTTGATAGAATTCGCCTGTGAAGCCATCTGGTCCTGGGCTTTTGTTTGTTGGAAGATTTTTAATCACAGTTTCAATTTCAGTGTTTGTGATTGGTCTGTTCATATTTTCTATTTCTTCCTGATTCAGTCTTGGCAGTTTGTGCATTTCTAAGAATTTGTCCATTTCTTCCAGATTGTCCATTTTATTGGCATAGAGTTGCTTGTAGTAATCCCTCATGATTTTTTTTATTTCTGCAGTGTCAGTTGTTACTTCTCCTTTTTCATTTCTGATTCTATTGATTTGAGTCTTCTCCCTTTTTTTCTTGATGAGTCTGGCTAATGGTTTATCTATTTTGTTTATCTTCTCAAAGAACCAGCTTTTAGTTTTATTGATCTTTGCTATTGTTTCCTTCATTTCTTTTTCATTTATTTCTGATCTGATTTTTATGATTTCTTTCCTTCTGCTAACTCTGGGGTTTTTTTGTTCTTCTTTCTCTAATTGCTTGAGGTGCAAGGTTAGGTTGTTTATTCGAGATGTTTCCTGCTTCTTAAGGTGGGCTTGTATTGCTATAAACTTCCCTCTTAGAACTGCTTTTGCTGCATCCCATAGGTTTTGGGTCGTTGTATCTCCATTGTCATTTGTTTCTAGGTATTTTTTAATTTCCTCTTTGATTTCTTCAGTGATCACTTCGTTATTAAGTAGTGTATTGTTTAGCCTCCATGTGTTTGTATTTTTTACAGCTCTTTTCCTATAATTGATATCTAGTCTCATGGCGTTGTGGTCGGAAAAGATACTTGATACAATTTCAATTTTCTTAAATTTACCAAGGCTTGATTTGTGACCCAAGATATGATCTATCCTGGAGAATGTTCCATGAGCACTTGAGAAAAATGTGTATTCTGTTGTTTTTGGATGGAGTGTCCTATAAATATCAATTAAGTCCATCTTGTTTAATGTATCATTTAAAGCTTGTGTTTCCTTATTTATTTTCATTTTGGATGATCTGTCCATTGGTGAAAGTGGGGTGTTGAAGTCCCCTACTATGAATGTGTTACTGTCGATTTCCCCTTTTATGGCTGCTAGTTTTTGCCTTATGTATTGAGGTGCTCCTATGTTGGGTGCATAAATATTTACAATTGTTATATCTTCTTCTTGGATCGATCCCTTAATCATTATGTAGTGTCCTTCTTTGTCTCTTCTGATAGTCCTTATTTTAAAGTCTATTTTGTCTGATATGAGAATTGCTACTCCAGCTTTCTTTTGGTTTCCATTTGCATGGAATATCTTTTTCCATCCCCTTACTTTCAGTCTGTATGTGTCTCTAGGTCTGAAGTGGGTCTCTTGTAGACAGCATATATATGGGTCTTGTTTTTGTATCCATTCAGCCAATCTGTGTCTTTTGGTGGGAGCATTTAGTCCATTTACATTTAAGGTAATTATCGATATGTATGTTCCTATTCCCATTTTCTTAATTGTTTTGGGTTTGTTATTGTAGGTCTTTTCCTTCTCTTGTGTTTCTTGCCTAGAGAAGTTCCTTTAGCATTTGTTGTAAAGCTGGTTTGGTGGTGCTGAACTCTCTCAGCTTTTGCTTGTCTGTAAAGGTTTTAATTTCTCCATCAAATCTGAATGAGATCCTTGCTGGGTAGAGTAATCTTGGTTGTAGGTTTTTCTCCTTCATCACTTTAAATATGTCCTGCCACTCCCTTCTGGCTTGCAGAGTTTCTGCTGAAAGATCAGCTGTTAACCTTATGGGGATTCCCTTGTGTGTTATTTGTTGTTTTTCCCTTGCTGCTTTTAATATGTTTTCTTTGTATTTAATTTTTGACAGTTTGATTACTATGTGTCTTGGTGTGTTTCTCCTTGGATTTATCCTGTTTGGGATTCTCTGTGCTTCCTGGACTTGATTAACTATTTCCTTTCCCATATTAGGGAAGTTTTCAACTATAATCTCTTCATATATTTTCTCAGTCCTTTTCTTTTACTCTTCTTCTTCTGGGATCCCTATAATTTGAATGTTGGTGCATTTAATGTTGTCCCAGAGGCCTCTGAGGCTATCCTCAGTTCTTTTCATTCTTTTTTCTTTATACTTCTCTGCAGTAGTTACTTCCACTACTTTATCTTCCAGGTCACTTATCTGTTCTTCTGCCTCAGTTATTCTGCCATTGATCCCTTCTAGAGTATTTTTAATTTCATTTATTTTGTTGTTCATTGTTGTTTGTTTCCTCTTTAGTTCTTCTAGGTCCTTGTTAAATGTTTCTTGCATTTTCTCTATTCTATTTCCAAGATTTTGGATCATCTTTACTATCATTATTCTGAATTCTTTTTCAGGTAGACTGCCTATTTCCCCTTCATTTGTTAGGTCTGGTGGGTTTTTATCTTGCTCCTTCATCTGCTGTGTGTTTTTCTGTCTTTTCATTTTGCTTATCTTACTGTGTTTGGTGTCTCCTTTTTGCAGGTTGCAGGTTTGTATTTCCCGTTGTTTTTGGTGTCTGTCCCCAGTGGCTAAAGTTGGTTCAGTGGGTTGTGTAGGCTTCCTGGTGGAGGGGACTAGTGCCTGTGTTCTGGTGGATGAGGCTGGATCTTGTCTTTCTGGTGGGCAGGTCCACGTCTGGTGGTGTGTTTTGCAGTGTCTGTGGCCTTATTATGATTTTAGGCAGCCTATCTGCTAATGGGTGGGGTGTTGTGTTCCTGTCTTGCTAGTTGTTTGGAATAGGGTGTCCAACACTGTAGCTTGCTGGTTGTTGAGTGAAGCTGGGTGTTGGTGTTGAGATGGAAATCTCTGGGAGATTTTTGCCGTTTGATATTACGTGGAGCTGGGAGGTCTCTTGTGGACCAGTGTCCTGAATTTGGCTCTCCCACCTCAGAGGCACAGCACTGACTCCTGTCTGCAGCACCAAGAGCCTTTCATACACACGGCTCAGAATAAAAGGGAGAAAAAGTAGAAAGAAAGAAAGAAAGAGGATAAAAGAAAATAAAAGAAAATAAGGTAAAATTTTAAAAAGTTATTAAAATAAAAACATACTTATTAAGAAAAATTTTTAAGTAAAAAAAAAAAAAAAGGACAGATAGAACCCTAGGACAAATGGTGAAAGGAAAACTATACAGACAAAATCTCACACAGAAGCATACACATACACACTCACAAAAAGAGGTAAAGGGGAAAAAATAATAAATCTTGCTCTCACAGTCCACCTCCTCAATTTGGGACGATTCCTTGTCTATTCAGGTATTCGGCAGATGCAGGGTACATCAAGTCGATTGTGGAGATTTAATCCACTACTCCTGAGGCTTCTGGGAGAGATTTCCCTTTCTCTTCTTTGTTCGCACAGCTCCCGGGGCTCAGCTTTGGATATGGCCCTGCTTCTGTGTAGGTCGCCTGGGAGAGATTTCCCTTTCTCTTCTTTGTTCGCACAGCTCCCGGGGCTCAGCTTTGGATATGGCCCTGCTTCTGCGTGTAGGTCGCCGGAGGGTGAATGTTCTTCACTCAGACAGGACGGGGTTAAAGGAGCCGCTGATTCCGGGGCTCTGGCTCACTCAGGCCGGGGGGTGGGGGAGGGGGGGGCACAGAGTGCGGGGCGGGCCTGCAGCGGCAGAGGCCAGCGTGACGTTGCACCAGCCTGAGGCATGCCGTGTGTTCTCCCAGGGAAGCTGTCCCTGGATTCCGGGACCCTGGCCTTGGCGGACTGCACAGGCTCCCCGGGAGGGGGGTGTGGATAGTGACCTGTGCTCGCACACAGGCTTCTTGGTGGTGGCAGCAGCAGCCTTAGCATCTCATGCCCGTCTCTGGAGTCCGCGCTTTTACCCGCGGCTTGTGCCCCTCTCTGGAGCTCCTTTAAGTGGTGCTCTTAATCCCCTCTCCTCGCGCACCAGGAAAGAAAGAGGAAGAAAAAGTGTCTTGCCTCTTTGGCAGGTCCAGACTTTTCCCTGACTCCCTCCCGGCCAGCCGTGGTGCATTAACCCCCTGCAGGCTGTGTTCACACCGCCAACCCCAGTCCTCTCCCTGCGCTCCGACTGAAGCCCGAGCCTCAGCTCCCAGCCCCGCCCGCCACGACGGGTGAGCAGACAAGCCTCTCGGGCTGGTGAGTGCCAGTCAGCCCCGATCCTCTGTGCGGGAATCTCTCCGCTCTGCCCTCCGCACCCCTGTGGCCGCGCTGTCCTCCGCGGCTCCGAAGCTTCCCCCCTCCGCCACCCGCAGTCTCCGCCCGCGAAGGGGCTTCCTAGTGTGTGGAAACCTTTCCTCCACGGTTTCTGCCCACTGGTGTAGGTCCCGTTCCTATTCTTTTGTCTCTGTTTTTTTATTTTTCTTTTGCCCTACCCAGGTACGTGGGGAGTTTCTTTTCTTTTGGGAGGTCTGAGGTCTTCTGCCAGCGTTCAGTAGGTATTCTGTAGGAGTTGCTCTACATATAGATGTATTTCTGATGTATCTGTGGGGAGGAAGGTGATCTCCACGTCTTACTCTTCTGCCATCTTCCCCCTCTCTATGATCCCTCTTTACCTTAAATTTTTGGCACTTTATGTCTTCGTCTGAACCTGTTTGTCTTCATCTTGTTTGGGTCTCTGTGTTTCTTGGACCTGGATGTGTGTTTCCTTCCCCAGGTTAGGAAAGTTATCAGTTACTATATCCTCTAATAAATTCTCTTCCCCTTTCTCTCTTCTCCTCTTTCTGGGACCCCTGTAATGCTCATGTTAATATTCTTGATGTTGTCTCAGATGTCCCTTTACCTATAGTCTTAATTCTTTTTTCTTCATGCTATTCAGCTTGGGTGATTTTCACTACTCTGTTTTCCATTTCACTGCTCTGTTCTTCTGTATCATATAATATAATGTTGCTTCCCTCGTGTGTGTGTGTGTTTTAATCTCATTTACTGTGTTTTTCAGCTGTTTGGTTCTTTTTGACATTTTGTTACTCTTTGTTGAAGTTCTCACTATGTTCATGTATTCTCTTGATTGGGTGAGCATCTTTATAATCATTACTGTGAACACTTTTTTTAATGGGTAGAATGCTTATCCCTATTTTATTCAGTTATTTTTCTGATGTCGTGTCTTGTTACTTCATTTGTAACATATTCCTCTATTTCCTTACGTATCCTAATTCTCTGCACATTTCTATTCATTAGGTTCATGTTGTTACATTCCTGGGTCTCAGAGAAGTGGCCTTATATAGGAGATGACTGATAGGTCCCAACAGCACGCTGTCCTCTGGCCAGCAGAGCCACATGCTCCAGGGGTGTCCCTTGTGTGAGCTGCATGCACCTTTCTCTTATGGCAGAGCCAACTACTGTGGACAAGCTGGTAGGCGGTATTGGACCCTGGCCTAAATGGCTGTAAGGCCCTGCAGTATGTGATTGCCATGGGTGTGCTGGTAGCCAAGGCAGCCTTCAATTATGGGTGGCTGTGTGGTTCTCCAGGTGCACAGGCGGACAGGGTAGGTCCCAAGTGTGTCTGGTTGTGAGGTCTTGTGGTGCAGGAGTGCTATGGACATGGTGGTAAATGGGGCAGGCCCCTGATTCTAATCAGTTCCAGAGAAGACTCTAAAATGTTGCTTGCCAATGTCTCAGTTCCTAGCGGGAGTCCCAGCTGCCTCTTGCCTTTTCAAGAAGCTCTCTGAGATTAGCAAGTGGGTCTGAACCACGTGTCTTTCACACTACTGGCTCTGCACAGGGACTGAGAACGTGTGAGATTTGTGTGTGCCCTATGAGAGCAAAGTCTCTGTTTTCTTTAGCCTCCAGCTTTCCTGAAAGTAAGCCCTGCATATTTCCAAATCCAGACTTTCTGTGTTTTTCTCTTCCCAGTGCAGGAACCCTGGGATGAGCAGGCTGATGCAGGGCTCAGACCCTTCCTTTCATGTGGAGGACCCATGCAATTATGATATCTTCCAGCTGTGGGTCACTGTGCTCTAGGTGTGGGTTCCAAGTAGACTGTTTCCAGTCCTCCTACCTGCCTTGTGGTTTCTCCTTCCTTACATCTGTAGTTGTGAAAAAACATCCCTGCTAGTCTTCAGGTCATTCTCAGAGATAATTTCCGTGGAAGTTGTTGTAATTTGGGTGTGTCCATGGCAGGAGGGGAGCTCAGTATCTTCCTACTCTATCATGTTGATCCCCTCAAGAATGTTTTTTAAATATATGCATTTATTACTGTAAACATAACTCTTTAAATTACATTGTTTTTCCTGTATTCCATAAATTTAGGTACTTTGTGTTCCCAATTTTGTTTGCTTTAAGACTTTTTTTTTAAATTTCTCTTTTGATTTATTCCTGTATGCATTGGCTATTCAGGAGCTTATTGTGCAATTTCTAAGTGTTCTTGAATTTTCAATTATTCTTTTTAATATTGAATTTCAATTTCATACCATTGTGGTTGGAGATGATCCTTGATATGATTTCAATAGTCTTGGATTTTTGAAGACTCGTTTTGTGGCTTAACATAGGATCTACCCTAGGAAATGTTCTATGTGTACTTAAGAAGAATGGAAATTTTGCTGCTGTTGAGTGGAATGCACTATATATGTCTGTTAGGTTCATTTGATATCAAGTGTGTGTTCAAGTTCAATGTTTCCTGATTGATATTCTGTCTGGATGATCTATACAGTGTTGGAAGTTGGGTATTGGTGTTTCTTACCATTATTTTATTTCTGCACATTTTCCCCTTCATGTGGGTTAATATTTTCTGTATATATTGAGAGGCTCAAATGCTGGATACATACTATTTATAATTGTCATAATTCCTTAATGAATTAATCCCTTTATCATTATATGATAACCTTCTTTCCTTTGAGAGGTTTGATTCAAGTCTTTTTGCCTGATAATAGACTAGTCAGGCAAGTATCATTTTCATGGAGTATCTTTTTTCCACTCATTCAATTTTATGCTATATATGGATTTAAAGTTAACATGAATCTCTTGTACACAGTATATAATTGAACTTTCTTTAATCTATTCAGCCACCCTATGGATTATTTAAATTGAAACATCGTTGATTTACAGTGTTACATTAGTCTCAGTGGTACAACATATGGATTGAATATTTTTATAGATCATGCCCCACTAAAGTGATTACAAAATAATGGCTATATTTCCCTGTGTTGTACTATATATCCTTGTTTGTTTATTTCATACATAGGGGTATTGGATTTAGAGAAACAAACTACTGTCTCTCCCTCCCCGCTTCACTCACCCCACCAGTAACCACTAATTTGTTCTCTGTGAGTCTATTTCTATTTTGTTACATACATTCCTTTCTTGCATTTTTTAGATTCCACGGAGAAGTGAGAACATAGATTATTTGTCTTTCTCTAACTTATTTAAGTAGGTATAAATATTCTAGGCCTATCCACGTTGTTGCAGGTGGCAGAATTTGATCCTTTTTAATGGCTGAGTAATAGTCTATTGTATATACATACCACATCTTCTTTACCCACTCATCTGTTGATGGACATTTAGTTTGCTTCCATATGTTGGCAATTGTAAATATTGCAGCTATGAACATCGGGATGCATGTATCTTGTCAAATTGGTGTCTTCATTTTCTTTGGACATATACCAAGCAGTGGAATTGTTGGCTAATACCATAGTTCTACTTTTACCTTTTTTCAGGACCTCCATATTGTTTTCATAGTGGGTTTACCAGTTTACAATCCCACCAACAGTGTACTAGGATTCCCTTCTCTCCATGTCATGAACAGTTCGTATTTGTAGACTTTGGAATAATAGCCATGTTGAGAGGTGTGATGTGACGTCTCATTGTGGGTTTTCTTGTGGGTCATTCATTAAATTTAATTTACAAAAGAAGGTGATAGGCTGGGTGTGATCTCCAGGTTGAGTTTGCTAATGCCTGGTATGGGTTAATTTGAAGAGAATTAATACCTTTACAATGTTATTTATTGCTTAATTTTTTCAGGTTGACATTTAATGATTGGTAACAGATTTAAAATTTTTTCTCCCTAAAGGATATCTGAAGTCTGTTGGTTTGTTTCTGTTTTATAAATTAGTCCATTTCTATCATTTTTTAGACTCCACTATAAGTGATATCATATGATATTTGTCTTTTTCTATCTGACTTATTTCACTTATAATGAAATAATGCCATTTGCAGCAACAGGGATGGACCTAGAGATGATCATGCTTTTTTATTTCCGAGTAATATTTGATTGTGTACATGGACCACTTCTTCTTTATCCATTCATCTGTTGATGGACATTTTGGTTGCTTCCATGCCTTGGCTATTGTAAATAGTGCTGCAGTGCATGTTTGGGTTTGGGTGCATTTGTCTTTTCGAATTCTGGTTTTCTGCAGATGTACACCCAGAAGCAGGACTTCTGGATGATAGGGTAGCTCTATTTTTAATTTTAAAGGCATCTCCATACTGTGATTTATAGTGGCTGTTACCAGCTTACATCCCACCAACAGCATAGGAGGGTTCCCTTTTCTCCATGTCCTCTCCAGCATTTATGTTTTGTAGACCTTTTGATGATGGCCATTCTAACTGTACGAGGTGATACCTTGTTGTAGTTTTGATTTGCATATGTCTCATAATTCGGGATGTTGAGCATCTTTGCATGTGTTTTTCTTAAATACTGTGAGAAAAAGTTACAGTTGACATTGGCTTTTTGAAAGTCTGACTCTTGAATTTCTGTTCGATAACTACCACAGGACATTTGTTAAGGGCAGGTGTCATTTACACCCTGGCAGACCTTGTAAGTGCCCATAAGCATATGTTTTAAAGTTGCTCTTGTGGGAATGGGCACAGGCGGTAGGATTTCCTTCATGCCCCTTTCTGGTTACTTGGGTAACCAGAGCCACTCTGGAAGATGGGCTCCTGGATTGTAAATTAGTGTGGACCGTGCCAGAACAAACAGCCAAAATCTTGTGTTTCGTTACTTCTTGTTTTTTTTTTAATTTAATTTTTCTTTTTTATTGGAGTGAAGTTGATTTAAAATATTTTGTGTTTATGGTAGGCATACAGAACCTTATTCAGTTATGTATATTCATATGTCTATTGATCTTCAGATTCTTTTCCCATATAGATTATTAGAGAGTGTTGAGTAGATTTCCCTTTGTTATACAGTAGGTCCCTGTTGTTTATCTATTTTACATGTATTAGTGTGTAAATGTTTTCCCCAACCTCTTGATTTATTCCTTCCCCTCACCTTTCTCACTGGGTAATCATAAGTTTTTTTGCTAAGTCTGTGAGTCTGTTTCTCTCTCTTTTATGTTTTTGGCTGCACTGAAAGGCATGCGTGATATTAGTTCTCCCAACACCAGGGATCGAACCCACGCCCCCTGCAGTTGAAGCTCGGATTCTTAGCCATTGGACCACCAGGAAAGTTCTTGTTTCTCTCTTGTAAATTAGTTCATTGGTACCAAATTTTATTTTCACCTATAAGTGGTATCATATAATATTTGACTTTCCCTTTCTGACTTACTTCACTTAGAATGTATCTCTAGGTCCATCTATGATGCTGCAAACGGCATTCTTTCATTCTTTTTCATTTCTGAGTAATATTTCACTGTGAACATGTACCACTTCTTTATCCATCCATCTGCCGATGGATATTTTGGTTGTTTCCATGTCTTAGACATTGTAAATTGTGCTGTGGTGCATATATGGGCACATGTGTGTTTTCCAATTCTGTTTTTCTCTTGTTATACGCCTGGGAGTGGGACTGCTGGATCATATGGTAGCTCTAATTTTACCTTGTAAAGGCACCTCCATACTGTTATTTATAGGGGCTGTTACCACCTTAGATCCCAACAGCAGCATAGGAGGGTTCCCTTTTTTCTACAACCTCTCAAGCATTTATTATTGTCTGTAGACTTTTCGATAATGGCTATTCTGACTCACATGAAGTGATCCCTCCTTGTACCTTTGATTTCCATGACGCTAATAATACAGGAATTAGAGCATCTTTTCAAGTGCTTTTCTTTTAAACAGTGTAAAATTTACCTATGGAAATAGGATCTTAAAATTCTGTTTATTTTGAATGTTTTTTTTTTGCTTACCTACCCCTGGACATTTCCTGATTGCAGGTGTCATTTACAGCCCTACAGTCCTTGTGAATATTAAGTACCCATAAGCAGTGGTTTCGAAGTTGCAGTTGCAGGAAATGGCAACAAGGCAGTGGAATTTCTTCATACTCAACTTGATTGCTAGGGCAAAGAGAGCCTTAGTGGAACTCCTGTTCCTAGGTTGTAAATTAGAGTGGAAAGTGCCAGGACAAATACCCAAAAGCTTGTGTCACATTACTTCTTGTTTAATTTAATTTTTATTTCTTATCAGAGTAAATCTGATTACAATGTTGTGTTTGTTCTAGGTGTACAGAATCTGGTTCATTCACACATATACATATATCTAATCAGGCTTAAATTCTTTCCCATGTTGGTCGTTACAGAGTGTTGAGTAGACCTCCCTTGGCATGCAGTAGGCCCTGCTTCATTATATATTTTATATGTATTATTAAATGTATATTAACCCCAACATCCTAATTTTTCCATTACTTTCACCTTTTTCTAAGTCTGTATGGGTCTTTCTCCGTGGAAATATGTTCATGGCTATCAGTTTTTAGATAATACCGGTAAATGATATCATCGGATATTTGTCTTTCTCTTTCTGACTTACTTTACATAGTATGATTATCTCTAGGCTCATCTGTGGTGCTGCAAAAGACATTGTTTCCTCTTTTCCATGGCTAATATTCCATTGTGTATGTGTACCTCTTTGTCCATTCATCTGTACATGGACATTTTGGTTGCATCCATGTCTGGCTATAGTAAATATCGCTGCAGTGCACATTTGGGTGCCTGTGTCTTGCTGAATTCTGGTATTCTCGGATTATAGGCCCATTAGTGGTTTGGCAGAATCATATGGTAGCTCAATTTTTAACTTTTAAAGGCACTTTCGTTCTGTTCTGATTAGTGGCTGTTACCAGTTTACATCCCAGCAGCAGCATAGGACGGTACCCATTCTCGGAAGCGCATTCAGCATTTGTTGTCTGCAGACATGTTTTTCTGATGGCCATTCAGACTAGTGTGAGGTGATACCTTTTTGTAGTTTAAATTTGCATGTCTCTAATAATTCTTGATGTTGAACATTTTTTCATGTCCTTTTGAAAAAAAAAATAACCGGTGTGAGCAAATTTACCTCTTGAAATGGTCTTCTCGAGAGTTTGCCGTGTTTTGCATATTAATGTCCATTCCTGACCGCAGGATATTTTTTGAGGGCAGGTGTCATTTAAAGCCCTGCAGTCCTTGTGAATATTAAGTGACCATTAGCACTGAGATTAAAGCTGCTGTTGCGAGAATTGGCCACGAGGTGGCAGCATTTCTCCATTCCCAAATCTTGTTACTAGGGCAGCACAGCCTTCCTGTAAGTCGTGTTCATAGGTTACAAATTAGAGTGGAATGTTCCAGGACAAACCCCCAAAAGCTTATGTCTCCTTACTTATGTTTGTTATTTTAATTTAATTTATATTTTTTATCAGAGTAACTTTGATGAGAGTGTTGTGATTGTCTGGGTGTACAGAATCTGGTCAATTATTCATACATATATCTGTTCATCTTCGGATCCTGTTACCATGTAGGTTATTACAGTGTTGAGTACACCTCCCCTGGTATTTGGTAGGTGTTTGGTGATTATATATTTCATGTGTATTAGTGATTATATAGTTTATATATTTTATATGTTATATGTTTATATACAAATGAGGTACATTAGTACGTTAACCCCATAATCCTAATTCATCCATCCTCCCACCTTTCATTTTGGTTAACCATTAGTTTGTTTTATAAGTCTGTGAGTGTCTTTTTCTGTGGAAATATGTTCATTGGTAGCAATCTTAGGATAACATTGATAAATGATATCATAGTATATTTGTCATACCCTTTTGACTTACTTAACGTAATATGATTATTTCTGGGCTCACCTGTAGTCATGAAAACAGCATTGTTCATTTTTTTCCAAGGCTGCTAATCCATTAGGTACATGTACCACTTCTTTGTCCATTTATCTGTTGACAGACATTTAGTTTCCTTCCATGTCTTGGCTATTGTAAATACGGCCACAGTGCATGTTTGCCTGGCTGTGCTTTTCCGATTCTGGTCTTCTTAGGTTATAGGCCCACTAGTGGATCAGCCAGATCATGAAGGCTCAATTTTTACCTTTTAAACGCAGCTTCATTCTGTTCTCATTATTAGCTGTTACCAGTTTATATCCAACCAACAGCATATAGTGGGTATGCATTTCTCCACAAATCCTTCAGCATTTATTGCTTGTAGACATTTGCTGATGGTATTTTGAATGTTGGGTGGTGATACCTTTTGGTAGTTTGGATTTGCATGCGACCAATAATTCCTGATATTGAGCTTTTGCCCATGTACTTTTATTTTTTTAAAAAAAGAGTAAAACTTAGGTCTTCAAATTATTTTCTTGAAACATTTTTGCTGTTTTGAATGTTTCTGGCCATTACATACGCCAGGACATTTTTTGAGGGCAGGTGTCATTTACAAGCCATGCAATAATTATGAATATTAAGTGACCATTAGCACTGGGTTTAAAGCTGCTGTTGTGGGAAACGGCCACAAGGCGGCAGCATTTCTCCATTCCCAAATCTGGTTACTAGGGCAGCACAGCCTTTCTGGAAGTCCTGTTCCTAGGTGGTAAATTAGAAATGAATGTGCCAGGAAAAACGTCCATAAATTTATGTCTCATGACTTGTTGTCCGTTCTAATTTTTGCGGTACGCGGGCCTCTCACTATTGTGGCCTCTCCCGTTGCGGAGCACAGGCTCCGGACGCGCAGGCTCAGCGGCCATGGCCCACGGGACCAGCCGCTCCACGGCATGTGGGATCTTCCCGGACCGGGGCACGAACCCGCGTCCCCTACATCGGCAGGCGGACTCTCAACCACTGCGCCACCAGGGAAGCCCTAGTTTAATTTTTTTTAATCGGGGTAATGATTACAATATTGTCTGTCCTAGGTGTACACAGGCTGGTTCATTTGTGCATTATATACGTCTGTTCATGTACAGATCCTCTTCCCATGCACATTATTACAGTGTGTTCCACAGACCTCCCTTGGTATATGGTCGGTCTTTTTAATATATGTATTTAACATGTATTTGTATACATACGGTAAACCTAATCTTAATTTATCCATTCCTCCCACCTTTACTTTTAGATAACCATAGTTTGTTTTCTAAGTCTGTGAGTGTCTTTCTCTGTGGAAATATGTTCATTTGTGTCGGTTGTTGGATAACACCTATAAGTGATGTCGTAGGATATGTGTCTTTTGCTTTCCAACGTACCTCATGTTCTGTGATTACTTCTAGACTCATCTATGGCGCCTCAAAGAGCAGTGTTTCATTGTTTTCCATGGCTTATATTCCATTGTGTACATGGACCACTTCTTTATCCATTCATCTGTTGATGGACATTTTGGTTGCTTCCATGTCTTGGCTATTGACAATATGGCTGCAGTGCAGCTGTTGCAGCCTCTGTCTTCTTGATTCTGGTCTTCTCGGGTGAGAGGCCCAGCAGTGGGCCTGCTGGATCGAATGGTAGCTTAATTTTTACTTTTAAACGCAGCTCCTTTCTGTTCTCATTATTGGCTCTTACCACTTTACCTCTCACCAGCAGCGAGAGGGTACACAGTTCTCTAAAACCCCTTCAGCATTTATTGTTTGTAGACTTTTTGCTGATGGTAGTTGACTTGTGTGAGTTGAAACCTTTTTGTAGGTTAGACTTGCATGAGTTTAATAATTCCTGGTGTTGAGCTTTATCCATTTTCTTTTTTTTTTTTTTTAAGAGTGAGTAAAACTTACCCCTTCTTAGGATCTTCTTGAAAAATTTGCTGTGTGTTGAGATTTTGGGCCATTGCCTACCTCAGGACATTTTTTGAGGGCAGGTGTCCTTTACAGCCCTGAGTCCTTGTGAATGTTAAGTGACCGTCAGCTGTGGGTTTAAAGCCGCTCTTGCGGGAAACGGCCACAAGGCAGCAGCATTTCTACATTTCCAACTCTGGGTTTTTGGCCAACAGAGCTTTCCTGGAAATCGTGTTAGTAGGCTGCAAATTAGAGTGGAATGTGCCAGGGCAAACCCCCAAGAGCTTATATCTCCTTACTTCGTGTTTGTTTTTTAAATTTAATTTTTATTTATTATCAGGGCAAATTTGATAAAAATGTTGTGTTTGTTCTAGGTGTACAGAATCTGGTTCATTATATCTATGTATCTATCTATTCATCTTTAGACCCTTTCCCGTGTAGGTTATTACAGAGTGTTGAGTAGACCTCTCTTGGTATTCCATAGGTATTTTGTGATTATATATTTCATATGTATTAGTACATGTCTGTTAACCCCCATATCCTAATTCATACATTTCTTATACCTTTCCATTTGGTTAAACATAATTTGGTTTTCTGAATCCATGCATGGCCTTCCTTGGAAATAATTTCATGGGCATCAATTTTTAGGTAACACCTATAAGTGATATCACAGGATATCTGTCTTTCGGTTTCTTTCTTCAAGTTGGGTGATTATCTCTAGATCCTTCTATGGTGGTGCCAACGGCACTGTTTCATTCTTTTGCATGGCTAATATTCCATTGTTTACATGGACCACTTCTTGGTGCATTTTTCTGTTGATGGACATTTTGGTTTCTTCCAGGTCTTGGCTATGGTACATGTTGCTGCAGTGCGGGATTGCCAGCCTGTGTCTTTTTGATTCTGGCCTTCTCAGGTGATAGGCCCATCAGTGGGCCTACCAGATCACATGGTAGCTCAATTTTTACCTTTAAACGCACCTCCATTCTGTTCTCACAATTGGCTGTTACCAGGTTACATCCCTCCAGCAGCTAGAGGTCTAAAACCCCTTCAGCCTTTATTCTTTGTAGACTGTTTTCTGATGATCATTCTGATGGCTGTGAGGTGAACGTTTCTGTAGATTAGATTTGCATGTCTTTATTAATTCCTGATGTTGAGAATTTTTCCATGCCCTTTTTTTTTTTAACAAAAAAGAGAGATGAAATGTGCGTAAAATATGCCTCATGAAAATGTCTTCTTGAAATGTTGACGTTTTTTGAATTTTTGGGTCGATTTACGACCCCAGAAGTTTTTTTCAGGGCAGGTGTCATTTACAGGCTGGCAGTTATTTTGAATATTGACCATTAGCGCTGGGTTTAAAGCTGCTGTTGTGTGAAACGGCCACAAGGCGACAGCAGTTCTCCTTTACCAAAACTGGTTACTAGGGCAACAGAGCCTTAGTGGAACTCGTGTTCTAGGTTGTAAATTAGAATGGAACGTGCCAGGAAAAAGACCCTGAATTTTTTTTTTTTTTTTTTTTTTTTTTTTTTTTGCAGTACGTGGACCTCTCACTGTTGTGGCCTCTCCTGTTGCGGAGAACAGGCGCCGGACGCGCAGGCTCAGCGGCTCCACAGCATGTGGGATCCTCCCGGACCAGGGCACGAACCTGTGTGCCCTGCATTGGCAGGCGAACTCTCAACCACTACGCCACAAGGGAAGCCCTAATTTTTATTTTTTAAGAAAGCAAATTTGATTAGTGTTTTGTTTGTTCTAGGTGTGCAAGATATGGTTCTTTTACACATATACATATATCAATTCTTCTTTGGATCCTTTTCCCATGTAGGTTATGACAGAATGTTGAGTGGTCTTCTCTTGGTATCCTGTAGTCTTTGGTGATTATATATTTCACACGTGTTTGTATATCTCTGTTAACCCAAATATCCTAATGTATCCAATCCTCACACCTTAGCATTTGGTGAACAGTAAGTTTGTTTAATGAATCTGTGATTGCCTTTCTCTGTGGAAATATCTTCACTGGTATCAATCTTTAGGTAACACCTATAAGTGATAGCATAGGATATGTCTTTCGCTCTCTGACTTACTACCAGTTGCGTGATTACCTCTAGACTCATCTACAGTGCTGAAAACGGCATTGTTTCATTTTTTTCCCGAGCTAATATTCCATCTCTACATGTACCAGTTCTTATTTGTCCACTCATGTGTTGATGGACGTTTTGCTTGCTTCCATGTCTTGGCTATTGTAATACTGCTGCAGTGCAGATTTGCTTGCCTGTGTCTTTCCAATTCTGTCTTATTAGGTTATAGGCCCAGGAGTGGGCCTGCTGGGTCATATGGTAGCTCAATGTTCACCCTGTAAAGGCACCTCCATTCTCTTCTCATTAGTGGCTCTTACCAGGTTGCGTCCCACTTAAAGTTGAGGGTATGCGCTTCTCCACAAGCCCTTCAACATTTATTGTTTGTAGTTTTTTTGCTGATGTTTATTCTGACTGGTTTGAGCTGATACCTTTTTGTGGTTGGATTTGTATGCTTCTAATAAGTCTTTGAAATTGAGCTTTAAGGCATGTCCTTTTTTTTTTAAACTGTGAGTACATCTTACCTCTTCAAATTGTTTTCTTGAAGTCTGCCACATTTTGAAACGTTTTGGCCATTACCTTCCTCAAGACATTTTGGGGTCAGCTTTCATTTACAGCCCTTCAGTAGCTGTGCATATGAAGTGACCATTAGCACAGGTTTTAAAGCTGCTGTTGCAGGTAACGGCCAGAGGGCGGCAGCATTTCTGCATTCCCCAGCTCTGGTAACTAGGGAAACAGACCTTCCTGCCAGTGGTGTTCCTCGGTTATAAATTCGAGTGGAATGTGTCCGGATAAACCCCCAAAAGCTGATGTCTCCTTACTTATGTTTGTTTTTTAAATTGAATTTCTATTTTTTATTGAAGTAATATTCCAGAGTACATGGACCACTTCTTTGTGAATTCATCTGTTTATCGATATTTTCGTTGCTTCTAAGTGTTGGCTATGGTAAATACTGCTGGAGTGCAGGATTGCCAGCCTGTGTCTTTTTGGTTCTCATCTTCTAAGGTGATAGGCCCAGCAGTGGGTATGCTTGATTGAATGATAGCTCAATGTTTACCTTTTCAAGGCACCTCCATTGTGTTTTCATTAGTGTCTCTTACCACGTCCCACTTTGAACCGAGGGTACGCATTTCTCCACAACCCCTTCAGCATTTATTGTTTGCAGAAGTTTTGCTGATGGCCATTCTGACTGGTGTGAGCCGAAAGGTTTTTGTAATTTAGATTTGCATGTCTTTAATAATTCCTAATGTTCAGCCTTTTCCCACGCCTTTTTCTTTTTTGTTAAAAAAAATTGTGAGTAAAATATACCTCTTGAAATTGTCTTCTTGAGAGGTTTCCCTCTTTTAATTTTTTGGTCAATTTTCGACCCCAGGATTTTTTTAGAGGGCGCGTGTCTCTTACAGGCCTGCAATGAGTGTGAATATTTAGTGACCATTGCCACTGGGTTTTAAAGCTGCCCTTGTGGGAAACGGCCACAAGGCGGCAGCATTTATCCATTCCCAAATCCGATTACTAGGGCAGCAGAGCCTTTCTGGAAGTCGTGTTCGTAGGTTGTATATTAGAATGGAATGTGCCAGGAAAAAGCCCCTGAAGTGTATGTCTCGTGAGTTCTTGTGCGTTGTTGTAATTTTTTTAAATGGGGTAATGATTAGAATATTGTTTGTCCTAGATGTACACAGTCTGGTTCATTTGTACATTATATCTATTCATGTACAGGTCCTCTTCCCATGTACATTATTACAGAGTGTTTAGTAGACCACACTTGCTAAATGGTCGATCTTTTTGATATATGTATTTGTATACGTATGGTAAACGTAATTTTTTTTTTTTTTTTTTTTTTTTGCAGTACGCGGGCCTCTCTCGCTGTGGAGCACAGGCTCCAGACACGCAGACCCAGCGGCCATGGCCCACGGGCCCAGACGCTCCGCGGCACGCGGGACCCTCCCGGACCGGGGCACGAACTCGTGTCCCCCGCATCGGCAGGCGGACCACCAACCACTGTGCCAACAGGGAAGCCCAGTAAACGTAATCTTAATTTAACCATTCCTTCCACCTTTCCTTTTAGATAACCATAGTATGTTTTCTAAGTCTGTGAGTATCTTTCTCTTTGGAAATATGTTCATTGCAGCCGTATTACACTAGCTAAGACATGGAAGCAACCAAAATTGTCCGTCAACAGATGAATGGATAAAAAGGAAGTGGTCCATGTACACAATGGAATATTAGCCATGGAAAACAATGAAACACTGCTCTTTGAGGAACCATAGATGAGCTTAGAGATAATCACAGAACATGAGGTAAGTAGGAAAGCAAAAGACATATCCTATGATATCACTTATAGGCGTTATCTAACAGCTGACACAAGTGAACATATTTCCACAGAGAAAGACACTCACAAACTTAGAAAACAAACTATGCTTATCTAAAAGGAAAGTTGGGGGAATGGATAAATTAAGATTAGGGTTACCATACGTGTACAAATACATATATCAAAAACACCGACCGTATAACAAGGGAGGAAGAGTATCTGTACATGAATATATATATATATATATATATATATATATATATATATATATATATATATATATATAAAATGAACCAGATTGTGTACACCTAGGACAAACAATATTCTAATCATTGCCCTGATTAATAAAATTAAAACAACGTACAAGAAGTAATGAGACATAAACTTCAGGGGCTTTTTCCTGGCACATTCCATTCTAATTTACAACCTGGGAACAGGACTTCCAGAAAGGCTGTGCTGCCCTAGTAACCAGATTTGGGAATGGAGAAATGCTGCTGCCTTGTGGCCGTTTCCCACAACACCAGCTTTTAACCCAGTGCTAATGGTCACTAAATATTCACACTCATTGCAAGCCTGTAAATGACACCTGCCCTCAAAAACAATCCTGGGGTCGAAAATCGACCAAAAAATTCAAAAGAGGGCACCCTTCCAAGAAGACAATTTCAAGAGGTTTATTGTACTCACAGTTTTTATCTGTTTTCGCTTAACAGAAATAAAAAAAAAGGGGTGGAAAAATGCTGAACATTAGGAATTATTAAAGCCATGCAAATCCTAATAACAAAAACCTATCACCTCACACCAGTCAGAATGGCCATCAGCAAAAATTCTGCAAACAATAGATGCTGAAGGGGTTGTGGAGAAATGCGTACCCTCGGGTCCAAGTGGGACGTGGTAAGAGCCACTAATCAAAACACAACAGAGGTGCCTTGAAAAGGTAAACATTGAGCTACCATTCAATCAAGCATACCCACTGCTGGGCCTATCGCCTGAGAGGATGAAAATCAAAAAAAAAAAAACAGAGGCTGGCAGTCCTGCACTCCAGCAATATTTACCATAGGCAACACTTGGAAGCCATGAAAATGTCCATCAACAGAGGAATGCACCAAGAAGTGGTCCATGTACACAATGGAATGTTACTCCACTAAAAAATATAAATTCAATTTAAGAAACAGACATAAGTAAGGAGACATCAGCTTTTGGGGGTTTATCCGGACACATTCCACTCGAATTTATAACCGAGGAACACCACTGGCAGGAAGGTCTGTTTCCCTAGTTACCAGAGTGGGAAACGCAGAAATGCTGCCACCCTCTGGCCGTTACCTGCAACATCAACTTTAAAACCTGTGCTAATGATCACTTCATATGCACAACTACTGCAGGGCTGTAAGTGAAACCTGCCCTCAAAATGTCTTGAAGGAGGTAATGGCCAAAATATTTCAAAATGTGGCACAGACTTCAAGAAAACAATTTGGAGAGGTAAGCTGTACTCACTGAAAAAAAGAAAAGAAATGCCTGAAAGCTCAATTTGAAGGGATTATGAGACACATGCAAATCCAACCACAAAGAGCTATCAGTTCACACCAGAATAACCATCAGCAAAAAAACTACAAACAATAAATGCTGAAGGGGTTGTGGAGAAGTGCATACCCTCAACTTTAAGTGAGACGTAACCTGGTAAGAGCCACTAATGAGAAGAGAATAGAGATGCCTTTACCAGGTAAACATTGAGCTACCATATGATCCAGGATGCCCACTCCTGGGCCTATAACCTAAGAAGACAGAATTGGAAAGAGGCAGGCAAATCTGCACTGCAGCAGTATTACAATAGCCAAGACATGGAAGCAACCAAAACGTCCATCAACAGATGAGTGGACAAATAAGAACCGGTACATGTAGAGATGGAGTATTAGCTCGGGAAAAAAATGACACAATGCCGTTTGCAGCACCGTAGATGAGTCTAGAGGTAATAACGAAACTTACAGTAAGTCAGAAAGCGAAAGCGAAAGATATCCTATGATATCACTTATAGGTGTTACCTAAAAATTAATACCAGTGAAGATATTTCCACAGAGAAAGGCAATCACAGATTCATTAAACAAATTTATGGTTCCCCAAATCGAAAGGTGTGAGGATTGGATACATTAGGATATTGGGGTTAACCGAGATATACAAACACAGATGAAAGATATAATCACCAAACACATACGGAATACCAAGAGAAGACTACTCAACATTGTGTCATAACCTACATGGGAAAAGGATCCAAAGAAAAATATATGTATATGTGTAAAAGAACCACATCTTGCACACACAGAACAAAGAAACCATTATAATCAAACTTGCTGTGATAAAAAATAAAAATTAAATTAAAAACGAACAAGAATCAGTGAGATATAAACTTAAGGGGCTTTTTCCTGGCACATTCCATTCTAATTTACAACCTAGAACACAACTTCCACTAAGGCTTTGTTGCCCTAGTAACCAGATTTGGTAAGGAGAAATGTTGCCGCCTTGTGGCCGTTTCACACAACAGCAGCTTTAAACCCAGCGCTAATAGTCACTTAATATTCAAAATAATTAATTGCAGGCCTGTAAATGACACCTGCCCTCAAAACAAATCCTGGGGTTGTAAATCGACCAAGAAATTCAAAAGACGTCCACATTTCAAGAATACAATATCAAGAGGCATATTTTAGGCACAGTTTGTCTTTTCTTTCATTTTTTTTTTAAAAGAGGGTATGAAGAAATGCTGAACATCAGGAATTAATAAAGCCATGCAAATCCAATCTACAGAAACGTTCACCTCACAGCCATCAGAATGATCATCAGCAAAAAGTCTACAAAGGACAGGGCTTCCCTGGTGGCGCAGTGGTTGACAGTCCACCTGCTGATGCAGGGGACACGGGTTCGTGCCCCGGTCTGGGAAGATCCCACATGCTGCGGAGCAGCTGGGCCTCTGAGCCACTGCCACTGAGCCTGCACGTCTGGAGCCTGTGCTCCGCAATGGGAGAGGCCACAACAGTGAGAGGCCCAAAGGACACAAAAAAAAAAAAAAAAAAAAAAAAAAAAAAAAAAAAGTCTACAAAGAAATGCTGAAGGGGTTTTAGAGAACTGTGTACCCTCTAGCTTCTGGAGGGATATAAACTGGTAACAGCCAGTAGTGAGAACATAATGGAGGTGCGTTTAATGGTAAAAAATTGAGCTACCATGTGATCTGCTAGGTCCACTGATGGGCCTACCAGCAACATTTAACATAGCCAAGACTTGGAAAAAACCAAAATGTCCATCAACAGGAAAATGCACAACGAATAAGTTGTCCATGTACACATGGAATATTAGCTATGGAAAAGAATGAAATAGTGCCGTTTGCACCACCATAGAAGGACCTACAGATAAACACCAAATTTGAAGTAAGGAAGAAACCGAAAAACAGATATCCTATGATATCACTTCTAGGTGTTACCTAAAAGTTGATGCCCATGAAATTATTTCCTAGAGAAGTACACGCATGGATTCAGAAAACAAAATTATGTTTAACTAAATGGAAAAGTGTAAGGTATGGGTGAATTAGGATATGGGGGTTAACAGACATGTACTAAGACATATGAAATATATATCACAAAATACCTATGGAATACCAAGACAGGTCTACTCAACACTCTGTAATAACCTACACGGGAAAGGATCCAAAGATGGATAGATCGATACATAGATATAATGAATCAGATTCTGTACACCTAAAACAAACATTTTAATCAAATTTGCTCTGATAATAAATTAAATTTAAAAAACAAACAATAGTAAGGAGATATAAGCTCTTGGGGGTTTGCCCTGGCACATTCCACTCTAACTTGCAGCCTACTAACACGATTTCCAGGAAGGCTCTGTTGCCCAAAAACCCAGAGTTGGAAATGTAGAAATGCTGCCGCCTTGCGGCTATTTCCCGCAAGAGCGGCTTTAAACCCACAGCGAACGGTCACTTAACATTCACAAGGACTCAGGGCTGTAAAGCACACCTGCCCTCAAAAAAATGTCCTGAGGGAGAGGGGGAGAAGATGGCAAAAGAGTAAGATGCGGAGATCACCTTCCTCCCCACAGATACATCAGAAATACATCTACACGTGGAACAGCTCCTACAGAACACCCACTGAACGCTGGCAGAAGACCTCAGACTTCCCAAAAGGCAAGAAACTCCCCACGTACCTGGGTAGGGCAAAAGAATAAACAGAGACAAAAGAATAGGGAAAGGACCTGCACCAGTGGGAGGGAGCCGTGAAGGAGGAAAGGTTTCCACACGCTAGACGCCCCTTCGCGGGCGGAGACTGCGGGAGGCGGAGCGGGGAGCTTCGGGGCCGCGGAGGACAGCACAGCAACAGGGGCGCGGAGGGCAAAGCGGGGAGATTCCCGCACAGAGGATCGGCGCCGACCGGCGCTCACCAGCCCGAGAGGCTCGTGTGCTCACCCGCCGGGGGCGGGCGGGGCTGCGAGCTGAGGCCCGGGCTTCGGAGGTCGGATTCCAGGGAGAGGACTGGGTTTGGCGGCGTGAACACAGCCTGCAGGGGACTAGTGCGCCACGGCTGGACGGTAAGGAGTCCGGGGAAAAGTCTGGACCTGCTGAAGATACAAGAGACATTTTTCTTCCCTCTTTGTTTCCTGGTGCGCGAGGAGAGGGGATTAAGAGCGCTGCTTAGGAGCTCCAGAGACGGGCGCGAGCCACAGCTAAAAGCGTGGACCCCAGAGACGGGCATGAGACTCTAAGTTCGCTGCTGCCGCCACCAAGAAGCCTGTGTGCGAGCACAGGTCACTCTCCACACCCCCCTTCACGGGAGTGTGTGCAGCCCGCCACTGCCAGGCTCCCGGGATCCAGGGACAACTTCCCCGGAAGAATGCACGGCGTGCCTCAGGCTGGTGCAACATCACGCCAGCCTCTGCTGCCTCAGGCCCACCCCGCACTCCGTACCCCTCCTTCCCCCGGCCTGAGTGAGCTGGAGCCACCGAATCAGCGGCTCCTTTAACCCCGTCCTGTCTGAGCGAAGAACATATGGCTTCAGGCGACCCACAGGCAGAGGTGGGGCCAAATCCAAAGCTGAGCCCCGGGGAATGTGCGAACAAAGGACAGAAAAGGAAATCTCTCCCAGCAGCCTCAGAAGCAGTGGATTAAAGCTCCACAATCAACTTGATGTACCCTGCATCTGTGGAATACCTGAATAGACAACGAATCATCCCAATTGAGGAGGTGGACTTTGAGAGCAAGATTTATTATTTTTTCCCCTTTTCCTCTTTTCATGAGTGTGTATGTGTATGCTTCTGTGTGCGATTTTGTCTGTATAGCTTTGCTTTCACCATTTGTCCTAGGGTTCTGTCCATCCGTTTTTTTTTTTTACTTTAAAAACTATTTTTTTCTTAATAATTATTCTGTATTTTTTTATTTTAATAACTTTACCTTTATTTTATTTTATCCTCTTTCTTTCTACTTTTTCTCCCTTTTATTCTGAGCCATGTGGATGAAAGGCTCTTGGTGCTGCAGACAGGAGTCAGTGCTGTGCCTCTGAGGTGGGAGAGCCAACTTCAGGACACTGGTCCACAAGAGACCTCCTAGCTCCACGTAATATCAAATGGTGAACATCTCCCAGAGATCTCCATCTCAGCACCAACACCCAGCTTCACTCAATGACCAGCAAGCTACAGTGCTGGACACCCTATACCAAACAACTAGCAACACAGGAACACAACCCCACCCATTAGCAGAGAGGCTGCCTAAAATCATAATAAGGCCACAGACACTGCAAAACACACCACCAGACGTGGACCTGCCCACCAGAAAGACAAGATCCAGCCTCATCCACCAGAACACAGGCACTAGTCCCCTCCACCAGGAAGCCTACACAACCCACTGAACCAACTTTAGCCACTGGGGACAGACACCAAAAACAACAGGAAATACAAACCTGCAGCCTGCAAAAAGGAGACGCCAAACACAGTAAGATAAGCAAAATGAGAAGACAGAAAAACACACAGCAGATGAAGGAGCAAGGTAAAAACCCACCAGACCTAACAAATGAAGGGGAAATAGGCAGTCTACCTGAAAAAGAATTCAGAATAATGATAGTAAAGATGATCCAAAATCTTGGAAATAGAATAGAGAAAATGCAAGAAACATTTAACAAGGACCTAGAAGAACTAAAGAGGAAACAAGCAACGATGAGCAACACAATAAATGAAATAAAAAATACTCTAGAAGGGATCAATAGCAGAATAACTGAGGCAGAAGAACGGATAAGTGACCTGGAAGATAAAACAGTGGAAATAACTACTGCAGAGCAGAATAAAGAAAAAGGAATGCAAAGAACTGAGGACAGCCTCAGAGACGTCTGGGACAATATTAAACACATCAACATTCAAATTATAGGGGTCCCAGAAGAAGAAGAGAAAAAGAAAAGAACTGAGAAAATATATGAAGAGATTATAGTTGAAAACTTCCCTAATATGGGAAAGGAAATAGTTGATCAAGTCCAGGAAGCACAGAGAATCCCAAACAGGATAAAACCAAGGAGAAGTACACCAAGACACATATTAATCAAACTGTCAAAAACTAAATACAAAGAAAGCATATTAAAAGCAGCAAGGGAAAAACAACAAATAACACACAAGGGAATCCCCATAAGGTTAACAGCTGATCTCTCAGCAGAAACTCTACAAGCCAGAAGGGAGTGGCAGGACATACTGAAAGTGATGAAGGAGAAAAACCTGCAACCAAGATTACTCTACCCAGCAAGGATCTCATTCAGATTTGATGGAGAAATTAAAACCTTTACAGACAAGCAAAAGCTGAGAGAGTTCAGCACCACCAAACCAGCTTTACAACAAATGCTAAAGGAACTTCTCTAGACAAAAACACAAGAGAAGGAAAAGTCCTATAATAACGAACCCAAAACAATTTAGAAAATGGGAATAGGAACATACATATCGATAATTACCTTAAATGTAAATGGACTAAATGCTCCCACCAAAAGACACAGATTGGCTGAATGGATACAAAAACAAGACCCATATATATGCTGTCTACAAGAGACCCACTTCAGACCTAGAGACACATACAGACTGAAAGTAAGGGGATGGAAAAAGATATTCCATGCAAATGGAAACCAAAAGAAAGCTGGAGAACAACGACCCAAAACCTATGGGATGCAGCAAAAGCAGTTCTAAGAGGGAAGTTTATAGCAATACAAGCCCACCTTAAGAGAAAAAGGAAACATCTCGAATAAACAACCTAACCTTGCACCTAAAGCAATTAGAGAAAGAAGAAAAAAAACCCCAAAGTTAGCAGAAGGAAAGACATCATGAAGATCAGATCAGAAATAAATGAAAAAGAACTGAAGGAAACGATAGAAAACATCAATAAAACTAAAAGCTGGTTCTTTGAGAATATAAACAAAATTGATAAACCATTAGCCAGACTCATCAAGGAAAAAAGGGAGAAGACTCAAATCAATAGAATTAGAAATGAAAAAGGAGAAGTAACAACTGACACCGCAGAAATGCAAAAGATCATGAGAGATTACTACAAGCAACTCTATGCCAATAAAATGGACAACCTGGAAGAAATGGACAAATTCGTAGAAGTGCACAACCTGCCAAGACTGAATCAGGAAGAAATAGAAAATATGAACAGACCAATCACAAGCACTGAAATTGAAACTGTGATTAAAAATCTTCCAACAAACAAAAGCCCAGGACCAGATGGCTTCACAGGGGAATTCTATCAAACATTTAGAGAAGAGCTAACATCTATCCTTCTCAAACTCTTCCAAAGTAAGGCAGAGGGAGGAACACTCCCAAAATCATTCTACGAGGCCACCGTCACCCTGATACCAAAACCAGACAAGTATGTCACAAAGAAAACTACAGGCCAATATCACTGATGAACATAGATGCAAAAATCTTCAACAAAATACTAGCAAACAGAATCCAACAGCACATTAAAAAGGTCACACACCGGGCTTCCTGGGTGGCGCAGTGGTTGAGAGTCTGCCTACCAATGCAGGGGACATGGGCTCGTGCCCCAGTCCGGGAAGATCCGACATGCCGCAGAGCGGCTGGGCCTGTGAGCCATGGCTGCTGAGCCTGTGCGTCCGGAGCCTGTGCTCCGCAAGGGGAAAGGCCACAACAGTGAGAGGCCCAAGTGCCGCAAAAAAAAAAAAAAAAAAAAAAGGTCATACACCATAATCAAGTGGGGTTTATTCCAGGAATGCAAGGATTCTTCAATATATGCAAATCACTCAACGTGATACACCATATTAACAAACTGAAGGAGAAAAACCATATGGTCGTCTCCATAGATGTAGAGAAAGCTTTCAACAAAATGCAACAGAGACTTATGATAAAAACCCTCCAGAAAGTAGGCATAGAGGGAACTTTCCTCAACATAATAAAGGCCATAAATGACAAACCCACAGCCAACATCGTCCTCAATGGTGAAAAACTGAAAGCATTTCCACTAAGATCAGGAACAAGACAAGGTTGCCCACTCTCACCACTCTTATTCAACATAGTTTTGGAGTTTTAGCCACAGCAATCAGAGAATAAATGAAATAAAAGGAATCCAAATCAGAAAAAAAGAAGTAAAGCTGTCACTGTTTGCAGATGACATGATACTATACATAGAGAATCCTAAAGATGCAACCAGAAAACTACTAGAGCTAATCAATGAATTTGGTAAAGTAGCAGGATACAAAATTAATGCACAGAAATCTCTGGCATTCCTATATACTAATGATGAAAAATCTGAAAGTGAAATCAAGAAAACACTCCCATTTACCATTGCAACAAAAAGAATAAAATATCTAGGAATAAACCTACCTAAGGAGACAAAAGACCTGTATGCAGAAAATTATAAGACACTGATGAAAGAAATTAAAGATGATACAAACAGATGGAGAGATATACCATGTTCTTGGATTGGAAGAATCAACATTGTGAAAATGACTCTACTTCCCAAAGCAATCCAGATTCAATGCAATCCCTATCAAACTACCAGTGGAACTTTTCACAGAACTAGAACAAAAAAAAACTCACAATTTGTATGGAAACACAAAAGACCCCGAATAGCCAAAGCAATCTTGAGGGAAAAAAATGGAGCTGGAGGAATCAGGCTGCCTGACTTCAGACTATACTACAAAGCTACAGTAATCAAGACAGTATGGTACTGGCACAAAAACAGAAAGATAGATCAATGGAATAGGATAGAAAGCCCAGAGATAAACCCATGCACATATGGTCACCTTATCTTTGATAAAGGTGGCAGGAATATACAGTGGAGAAAGGACAGCCTCTTCAATAAGTGGTGCTGGGAAAATTGGACAGGTACATGTAAAAGTATGAGATTAGATCACTCCCTAACACCATACACAAAAATAAGCTCAAAATGGATTAAAGACCTAAATGTAAGGCCAGAAACTATCAAACTCTTAGAGGAAAACATAGGCAGAACACTCTATGACATAAATCACAGCAAGATCCTTCTTGACCCATCTCCTAGAGTAATGGAGATAAAAACAAAAATAAACAAATGGGACCTAATGAAACTTCAAAGCTTTTGCACAGCAAAGGAAACCATAAACAAGACCAAAAGACAGCCCTCAGAATGGGAGAAAATATTTGCAAATGAATCAACTGACAAAGGATTAATCTCTAAAATTTACAGGCAGCTCATGCAGCTCAATAACAAAAAAATAAACAACCCAATCCAAAAATGGGCAGAAGACCTAAATAGACATTTCTCCAAAGAAGATATACAGACTGCCAACAAACACATGAAAGAATGCTCAACATCATTAATCATTAGAGAAATGCAAATCAAAACTACAATGAGATATCATCTCATACCAGTCAGAATGGCCATCGTCAAAAAATCTAGAAACAATAAATGCTGGAGAGGGTGTGGAGAAAAGGGAACACTCTTGCACTGCTGGTGGGAATGTGAATTGGTTCAGCCACTATGGAGAACAGTATGGATGTTCCTTAAAAAACTACAAATATAACTACCATATGGCCCAGCAATCCCACTACTGGGCATATACCCTGAGAAAAACCAAAATTCAAAAAGAGTCATGTACCAAAATGTTCATTGCAGCTCTATTTACAATAGCCTGGAGATGGAAACAACCTAAGTGCTCATCGTCAGATGAATGGATAAAGAAGATGCGGCACATATATACAATGGAATATTACTCAGCCTTAAAAAGAAACGAAATTGAGCTATTTGTAATGAGGTGGATAGACCTAGAGTCTGTCATACAGAGTGAAGTAAGTCAGAAAGAGAAAGACAAATACCGTATGCTAACACATATATATGGAACTTAAGGGAAAATAATGTCATGAGGAACCTAGGGGTAAGACAGGAATAAAGACACAGACCTACTGGAGAACGGACTTGAGGATATGGGGAGGGGTAAGGGTGAGCTGTGACAGGGCGAGAGAAAGGCATGGACATATATACACTAACAAACGTAAGGTAGATAGCTAGTGGGAAGCAGCCGCATGGCACAGGGATATCGGCTCGGGGCTTTGTGATCGCCTGGGGGGGTGGGATAGGGAGGGGGGGAGGGAGGGGGACGCAAGAGGGAAGAGATATGGGAACATATGTATATGTATAACTGATTCACTTTGTTATAAAGCAGAAACTAACACACCATTGTAAAGCAGTTATACCCCAATAAAGATGTTAAAAAAAAGAGAGAGAGAGAGAGAGTCATGTACCAAAATGTTCACTGCAGCTCTATTTGCAATAGCCAGGAGATGGAAGCAACCTAAGTGTCCATCAGTGGATGAATGGATAAAGAATATGTGGCACATATATACAATGGAATATTACTCAGCCATAAAAAGAAACGAGATTGAGTTATTTGTAGTGAGGTGGATGGACCTAGAGTCTGTCATAGAGAGTGAAGTAAGTCAGAAAGAGAGAGACAAATACCATATGCTAACACATATATATGGAATCTAAGAAAGAAAAACGTCATGAAGAACCTAGGGTTAAGACGGGAATAAAGACACAGACCTACTAGAGAATGGACTTGAGGATATGAGGAGGGGGAAGGGTAAGCTGTGACAAAGTGAGACAGTGGCATGGACATATATACACTACCAAACGTAAAATAGACAGCTAGGGCTTCCCTAGTGGCGCAGTGGTTGAGAGTCTGCCTGCCGGTGGAGGGGACATAGGTTCATGCCCTGGTCCGGGAGGATCCCACATGCCGTGGAGCGGCTAGGCCCGTGAGCCATGGCCACTGAGCCTGCATGTCCGGAGCCTGTGCTCCGCAACGGGAGAGGCCACAACAGTGAGAGGCCCGCATACTGAAAAAAAAAAGATAGCTAGTGGGAAGCAGCCGCATAGCATAGGGAGATCAGCTCGGTGCTTTGTGACCACCTAGAGGGGTGGTATAGGGAGGGTGGGAGGGAGGGAGATGCAAGAGGGAAGAGATATGGGAACATATGTATATGTATAACTGATTCACGTAGTTATAAAGCAAAAACTAACACACCATTGTAAAGCAATACAAAAAATCACAACTGGCACATTTTTCAAAAAGATAATATGAAGAGGTAAGTTTTACACACTCTTTTTTTAAAAAAAAGGGAAATGGATAAAAGCTCAACATCAGGAATTATTAGACTCATGCAAATCTAATCTACAAAAAGGTTTCAACTCACATCAGTCGACTGGCCATCAGCAAAATGTCTACAAACAATAAATGCTGAAGGTGTTTTAGAGAACTGTGTATCCTCTAGATGCTGTTGAGATGTAAAGTGGTAAGAGCCAGTGATGAGAACAGAAAGGAGCTGCATTTAAAAGTAAAAATTGAGATGCCATTCGATCCAGCACGCCCACCACTGCGCCTATCACCTAAGAGCCGAATCGAGGAGACACAGGCTGACAAATCTGTACTGCAGCAATATTCAAAATAGCCAAGATATGGAATCAGCCAAAATGTAAATCAACAGACGAATGGATAAGGAAGAAATGGTACATGTACCTAATGGAAGATTAGCTTTTGAAAAAAATGAACAATGCTGTTTTCATGACTACAGGTGAGTCTAGAAATAATCATATTAAGTAAGTCAAAAGTGTATGATATATATCCTATAAGTTATAGATGTTATCTTAAGATTCCTACGAATGAACATATTTCCAAAAGAAAAGACAATCAGAGACGTATAAAACAAACTAATGGTTAACCAAAATGAAAGGTGGGAGGATGGATAAATTAGGATTATGGGGTTAACATACATACACTAATGTATGTTATATGTATATAAACATATAACATATAAAATATATAAATTATATAATCACTAATACATATAAATTATATAATCAGCAAACACCTACCCAATACCAACGGAGGTCTACTCAACACTCTGTAATAACCTACATGGTAACAGGATCCAAAGATGAACAGATATATGTATGAAAAACTGCTCAGAATTGGTACACCCAGAGAATCACAACACTAATAAAATTCTATCCAATAAAAATCATAAGATAAATTTAAAAAACAAACATAGGTAAGGAGACATAAGCTTTTGGGAGTTTGTCCTGGAACATTCCACTACAATTTGCAACCTAGGAACACAACTTCCAGGAAGGCTCTCCTGCCCTTCTAACCAAATCTGGGAATGTAGAAATCTGCTGCCTTGTGGCCAATTCCCGCAACAGCAGCTTTAATCCCAGTGCTATTGGTCACTTAATATTCACAAGGACTGCAGGGTTTTAAATGACACCTGCCCTCAAAAAATATCCTGCGGTCAGGAATGGATATTAATATGCAAAACAGTAGAAAATCTGGAGAAGACAATTTCAAGAGGTGTTTTCACAGTGTTTTTTTTTTTTAAAGAACATGAAAAACTGTTCAACATCAAGAATTATTAGGGACATGCAAATTTAAACTACAAAAAGGTATCACCTCACAATAGTCTGAATGACCAGCAGAAAAAAGTGTCTGCAAACAATAAATGCTGAATGGGTTTCCGAGAATGGATACCCTCCTATGCTGTTGCTGGGATGCAAACTGGCAACAGCCACTAATCAGAACAGAATGAAGGTGCCTTTAAAAGGTAACAATTGAGTTACTATGTGATCCTGCCAAACCACTAATGGGCCTGTAACCCGAGAACACCAGAATTCAGAAATACACAGGTACCCAAAAGTGCTCTTCAACGATACTTACAATAGCCAGACATGGATGCAAGCGAAATGTCCATGTACAGATGAATGGGCAAATAAGAAGTGGTACATGTACACAATCGAATATTAGCCGTGGAAAAGAGGAAACAATGCCATTTGCAGCACCACTGATGAACCTAGGGGTAATCATACTATGTAAAGTAAGTCACAAAAAGAAAGAAAAATATCCGATGATATCATTTACTAGTGTTATCTAAAAATTGATACCCATGAACATATTTCCACGGAGAAAGACCCATACAGACTTTGAAAAAGGTGAAAGGAGTGGAAAAATTAGGATGTTGGGGTTAACATGCATTTAATAATTCATATAAAATATATAATCAAGAAGGACCTACTGGATGCCAAGGGAGGTCTACACAACTCTCTCTAATGACCAACATGGGAAAGAATCTAAACCTGATTAGATATATGTATACGTATGAATGAACCAGATTCTGTACACCTAGAACAAACATAACATTGTAATCAAATTTACTCTGATAAGAAATAAAAATTAAATTAAACAAGAAGTAATGTGACACAAGCTTTTGGGTATTTGTCCTGGCACTTTACACTCTAATTTACAGCCGAGGAAGAGGAGTTCCACTAAGTCTCTGTTTTCCCTAGCAATCAAGTTGAGTGTGAATAAATTCCGCTGCCTTGTTGCCCTTTCCTGAAACTGCAACTTTAAAAACAATGCTTATGGGTAGATAATATTCACAAGGACAGTTGGGCTGTAAATGACACCCACAATCAGGAAATGTCCAGGGGTAGGTAAGCAAAATAAATTCTAAAGGAACAGACTTTCAAGATCCTATTTCAATAGGTAAATTTTACACTGTTTAAAAGAAAAGCACTTGAAAAGATGCTCTAATTCCTGTATTATTGGCGTCACGGAAATCAAAACTACAATAAGGGATCACTTCACATGAGTAAGAATAGCCGTCATCGAAAAGTCTACAAACAATAAATGCTTGAGAGGTTGTAGAAAAAAGGGAACCCTCCTATGCTGTTGTTGGGATCTAAGGCGGTAACAGCCACTATAAATAACAGTATGGAGGTGCCTTTACAAGGTAAAATTAGAGCTACCATATGATCCAGGAGTCCCACTACCAGGCATATAACAGGAGAAAGCCAGAATTGGAAAACACACATGCACCCATATGTGTACCGCAGCACAAGTTACAATGTCTAAGTCATGGAAGCAACCAAAATACGCATCATCAGATGGATGGATAAAGAATCGGTACATGTTCACAGTGAAATATTACTCAGAAATGAAAAAGAATGAAGGAATGCCATTTGCAGCATCATGGATAGAATTAGAGATAATCATACTAAGTGAAGTAAGTCAGAAAAAGAAAGTCAAATATCATCTGATACTACTTATACTTGAAATTTAAAAATTGATACCAATGAACTAATTTACAAGAGACAAACAGGGACTTTCCAGGTGGTCCAGTGGTTAAGAACCCGAGCTTCCACTTCAGGGGGCATGGGTTCAATCCCTGGTGTTGGGAGAACTAATATCATGCATGTCTCGCAGTAGAGCCAAAAAAATAAAATAAGAGAGGGATAAACAGACTCACAGACTTAGAAAACAAACTTATGGTTACCCAGTGAGAAAGGTGGATGAAAGGAATAAATCAGGAGGCTGGGAAAAATATTTACACACTAATACATATAAAATAGATTATCAACAGGGACCTACTGTATAACAAAGGGAAGTCTACTCAACACTCTCTAATAACCTATATGGGAAAAGAATCTGAAGATCAATAGACATATGAATATACATAACTGAACAAGATTCTGTACGCCTACCACAAAGAGAATATTTTAAATCAACTTTACTCCAATAAAAAAGAAAAATTAAATTAAGACAAAAACAAGAAGTAACAAAACAGAAGATTTTCGGTGTTTGCTCTGCCACAGCCTACACTAATTTACAATTCAGGAGCCCGTCTTCCAGAGTGGCTCTGGTTACCCAAGTAACCAGAAAGGGGCATGAAGGAAATCCTACCGCCTGTGCCCATTCCCACAAGAGTAACTTTAAAACATATGCTTATGGGCACTTACAAGGTCTGCCAGGGTGTAAATGACACCTGCCCTTAACAAATGTCCTGTGGTAGTTATCAAACAGAAATTCAAGAGTCAGACTTTCAAAAACCCAATGTCAACTGTAACTTTTTCTCACAGTATTTAAGAAAAACACATGCAAAGATGTTCAACATTCCAAATTATGAGACATATGCAAATCAAAACTACAACAAGGTATCACCTCGTACAGTTAGAATGGCCATCATCAAAAGGTCTACAAAACATAAATGCTGGAGAGGACATGGGGAAAAGGGAACCCTCCTATGCTGTTGGTGGGATGTAAGCTGGTAACAGCCACTATAAATCACAGTATGGAGATGCCTTTAAAATTAAAAATAGAGCTACCCTATCATCCAGAAGTCCTGCTTCTGGGTGTACATCTGCAGAAAACCAGAATTCGAAAAGACAAATGCACCCAAACCCAAACATGCACTGCAGCACTATTTACAATAGCCAAGGCATGGAAGCAACCAAACTGTCCATCAACAGATGAATGGATAAAGAAGTGGTCCATGTACACAATCAAATATTACTCGGAAATAAAAAAGCATGATCATCTCTAGGTCCATCCCTGTTGCTGCAAATGGCATTATTTCATTATAAGTGAAATAAGTCAGATAGAAAAAGACAAATATCATATGATATCACTTATAGTGGAGTCTAAAAAATGATAGAAATGGACTAATTTATAAAACAGAAACAAACCAACAGACTTCAGATATCCTTTAGGGAGAAAAAATTTTAAATCTGTTACCAATCATTAAATGTCAACCTGAAAAAATTAAGCAATAAATAACATTGTAAAGGTATTAATTCTCCCCAAATTAACCCACACCAGGCATTAGCAAAGTAAACCTGGAGATCACACCCAGCCTATCACCTTCTTTTGTAAATTAAATTTAATGAATGACCCACAAGAAAACCCACAATGAGACGTCACATCACACCTCTCAACATGGCTATTATTCCAAAGTCTACAAATACGAACTGTTGTTCATGACATGGAGAGAAGGGAATCCTAGTACACTGTTGGTGGGATTGTAAACTGGTAAACCCACTATGAAAACAATATGGAGGTCCTGAAAAAAGGTAAAAGTAGAACTATGATATTAGCCAACAATTCCACTGCTTGGTATATGTCCAAAGAAAATGAAGACACCAATTTGACAAGATACATGCATCCCGATGTTCATAGCTGCAATATTTACAATTGCCAACATATGGAAGCAAACTAAATGTCCATCAACAGATGAGTGGGTAAAGAAGATGTGGTATGTATACACAATAGACTATTACTCAGCCATTAAAAAGGATCAAATTCTGCCACTTGTAACAACGTGGATAAGCCTAGAATATTTACACCTCCTTAAAAATGTTAGAGAAAGACAAATACTCTATGTTCTCACTTCTCTATAGAATCCAGAAATGCAAGAAAGGAATGTATATAACGAAACAGAAATAGACTCACAGAGAACAAATTAGTGGTTACTGGTGAGGCGAGTGAAGGGGGGAGGGAGAGACAGTAGTTTGTTTCTCTAAATCCAATACCCCTATGTATGAAAATAAACAAACAAGGATATATAGTACAACACAGGGAAATATAGCCATTATTTTGTAATCACTTTAGTGGAGCATGAGCTATAAAAATATCCAATCCATATGTTGTAGCCCTGAGACTAATGTAATATTGTAAATCAACAATGTTTCAATTTAAATAATCCATAGGGTGGCTGAATGGATTAAAGAAAGTTCAATTATATTGTGTACAAGAGATTCAAGTTAACTTCTAATCCATATATAGCATAAAATTGAATGAGTGGAAAAAAATACTCCATGAAAATGATACTTGCCTGACTAGTCTATTATCAGGCAAAAAAGACTTGAAGTCAAACCTTCAAAGGAAAGAAGGTTATCATACAATGATAAATGGATTAATTCATCAAGAAATCATGACAATTATAAATATGTATGTATCCAGCTTTGGAGCCTCTCAACATATAAAGAATATATTAACCCACGAGAAGGGGAAAATGTGTAGAAATAAAATAAAGGTAAGAAACATCAATACCCAACTTTCAACACTGTATAGATCATCCGGACAGAATATCATTCAGGAAACACTGAACTTGAACACACACTTGATATCAAATGAACCTAACAGACATATACAGTATATTCAACTCAACAGTAGCAAACTTTCTATTCTTCTTAAGTACACATAGAACATTGCCTAGGGTAGATCCTATGTTAAGCCACAAAACGAGTCTTCAAAAATCCAAGAATATTGAAATCATGTCAAGGATCATTTCCAACCACAATGGTATGAAACTGAAATTCAATATTAAAAAGAATAATTGAAAATTCAAGAACACTTAGAAATTGCACAATAAGCTCCTGAATAGCCAATGCATACAGGAATAAATCAAAAGGGAAATTTAAAAGAAATCTTAAACAAAATTGGAAACACAAAGTACCTAAATTTATGGAATATAGGAACAAGACTGCAATTCAAAGAGTTATGTTTACAGTAATAAATGCATATATTTTCAAAGAATTCTTGAGAGGGGATCAAGAAGATAGAGTAGGAAGATACAGAGCTCCCCTCCTGCCACGGACACACCCAAATTACAACAACTTACATGGAAATTATCTCTGAAGACTAGCAGGGAACGTTTTCCACAACTAAAGATATAAGGAAGGAGAAAACACAAGGCAGGTAGGAGGACTGGACACACAGTCTACTTGGAACCCACACCTAGAGCACAGTGACCCACAGCTGGAAGATATCACAGTTGCATGGGTCTTCCACATGGAGGGAAGGGTCTGAGCCTGTCATCAGGCTGCTCAGCCCAGGGTTCCTGCACTGGAAGAAAAGAACACAGCAGGTCTGGCTTTGAAAACCTGCAGGGCTTATTTTCAGGAAAGCTGGAGGCTAAAGAAAACTGAGCCTTTGCTCTCATAGGACACACACAAACCTCACATGTTCTCAGTCCCTGTGCAGAGCCAGTAGTATGAAAGACACCTTGGTCAGACCCACTTGCTAATCTCGGAGAACTTCTTGGAAAGGCAAGAGGCAGCTGGGACTCCCGCCAGGAACTGAGACATTGGCAAGCAACATTTTAGAGTCTTCTCTGGAACTGATTAGAATCAGGGTCCTGCCCCATTTACCACCATGCCCATAGCAATCCTGCACCAGAAGGCCTCACAACCAGACACAATGGGGGCCTACCCTGTCCGCCTGTGCACCTGGAGAACCACACAGCCACCCATAACGGAGGGCTGCCTTGGTTATCAGCACACCCACGGCAATCACATACAGGCGCTCACAGCCATTTAGGCCAGGGTCCAACACCGTCTACCAGCTTGTCTACAGCAGTTGGCCCTGCTGTAAGAGAAAGATGTGTGCATCCCACACAAGGGACACCCCTGGAGCATGTGGCTCTGCTGGCCAGAGGACAATGTGCGCTGGGCCCTATCAGTCATCTCCTATATAAGGCCACTTCTCTGAGACCTGGGAATGCAACAACCTGAACCTAATGAATAGAAATGCACAGAGAATTAGGAAACATGAGGAAATAGAGGAATATATTACAAATGAAGTAACAAGATATGACATCATAAAAAGAACTGAATAAAACAGGGATAAGCATTCTACCCAATAAAAAAAGTGTTCATAGTAATGATTATAAAGATGCTCACCCAAGTCAGGAGAAGAATACATGGACATAGTGGGAATTTCAACAAAGAGTAATAACATGTCAAAAAGAACCAAACAGTGAACAATACAATAAAAGAGCTTAAAACACACACACACACACACACACACACACACACACACACACACACACACACACACGAGAGAGAGAAGCCACATTATATGATACAGAAGAACAGATCACTGAAATGGAAAACAGAGTAGTGAAAATCACCCAAACTGAATAGCACAAAGAAAAAACAATTAAGACTATAGGTAAAGGGACCTCTGAGACAACATCAAGAATATTCACATGAGCATTACAGGGGTCCCAGAACGAGGAGAAGAGAGAAATGGGCAGAGAACGTATTAGAGGATATAGTAACTGATAACTTTCCTAACCTGGGGAAGGAAACACACATCCAGGTCCAGGAAACACAGAGTTCCAAACAAGATGAAGACAAACAGGTCCACAGCAAGATATATTATAAAGCTCCAAAATTTTAAAGAGGGATCACAGAAACAGTGAAATAGAAGGGTCTAGTTATGTTCAAGGTATTCCCATAAGACTGTCAGATGACTTCTCAGCAGAATTTGCAGACTAGGAAGGAATGATAGGATATATTCAATGGGCTAAAAAGAAAAAGTCTACAACAGGAATACTCTACCAGCAAGATTATGATTCAGAATTGAAGGAGAGCGTTTTCCTGATGGCACAGTGGTTGAGAATCTGTCTGCCAGTGCAGGGGACACGGGTTCGAGCCCTGATACAGGAAGATCCCACATGCCACAGAGCAACTAAGCTTGTGTGTCACAACTACTGAGCCTGTGCTCTAGAGCCCATGAACCACAACTACTGAGCCCGCGAGCCACAACTACTGAAGCCTGAGCACCTAGAGCCCATGTTCTGCAACAAGAGGAGCCACTGCAATGAGAAGCCCGTGCACCACAACGAAGAGTAACCTCCACTTGCCACAACTAGAGAAAAGTCCACACACTGCAATGAAGACCTAAAGCAGCCAAAAATAAATTAATTAATTAAATTATGGGGGAAAAAAAGAATTGAAGGAGAGATCAAGAGTTTCCCAGACTAGCAAAAGCTAAAACAGTTCATCACTGATAAACCAGCCTTATATGCAATGTTGAAGGAACTTACTTAAGCTTAAAAGAAGTCTCACTAATTATTGATAGTAACAAGAAAACAAACAAAAGTAAGAGCCCCACTGCAAAAAGTATACACAGAGTAAGGGTAGTAGACCAAACATTTATTAAGCTTCTGTAAAGAATAAAATAGTAGTATGTTTCTTTAAAAAGAGAGGGCCCAAATAAATCAGAAATGAAAGTGATGATGTTACAGCAGACACCACAGAAATACAAAGTATGCTAAGATACACACAGGGTAACTCAGGGCTCAGACTGGACAGAGCCCACTCTCCATTCCTCTGTACATGAGTTACAGGAGCCTCAGGAACTGAGGAAGGGGTCCCTGAGGGGAGGCGCAAGATAGAAGATGTTAGGCATTAACAGGACTGTATTTGTTAAACGTGCCTGAACTACATTCACACGAGATGGTTTTGTCCTGTATGTACATTGGCAACTTTAGTCTGAACTGCAGATCTTTGGCTTCACCACCTCCACTGACAGCATTAGCTTCACCTGCTGTGGACCGTCTCCTATAGGATTTCCACAATCACAAAGCATTGAAGCTTCACAGGACCCAGAGTCTGTGAGACTCCACTCAGAGTCTCAACTTCACTCAGAGACATAGAGTCACAACAGAGACTCCACTCTTGGAGGGCACACAACAGTAGTGTGCACATCAGGACCCAAGGGAAGGAGCAGTGACCCCATAGAAGACTGATCAGACCTACCTGCTAGTTTTAGAGGGTCTCCTGCAGAGGCAGGGGGTGACTGTGGTTCACCGTGGGGACAAGGACACTGGCAGCAGAAGTTCTGGGAAGTCCTCCTTGGCGTGAGCCCTCCCAGAGTCCGCCATTAGCCCCACAAAAGAGCCAGGTAGGCTCCAGTGCTGGGTCGCCTCAGGCCAAACAACCAACAGAGAGGGAACTCAGCCCCATGCATCAGCAGACAAGTGGATTAAAGTTTTACTGAGCTCTGCACACCAGAGCAACACCCAGCTCTACCCACCACCAGTCCGTCACATCAGGAATTTTGCAAAAGCCTCTAAGATCGGCTCATCCACCAGAGGGCAGATAGCAGAAGCAATAAGTACTACAATTCTGCAGCCTGTGGAAGGAAAACCAAATTCATAGAAATACAGACAAAATGAAAAGGCAGAGGACTTTGTACCAGATGAAGGAACAAGATAAAACCCCAGAAAAACAATTAAACGAGGTGGAGATAGGCAACCTTCCAGAAAAAGAATTCAGAATAATGATAGTGACAATGATCCAAGACCTTGGAAAAAGAATGGAGGCAAAGATCGAGAAGATGCAAGAAATGTTTAACAAAGACCTAGAAGAATTAAAGAACAAACAAACAGAGATGAACAATACAATAACTGAAATGAAAAATACACTAGAAGGAATCAATAGCAGAATAACTGAGGCAGAAGAACGGATAAGTGACCTGGAAGACAGAAAGGTGGAATTCACTGCTGCGGAACAGAATAAAGAATGAAAAGAAATGAAGACAGCCTAAGAGACCTCTGGGATAACATTAAACGCAACAACATTCGCATTATAGGGGTCCCAGAAGGAGGAGAGAGAGAGAAAGGACCCGAGAAAATATCTGAAGAGATTATAGTCGAAAACTTCCCTAGCATGGGAAAGGAAATAGCCACCCAAGTCCAGGAAGCACAGAGAGTCCCAGGCAAGATAAACCCAAGGAGAAAAATGCTGAGACACATAGTAATCAAATTGACAAAAATTAAAGACAAAGAAAAATCATTGAAAGCAACAAGGGAAAAATGACAAATAACATACAAGGGAACTCCCATAAGGTTAACAGCTGAGTTCTCAGCAGAAAGCCAGAAGGGAGTGGCATAACATACCTAAAGTGATGAAAGGGAAGAACCTACAACCAAGAGAACTCTACTCAGCAAAGATCTCATTCAGATTCGATGGAGAAATCAAAAGCTTTACAGACAAGCAAAAGCTAAGAGAACTCAGCACCACCAAACCAGCTCTACAACAAATGCTAAAGGAAATTCTCTAAGTGGGAAACACAAGAGAAGAAAAGGATCTACAAAAACAAACACATAAAAATTAAGAAAACAGTAATAGGAACATACATATCGATATTTACCTTAAATGTGAATAGATTAAATGTGCCAACCAAAAGACACAGGCTTGCTGAATGGATACAAAAACAAGATCCATATATATGCTGTCTATAAGAGACCCATTTCAGACCTAGGGACACATACAGACTGAAAGTGAGGGGATGAAAAAGGATATTCCATGAAAATGAAAATCAAAAGAAAGCTGGAGTAGCAATACTCATATCAGATAAAATAGACTTTAAAATAAAGAATGTTACGGGGATGGAAAAAGATATTCCATGCAAATGGAAACCAAAAGAAAGCTGGAGTAGCAATTCTCATATCAGACAAAATAGACTTTAAAATAAGGACTATCAGAAGAGACAAAGAAGGACACTACATAATGATTAAGGGAGACGAATCCAAGAAGAAGATATAACAATTATAAATATATATGTACCCAACATAGGAGCACCTCAATACATAAGGCAACTGCTAACAGCTGTAAGAGAGGAAATCGACAGTAACACAATAATAGCAGGGAACTTTAACACTTTACTTACACCAGTGGAGATCATCCAGACAGAAAATTAATAAGGAAACACAAGCTTTAAATGACACAATAGACCAAATAGATTCAATTGATATTTATAGGACATTCCATCCAAAAACAGCAGATTACACATTCTTCTCAACTGCACACAGAACATTCTCCAGGATAGATCACATCTTGGGTCACAAATAAAGCCTCAGTAAGTTTAAGAAAACTGAAATCATATCAAGCATCTGTTCCGACCACAAGGCTATGAGATTAGAAATCAATTACAGGGGGAAAAAAACGTAAAAAACACACACATGGAGGCTAAACAATACGTTAATAAATAACCAAGAGATCACTGAAGAAATCAAAGAGGAAATCAAAAACTACCTAGAGAAAAATGACAACAAAAACACGATGATCCAAAACCTATGGGATGCAGCAAAAGCAGTTCTAAGAGAGAAGTTTAGAGCAATACAAGCCTACCTTAAGAAACCAGAAAAATCTCAAATAAACAATCTAACCTTACACTTAAAGGAACTAGAGAAAGAAGAACAAAACCCAAAGTTAGTAGAAGGAAAGAAATCATAAAGATCAGAGCAGAAATAAATGAAATAGAAACAAAGAAAACAACAGCAAAGATCAATAAAACTAAAAGCTGGTTCTTTGAGAAGATAAACAAAAATGATAAACCTTTAGCCAGACTCAAGAAAAAGAGGGAGAGGACTCAAATCGATAAAATTAGAAATGAAAAAGGAGAAGTTGCAACAGACACCACAGAAATACAAAGCATCCTAAGAGACCTCTACAAGCAACTCTATGCCAATAAAATGGACAACCTGGAAGAAATGGACAAACTCTTAGAAAGGTATAACCTTCCAAGACTGAACCAGGAAGAAATAGAGAATATGAACAGACCAATCACAAGAAGTAATGAAATTGTAACTGTGATTTAAAATCTTCCAACAGGGCTTCCCTGGTGGCGCAGTGGTTGAGAATATGGCTGCTAATGCCGGGGACACGGGTTCGAGTCCTGGTATGGGAGGATCCCACATGCCATGGAGCAACTAGGCCTGTGAGCCACAACTACTGAGCCTGCGTGTCTGGAGCCTGTGCTCAACAAGAGAGGCCGCAATAGTGAGAGGCCCATGCACCGCAATGAAGAGTGGCCCCTGCTTGCCACAACTAGAGAAAACCCTCGCACAGAAGCGAAGACCCAACACAGCAAAAATAACTAAATAAGTTAATAAACTCCTATCCCCAACATCTAAAAAATAAAAGATCTTCCAACAAACGAAAGTCCAGAACCAGATGGCATCAGAGGTGAATTCTATCAAACATTTAGATAAGAGCTAACACCCAACCTTCTCAAACTCTTCAGAAATTTGCAGGGGAAGGAACACTCCCAAACTCATTCTATGAGGGCACCATCACCCTGATCCCAAAACCAGACAAAGATACTACAAAAAAAGAATAATATAGACCAATATCACTGATGAATACAGATGTAAAAATCCTCAACAAAATACTAGCAAACAGAATTGAACAACACATTAAAAGGATCATACACCATGATCAGGTGGGGTTTATCCCAGGGATGCAAGGATTCTTCAATACACACAAATCAGTCAATGTGATACACCATATTAACAAATTGTAGAATAAAAATATGATCATCCCAATAGATGCAGGAAAAGCTTTTGACAAAATTCAACACCCATTTATGATATTAAGAAAGCTCTCCAGAAAGTGGGCATAGAGAGAACTTACTTCAACATAATAAAGGCCATGTATGACAAACCCACAGCAAACATCATTCTCAATGGTGAAAAACCTAAAAGCATTTCCTCTAAGATCAGGAAAAGACAAGGATGTCCACTCTCATCACTATTATTCAACATAGTTTTGGAAGTCCTAGCCACAGCAATCAGAGAAGAAAAAGAGATAAAAGGAATACAAATTGTAAAAGAAGAAGTAAAACTGTCACTGTTTGCAGATGACACGGTACTCTACATAGTGAATCCTAAAGATGTCACCAGAAAACTACTAGAGCTAATCAATGAATTTGGTAAAGTTGCAGGATACAAAATTAATGCACAGAAATCTCTTGCATTCCTATACACTAACAATGAAAGATCAGAAAGAGAAATTAAGGGAACAATCCCATTCACCATTGCAACAAAAAGAATAAAATACGTAGGAATGAACCTACCTAAGGAGGTAAAAGACCTGTACTCAGAAAACTATAAGACACTGCTGAAAGAAATCAAAGATGATATAAACAGATGGAGGTATAAACCATGTTCTTGGATTAGAAAAATCAATATTGTGAAAATGACTATAGTACCCAAAGCAATCTACAGATTCAATGCAATCCCTGTCAAATTACCAGTGGCATTTTCTACAGAACTAGAACAAAAGAATCTTAAAATTTGTATGGACACACAAAAGACCCCAGATAGCCAAAGCAGTCTTGAGGGAGATTAAAAGAGCTGGAGGAATCAGACTTCCTGACTTCAGACTATACTACAAAGCTACAGTAATCAAGACTATATGGTACTGGCACAAAAACAGAAATATAGATCAACGGAACGGGATAGAAGGCCCAGAGATAAACCTACGTATCTATGGCTAACTCATCTATGACAAAGGAGGCAAGGATATACAATGGAGAAAAGACAGTCTCTTCAGTAAGTGGTGCTGGGAAAACTGGACAGCTACACGTAAAAGAATGAAATTAGAACACTCCATAACACCATACATAAAAATAAACTCAAAATGGATTAGAGATCTAAATGATAGACGGGACACTATAAAACTCTCAGAGGAAAACATAGGCAGAACACTCTATGACATAAATCACAGCAAGATCCTTTTTTGACCCACCTCCTAGAGAAGTGGAAATAAAACCAAAAATAAACAAATGGGACCTAATGAAACTTAAAAGCTTTTGCACAGCAAAGGAAAACATAAACAAGACGAAAAGACAACCCTCAGAATGGGAGAAAATATTTGCAAATAAAGCAAATGACAAAGGATTAACCTCCAAAATTTACAAGCAGCTCATGTAGCTCAATATCACAAAAACAAACAACCCAATCCAAAAATGGGCAGAAGACCTAAATAGACATTTCTCCAAAGAAGATATACATATTGCCAACAAACACATGAAAGGATGCTCAACATCATTAATCATTAGAGAAATGCAAATCAAAACTACAATGAGATATCATCTCATACCAGTCAGAATGGCCATCATCAAAAAATCTAGAAACAATAAATGCTGGAGAGGGTGTGGAGAAAAGGGAACACTCTTGCACTGCTGGTGGGAATGTGAATTGGTTCAGCCACTATGGAGAACAGTATGGAGGTTTCTTAAAAAACTAAAAATAGAAGTACCATACAACCCAGCAATCCAACTACTAGGCATTTACCCTGAGAAAACCATAATTCAAAAAGAGTCATGTACAACAATGTTCACTGCAGCTCTATTTACAATAGCCAGGACATGGAAGCAACCTAAGTGTCCATCGACAGATGAATAGATAAAGAAGATCTGGCACATATATACAATGGAATATTACTCAGCCAGAAAAAGAAACAAAACTGAGTTATTTGTAGTAAGGTGGATGGACTTAGAGTCTGTCCTACACAGTGAAGTAAGTCAGAAAGAGAAAAACAAATACTGTATGCTAACACAGACATATGGAATCTAAAGGAAAAAAAAAGTTTATGAAGAATCTAGGGGCAGGACAGGATTAAGGACACAGACGTAGAGAAAGGACTTGAGGACACAGGGAGGAGGAAGGGTAAGCTGGGACAAAGTGAGAGAGTGGCATGGACATATATACATTACCTAATGTAACATTGATAGCTACTGGGAAGCAGCCACATAGCACAGGGAGATCAGCTCGGTGCTTTGTGACCACCTAAAGGGGTGGGATACGGAGGGTGGGAGGGAGATGCAAGAGGGAGAGGATATGGTGATATATGTATAGGTATAGCTGATTCACTTTGTTATACAGCAGAAACTAACACACCACTGTAAAGCAATTATATTCCAATAAAGGTGTAAAAGGCAAAAAAAAAGAAAAAGAAAGAAAAAGAAAGCCCAGAGATAAACCTACACACCTATGGTCAACTAATCTATGACAAAGGAGGCAAGACTATACAATGGAGAAAAGACAGTCTCTTCCATCAGTGGTGTTGGGGAAAATGGACAGCTACATGTAAAAGAATGAAATTAGAACACTCCCTAACACCATAAAGAAAAATAAATTCAAAATGGATTAGGGACCTTAATGTAAGACCAGACAGTATAAAACTCTTAGAGGAAAACATAGGAAGAATACTCTAACATAAATCACAGCAAGATCTTTTTGGATCCACCTCCTAGAGTAATGCCATAAAAAAGAAAACTAAAGAAATGGGACCTAATGAAACGTAAAAGCTTTTGCAAAGCAAAGGAAACTACAAACGAGACGAAAAGACAACCCTCAGAATGGGAGAAAATATTTGCAAACGAATCAATGGACAAAGGATTACTCTCCAATATATATAAACAGCTCATGCAGCTCAATATTAAAAAAAACAAACAACCCAATACAAAATTGGGCAGAAGATCTAAATAGACGTTGCTTCCAAGAAGACATAGAGATGACCAAGACGCACATGAAAAGCTGCTCAACATCACTAATTATTAGAGAAATGCAAATCAAAACTACAATGAGGTATCACCTCACACCAGTTAGAGTGGGCATCATCAGAAAATCTACAAACAACAAATGCTGGAGAGGGTGTGGAGAAAAGGAACCCTCTTCCACTATTGGTGGGAATGTAAATTGATACAGTCACTATGGAGAACAGTGTGGAGGTTCCTTAGAAAACTAAAAATAGAATTACCATATGATCCAGCAATCTCAATACTGGGCATATAACCAGAGAAAACCATAAGTCAAAAAGACACATGCAGGGCTTCCCTGGTGGCGCTGTGGTTGAGAGTCCGCCTGCCGATGCAGGGGACACGGGTTCGTGCCCCGGTATGGGAAGATCCCACATGCCGCGGAGCGGCTGGGCCCATGAGCCGTGGCCGCTGGGCCTGCGCGTCCGGAGCCTGTGCTCCGCAACGGGAGAGGCCACTATAGTGAGAGGCCCGCCTACCGTAAATAAATAAATGAATGAATGAATGGCATGCACCCCAATGTTCATTGCAGCACTATTTACAATAGCCAGGTAATGGAAGCAACCTAAATGCCCACAGACAGACGAATGGATAAAGATGTGGTACATATATACAATGGAATATTAGCCATAAAAAGGAATGAAATTAGGTCATTTGTAGAGACGTCGATGGATCTAGAGACTGTCATACAGAGTGAAGTAAGTCAGAAAGAGGAAAACAAATATTGTATATTAACGCATATATGTGGAACCTAGAAAAATGGTACAGATGAACCGGTTTGCAGGGCAGAAATAGAGACACGGATGTAGAGAACAAACGTATGGACACCAAGGGGGGAACGCCATGGGCGGGGGGATGAATTGGGAGATTGGGACTGACATGTATACACTTACATGTATAAAATAGGTAACCAATAAGAACCTGCTGTATAAAAAAATAAAATAAAATTTAAAAAATTTTAAAACTAAATAAAATTTAAAAAATAAAACAGAAAATAAAGTTCTTCCCTTCCCATAGATGTATTTATATGAATGAATTATTTCCATGCTTATATCTATAAATACAAAAAAGAGGAATAAAACCTACCTTGAACCTAAAAAGAAAAAAACCAGAACCCACCAGTTATACAGATGAAAACCCTATCAGGGCACTTGCTCCAGCGGTAAACAATTCTGAAGTTGGTCAGAGGTGGGGAATCGTCTCCCATGCAGCCAGAAGCACCCCACCCCGCAAGGAGCGTCCTCATTGCAAAGCCGGGGGACCGTGCCGAGGCGTCTGTGAGTAAACGTGAGCTGAGCCCCAGGCCAGCTGCTGCTGAACTGTTCCCACCCTTCCCAGGTAAAACACCTGAATGTGTGCAAGGACTTGAAAGCCTAGAGGAAAGGGCTTGGAGTCACACCAGCGAAAGCACGCAGGCCGACTTGGTGCCTGCAGGCCAGCCAGGATGGTCCTGGCCCCGGGTGCTCTTCTGGAAGCTTTCCATTCCCCTGCCTGAGGTACCCCTCCTGTCCCGGCCCCCACTGCTGTTTTCCTTCCTCACCTCTGCCCGGGGAGAAATTCCAACAGCAGGTATGGGTGACACATCCTCTTGTTTAGCAGGTGGCAGCCCGGCAACTCCTGCAGAAAGTCCAGCAGAGCCCCACTCACACCGGGCCACCCACAGAGCCGTGACCCCCCCTCACATCCTCCCACCCGCCCAGCCCTGAGACTGCTGACGGGGCAGAGAATATGGCGTCAGGCACAGCTGCAGGGTCTCTTGCTGCCTGGAGCGGTGTTTATATTGACCTCAACCCATGCACACCTGGGGAGGGCTGGCCGGCACGGTCAGGCTGCCCAGGTCAGCCAGTCCTCACCCCTCAGGAGTTCACAGTTGCAGAAAATGGGCCTTGCTGCACCGGCCAGGTCCAAGGAACAGGTGTGTGCTCCTAAGAGTCAGGATAGACGAGGGGCTGCAGCTCTGGCTTGTTTTCTAATCTTTTTTTTTTTTTTTTGCGGTACGCGGGCCTCTCTGTCGCGGCCTCCCCCATTGCAGAGCACAGGCTCCGGACGCTCAGGCTCAGCGGCCATGGCTCACGGGCCCAGCCGCTCCGCGGCATGTGGGATCCTCCCGGACCAGGGCACGAACCCGTGTCCCCTGCATCGGCAGGCGGATTCTCAACCACTGTGCCACCAGGGAAGTCCTGTGTTCTAATCATTTTATCAGGCCCACGAGTGGGAGACAACTTTAAGAAGACCCTCTCGTAATGAGAGGAGCCCAGGAGTCAGGGAGAGGAGGGGTGGTGGGTGGAGACGGAGGCCTGGTGCCTCTGGAAGCCTCTGGAAGACGCTGTGGAGGGAGGCAACACAGAGTGAAGCCCAGGGTCACAGACCTGTCCACTGTCCAGCTTGTCCACTGACAAGCTGCTGTTTGTCAGTTCAGGTCCTGCTCTGAGGTGCTCAGGGTCAGCTCTGACCAACAGGTGAGATGGGGGTGCTCTGCAATGAGGGCTATGTGCACGGTTCCTGTGTGCCCAGCCCTGCCAGGTGCCTGCCCAGGCGAGCTCCGTATCCTGGGAGAGGCCTGACCACGAGAGCCCCGTGGGCTGCTGGGTACCTGCCCAGGTGAGCTCCGTATCCTGGGAGGGGGCTGTCCACGAGAGCCCCGTGGGCTGCTGGGTACCTGCCCAGGTGAGCTCCGTATCCTGGGAGGGGGCTGTCCACGAGAGCCCCGTGGGCTGCTGGGTACCTGCTCAGGTGAGCTCCATATCCTGGGAGGGGCCTGTCCACGAGAGCCCCGTGCACTGGGAGGGGGGTATGAACAAGCTCCCTCTCTTTGCAGCTGGCACAGAGTTGCTTAGGATGTAGATTAAAATCAGCTGAGGGGGCTTCCCTGGTGGCGCGGTGGTTGGGAGTCCGTCTGCCGATGCAGGGGGCGCGGGTTTGTGCCCCGGTCCGGGAGGATCCCATATGCCGCGGAGCGGCTGGGCCCGTGAGCCATGGCTGCTGAGCCTGCGCGTCCGGAGCCCGTGCTCCGCAGCGGGAGAGGCCACAGCAGGGGGAAGCCCTTGTAACGCAAAAAAAAAAAAAAAAATCAGCTGAGGGCAGAGGCCAGGAGCGGCGTCGGGGGTCCCTTGGGTGTGGCCACCCAAGGGAAGCCCACCTGAATCCCGAGGTGCAGGGTTTTTGGGGGTCGGTCTTATCGACATGAGGACCACCATGTGCCCGACCTCGGCCTCCAGCCCCCGGGGGGACTCAGGAAGCCCCACTGTGTATCACGCCGTCAGCACAGACCAGCCTGGAGCAAGGCCCATGGAGCACGGACACACCCGTCAGACTCAAGGTGACCTCTGGAGCCAGGACAGAGGCCCGGCCCCTCTGTGGGCAGGTGAACCTGCACCACACTGGCCCTGGTGCAGTGCCCGTTCCGTGGGGTCAGCATGGGTGCAGGCGTGTCAGCCAGTGTCCCTGTGCCTCAGCCTGTGACCGCTGACCACACTGTCCTGCTCTGCTCACAAGAGCGAGGCCAATGGAGGGACAACGTGGGTGGGAACAAAGCCGGGTCACAGTCAGGTGAGAAAGGGTCCAAGGAGCGAGAACCCGGCTGCCCTTGCCTAGTGAGCTGAGAGCTGACGTCCGCCCTGTAGTCAGTCGGTCGTCTCCCCATATCCTGAGATAGGGCTGCCTTTCCTGCACCCTGGGACAGGGTCATGCCTGTGTATACAGCAGGACACACAGCGGTGCCTGCTGCAAGCCCGATGCCTGCCCTCACCATGTAGTTGGGGCTTGGTGACAGGGGACATCCCGACAGGACATGGGGCCGAGCCCGGGGAGGATGTTGCGGTGAAGCGTTTGGGAGCGTCTGGAGGGAACACTCACCTGTCAGCACAGGGGGACTGAGGACACCGACCAAGGGAGGCAGGCGGGGAGCCCAGGGAGGGTCCTGGGTCATCGCTGAGGCTGGAGAAGGGATGGTAGCTGCGGGTGATGGCGGTTGGGACGAAGAGCTTACCACCCGACAGGAGATGGGCCAGCCGGGGCAGCAGGGGGAGGTGAACACTGTGCCCGACAGAAGGACGGAGAGACCAGCAGGCCCAGCCGTGGGCGTGGGTATCCGGGCTGTTCTTTGTTGGCCCGAACCCCAAGGGTCCCCAGCGGCCCGGGGCCCGGCGCCGCCTCCTGTGCCCCCGGGGCCCGGCTCCGCGCCCGCAGCCCGGCTCCGCCCCCAGCGCTCGGGGCCCGACTCCGCGCCCGGAGCCCGGCTCCGCCCCCAGCGCCCGGGGCCCGGCTCCGCCCCCAGCACCGCTGGAAAACACCCCGTGTCGAGCCAGACCCCAGCCAGGAAGAGAAGACCCGTGTACAGCCTTACGTGATTAATATGCCCAAAAGTGTCCTTTAAAGTCAGCCTCTCCTCTGGCTCTGATTCTACACTGAATGGTGCAGGCAGCCAAGCAGGAGCAGACCAGCATCCCTGGTCAGGAATACCCACAGTGGCCACCCCCAGGAGAGCCTAGAGCTACGGGTACCCACGATGGCCCAAGAGTTGGGGCAGAAGAGTTACCTGCTCGGATGCAAAAGGTCCAGCCAGCAGGGAGTGCTTGCTTTGTGCATGGGATCAGAGGTCGGCTCTGGGCATACCTCAGTCAGGTGTACACCGGGGTGTATGGACAGCAGATGGGAGATGTGAGGGCACCTGGGCTCCCCAGCGAAACCGTCAGGCCAAATTTAGCCCCCAACCAATCTCCCGGGCTAGCCCGCCCACCGCCCTGCCCCCCACCTCCTGCAGAAGGAAGGCAGGCTCAGGGAAGGCTTCCTCTAACAGGGCCCCTTGGCTGGAGACAGGGACCACTCACCTGAGGACCCGTGCATCCTGCAGTAAGGCCAACCCTACCCCCAAACCCACATCCTTACCCCTCCTTCTGTGGGGCATCGTGTGCCTCCCAGTCTTCCCACATGGCATCCGGGGCCTTGTCTCCAAATGCCACCACTGCCTGGAATGAGCCCGTGTCCACGGGAAGGAGAGTCAGAGGGGCATGGCAGGAGTCAAACGGAAACTGGTGGAGAGAGGGAGCAGCAGAGGAGAGAGACAAGAAGAGAGGGAGAGTTAGCAGCAGGCCTGCAGCCGGGCCTGCAGCCGTGAGGACGCCCGCGCCAGGGCCGGGGAGCCTGGCCAATGTGCTGCCTCACCAGCTCACCCACAACGGGCTGTAGTCTCTCGATCATCTAGATCATCGATTTAGAGGGAACTGGCTTTGGGGGAAAGAGAAAATGAGGGGTTTTCTGATGTCAAGCAGAGTTACATGGGAGGCAGTTGACCATGCAGAGCTAGGGTCCAAGACCAAGAAGGAGGTGAAGAAAGAGATTTTGGAGGATTTTCCATGGAGGAAATAGGAGTAAATACATTCTTGAGAAGTCATGGGATTTGAAGGGAATAAGGTATAGACAGAGACAAGAATAAAAGGATAACACTCAAACCTTGGGGGAAGTCTGTATTTAAGAGGTGGTAGGAGAAAGTGAAGGCATAGTAAAAGAAACAAAAAGTAACTAAAGAAGGGAAAGGACCAGAAAATCAGAACCTACAGGAAAGAGAGCATTTCGGGAGCCAAGGCGTGATCAGCTCTATTAAAACACTACAGAAAAACTGGTAAAACAAGTAATGTTAGGATTACCCCCCCCCCCCCCCCCCCCCCCCGGCCAGTCAGCAGGGGCACAGCATCATTTCAGAGGACAGAACAGGATGACAAGACGCATCCAGTATCCCAGGAGAACAGAGATGGGAGGTGTGTGGCCGAACACTCCTCCCACCCAGGCCCACTCTCTGGATCCCTGAGTCTCTTTGGGTGCTCATCTGGGGTCAGCCTTTGCCGCCTGCAGGTCCTGAAGCCCAGCTGAAGGGTGAGCGGGCCATAAAACAAGCAGAACCCCTCTGAACCCCTCTCAGCTCCGTGAGCCCCAGCTCTGAATACAGGGAGAGCTCAGCGCAGTTAGCAAGGTGGCAGGAATACCGTGCCAGGGGTGCTACCCAGTGATTCCGGCTTCCTCATGGGCTTCCACTAGGAAACCGAGGATGCACTGCTCCAAAAGGGCCCAGGATGCAATAAAGTCACTTGAGAATTCATCAAGGCTTCTAAAACCATATATTTGAGAAGTTCACTTGAGACACTAAATTATGTGCTGACAGAAAAACATTTGAGGGATTAATATAATGAAATGGAAACATGCAGACCAGTGTCACTTCCGTGTGAAAGATGGGGAGGAAGGACCCCCTCTCCCCAACAAAGTCCGGAGGCCTCAGAACTCCCAACACCCCCACCCCCTCAACACACACTATTTGGGGCCTCTCTTCTCCTTGAAGAGCTCCCGATAGCAGCTGACCACGTTGTTCACGCCCTGGCAGACGCGGAGGCTGCGCTCCAGGTTGGGATCGTTGTCCCTGACGATCTGCAGGCCAGCATCGAAATGTGCTAGGGCCTTGGCCAGGTGCCTGGCCGTGAGCTGGCGGGAAGCCGTCGAGCTGTCCTCACCCTCCTCCCCGGCTGCCAGCTCCTGCTCCAGCCCCACCAGCTCCTCGTTGGACAGGTCTGCGCCCTGGCTCTGCAGCAGCTCAGCCACATCCGCCTCTGCCACCTCCCCGAAACCCAAGCCGTGCGCCAGCGCCACGACGTCGCGCCTGATCTGCGGGAGGGCCTCCCCGGGTCGGGGGCTGGCGTCGTGCTGGAGGCACTCGGGCCACAGCTTCCTCCAACCCCCCGGTTCAACGTCGCGGGCGGAACCTCCTCCCAGGACTCGAAGATGTTGTGCACAGCGTCCAGGACGCTATAGTCCCGCCAGAATTCCGAGGCCGCAGGCCGCTCGCCGGCGCCTCCCGCCCTCGCCGTCAAGAGGCGGAAGACCCTCCGCAGGTAGCAGGCCTTGAACGTGGCGACCACGTCCTGGGTCATGGGCTGGATGAGGGCCGTGGTGTCCTTGGGCAGGTACTCCGCGCGCACGCGGTCGGAGAGCTCGTCCAGGTTCCCTGGGCGGCCGGGGGTGCTGTCCAGGACGAGCAGAGCTTTACACGGGAGCCCGTGCCGGGCGCAGTACCTCTCCACAGCGGGGCAGAAGAGGTGAACGAGCCACTCCTGGAAGAGGCTCACAGTGACCCAGGCCTTCCTGTGCGAGCGCCACGGCACGGGCAGGCTGGGCTTGCAGAAGCCCCGGAGGGCGCGCGGGTTCTCCGAGGGGTACACCAGCAGCGGCTACAGCTTGAAGTCACCGGCGGCGTTGCTGCCGAGCAGCAGGGTCAGGAGATCTTGGGCGGCTGTGAACCCGGGGCCTGGCTTCTCCGCCGTGGAAGGGCCCGTCCTGCCCGGCAGCCGCCTCCAGAAGAGCCGGGTCTCGTCCACGTTGAACACCTGCCGGGCCGTGTAGCCGCCCTCCGGATCACCCTCCGCAGCAGCGCCGGATACCTGCGCGCAGCCTCTGCGTCTGCGCGCGCCGCCTCGCCTCCGGCCCCGAGGCTGCGCAGCCCGTGCCGCGCCTTGGAGCGCGCGAACCAGCCGCGGCTGGCGCCGAAGGTCTCAGCCTCGGAGCCCTCACCCTGCGCCCGCTTGAGCTCCTCAAACAGGCTGCGGGCCTTCTCCTGGACGAGCACCACGCTGACCGGCACGTCACGCCGGTTCTGGTCCTCGATCCACACGCTCAGCAGCCGCTCCATGTTCTCCATCACCAGGCTGCGGCTGCGCGTCAGCTTAAGAGGCCGCGCGCGGGGTGGCCGCCTGGGAACTCGCTTGGATCTTGTCCTTGTTGTCACGAATGGTGGCCACAGTGGAGGTGGAGAGACCTAGTGCCCTCCCGATTCGGCTGAGCTTCTCTCCGGCTTCAGAGCGCCGCAGTACCTCCAGCTTCACCTGCAGGTTGATGGCCTTACGGTCCCGCTTGGCACTTCGGCGCTGACCCGCCCTCGGCGGCCTCTTCAGGGGGGTGCTTCGGGCCTGCATCACTCTCTCCGGACACCACAAGAGAATATTTATGTTCCCGCCCTGTGCCCGCTGATTTCAGGGCCGCTGCCGCCCCAGCCCTGACCCGCTGTAAAATGGGGAGACAACGTTTACCGGTGGGAAGTGCCAACGGGCCTGGGTAAAACCCTTAGAGGACACTGACTAGTGTCTCTCTTTAGGTGGGAGATTCGGGGCCACATCCGGCCACTCGATGAATTCTGGCCCCGCGGACTAAATAAACTTCACCCCCAGGATCGCAGCAAGCCTCTGAAAACCCTCTACCACTTTCCGAGGAAGCCCCCCGCTGACACCACCATCCCCAGTCAGCTACTCGCCGGCCTCCTGAAGCATCCAGGGTGGCGTAATACACCACAAACTGATGTCAGACCAAATATAGAACCCAGAAATTACCAGCACGTCACAGCCGGGCCCAGGAACGGGCAGCCACAGTGTATAAACCTCAGCTCAGGGCTTGGTGGCAACCGGGGAAAGCAGACGAACAAGCTGTCCAGCTGGAGCCAACACACTTCATAGCCCCGAGCTCGCAAGACCTTGAGCAATGTAATTAATTAAGGGTGTCAGGACTCAAGGTTTTTGTTTGTATGTTGTTTTGATTTTTTGGTTTGTTTGGCCAAGCCGCACGGCACGGGGGATCTTAGTTCTCCAACCAGGGATCGGACCCGTGCCCCCTGCCGTGGAAGAGTGGAGTCCTAACCACTGGACCACCAGGGGAGCCCCTGTTTTTGGGTATTTTTAATGGAGGAAATACTTGTGCAGGGTTCAATTACCCAGACGGGCTCCTGGAGAACCAGGCGAGGGGCAGGCCTGCCTCCAGCCTCGGGGCCCCGAGGTGGCCAAGGAGACCCACTTCCCAGTGTCCTTCCACAGGGGGGTGGGCCGAGCACCTTGTTTCTTCCAGGAGCAGCATCTCTGAGCCCAGCTCTACACTCTCGACTGGTGATGGGAGTTTGACAGTAAAGCAGCCCTGGGTGTTCTCTGAGAGTTGCCGGCAGGACACCGGCTGAGCCGGACTTGGGCAGATCTAGGCAGGGCCACTGCAGGCGTTCCCAGGCCTCGCAGTGTCTCAGGAAGACCAGGAATGGCAGTCAAGGGTGGGGAAGGCCAGGGTGTGGTCCACTCTCCCCCCTCACCTGGCAGGAGACCCCAGCCATGCTCCTTGGCTGGTCTGCCCTCCTTCCCATGTGTGAGCAAGTCCCTCTGTCCTCCTGGGGAAGCCCCCTGGGTTACCCACCAGGATCAAAGACATGCAGGCGCCCCGTGACACAGAGATAAGCTTTGGTCCCTGGATCTTGAGGCCATCCAGAGGATAGGCAGGCCCAGGGGCAGAAGAGCCAGAGGGGCAGCAGCCAAGATGAGGGTGTGTGCTCTGGGATGAGAAACCAACAGCGGCCCACAGTCCCTAGCGGGGCTGGGCACATGACTCCAAGAGAGCCACTAAAAAGAAAGGCTGGAACTGCCTGTGCCACTGGAAGGGACCTCAACACAAGACGAAGTGAAATCAGTGAGGTGCAGAGCGTTAATGGGGCTTCCTTTGGAAATGTCTGTGTGCCCCGTTCATACACACGGCCATGTGTGTGAACGGCACGCGTGTACAGGAAAGAGGAAGGATGTACGATGGGTGGCAGTGGCCATCTCCAGAGAGGAAGACTGGCTGTGGGGTTTCAACTTTATGTGCTTTTCTTAAGGTTTGAATTCCTTTATAATGCTTATACATGTTTTACATACATTTTAAAATTTTCTTTAAAATGGGAGGATAAATAACGACTGCTGCATTTCTATCTCTGTGCAAGAGAGACTACAACTACAGTAAGTCCCCTACGTATGAACGAGTTCCGTTCCGAGAGCACGTTTGTAAGTCCAATGTGTTCGTAAGTCCAACGACGTTAGCTTAGGTATCCAACTTACACAATCGGCTATACAGTACTGTACTGGAATAGGTTTATAATACTTTTCACACGAATAATACATAAATAACAAACAAACACAAAAAATAAAGAAAACATTTTTAATCTTACAGTACAGTACCTTGAAAAGTACCGTAGTACAGTACAGCAGCTGGCATCCAGGGCTGGCATCGAGGGAACAGGCAGGAAGAGTTACTGACTGGAGGAGGAAGAGGACGTGGGAGACGGTAGGGCCGAAGGATCGTCAGCCGTAGGAGACGGAGGGCAAGCTGCCATTTCACTCACGCCTGACGTGGATGGCACAGGTTCTGGTTCCTTGCTGGATTTAATTCTATCCACCCTCTTGTAAAAACGATCCAGTGATGTCTGGGTGGTAGCTCTTTTTTTCTCGTCGTAGATGACACGGTAGCACTGGATTGCATTCTGAACGGCCGCTGCGACCTTCGTGTACCGTTCTACGTTCGGGTCCTGTGCCTCAAACACTAGCAGCGCCTCCTCAAATAAAGAAAGCCCCCGTGCCATTTCCTGCGTCGTGAATCTCTTCGGCTCTTCAGTTGCTTCCTGCTCCTGCTGCCCCTCTTCGTCCTTCCTCTGGGCCTCCAGCTCCATCAGGTCGTCATCAGTGAGCTCCTCGTGCTGCACAGCAAGGAGTTCGATGAAGTCGTCCTCTTGCAGATCTAGCTCCAGCTTCTCGCTGAGGGTCACTAAGTTGCTGAAGACCTCTTTGGACTCCTCGTCCACCTTCTCAAATCCACGAAAATCGTGAACAAACTTCGGGCAAAGGTTCTTCCAAACCCCATTCATGGTGACGGCCGTAACCTCACTCCAGGCAAAGTCAATGTTTTTTATGGCCTTGTAGATGTTATAGTCCTTCCAAAATTGTCGCAAGGTTGTTCCTGATTCGTCACTCGCCTTTACTGCCTGACGAAAAGTGTGACGTAAGTAATATTTCTTGAAAGTCGCTATGACTCCCTGGTCCATAGGTTGGATGAGCGCCGTGGTATTCAGTGGCAGATGCACTACTTTGACGTTGGGATGAAAGTCGTCCATGAACGGGGGGTGGCCCGGAGCCCTGTCGAGCAGCAGAAGAACGTTGAAAGGGACGTCCTTCTCCAAGCAGTATTTCTCCACCTCCGGGATAAAGTGGTGGAAAAACCAGTCCTGGAAAATGGCCTGTGTCACCCAGGCTTTGGGGTTACTCTTCCACACAACAGGAAGAGAGCCCTTGGCTATGTTTTTAAGGGCTCTTGGGTTCTCTGAATGATAAACTAAGAGAGGCTTCAGCTTCATATCACCAGAAGCATTGCCACCAAACAACAGCGTGAGCCTATCCTTTGATGCTTTATAGCCCGGCATCAACTTTTCCTCCTTACTGATGTAACTTCGGTCCGGCATCCTCTTCCAGTACAGTCCTGTCTCGTCCACATTAAACACCTGCTCGGGTAAATACGCGCCTTCATCAATAATTTCTCGAAGCGTTTCAGGAAATTCCCGGGCAGCTATTGTATCTGTACTCGCCGCCTTGTCACTTACTTTTACATTGTGAAGTTTGGCTCTAGCCTTGAACCGGTGAACCCAGCTACGGCTGGCATTAAAAGATTTGCCCTCTGATTCTTCACCGTGTTTCTTCTTCAAGTCTTCATAAAGGCTCTTAGCTTTCTCTTGAATCAGCATTAAGCTGAGTGGGACTCGACGCTGACGCTGATCCTGCATCCACACACTGAGAAGTTTCTCCATCTCCTCCATCACTTTTCCACGCTTCTTTGTTATTATTGTCGACGTCATCGGCATAGCAGACTTCACGTGTTCCATGATCTTGTCCTTGTTCTTTACGATCGAGCCAATGGTTGAACGATTCAGGTTATAAGAATGAGCGACGTCTACCATCTTTTCGCCTCGCTCCACTCTCTCAATTATTTTCACTTTTGTTTCCATCGTTATCGCGTGGCGCTTCTTAGCAGTACCAGCTACATCACCGCTGCTTTTACGCTTGCTTCCGGACATCCTGGGCTTGAAATAAAGATACTGTACTACTGTACTCTATACAGTACTGTAAAGTACACAAAAGCACAACCACTTGGAGAGGATGCACGCACATGACAATGTACGCCAGACACGTGAACTAACTTACGTGATTGGACGTGCGAACGCATGTTCGCATCTTTGAAAGTTCGTAACTTGGAGGTTTTTGTGTAGGGGACTTACTGTACTCTGTATTCAAATGGTGTGAGCCTGGGGAGGCCCCATCCTCAAACCCAGGAGCTGGGAGAGGGTGAAGGGCAGGTCCTGAGCCCAGCCTGAGGGCGAGGGGTGGTGGGAGTGGGGGCTGGGCACAGCTGCTGAATGTGACCCTCCATGGCCTGGGGTGAAGTGGGGGGGAGGTGGGCGGGGTCCCGCAGGATGTGGCATCTCTGACTTTGGAGGACTCACAGCTCACCTGAGCTCCATCCGCGAAGGGCTTGGCCGGCTCTGCCAGGTCTCCAAACCGTTGGTCCTCGGGAGGGGCCTGGGCCAGGGCTGAGAGAAAGAGCAGTGTTAGTGTCTGCAGGCCCACCCTGGGGACAAAGCGGTGAGGAACCCAGGCCCATTCATCAATCTGGAGGTCAACATGTCCTACTGGCCAGGAACTCTGAGCCAGATGAGACACCGCTTGCCCTCTGATTCACAGAGAACACCCTACCCTGGCTGACAGGCAGCCCCTTCCGATGCACACACACATACGTACCTCAAGAACACACCCAAGGCCCCTGAAACCCAAGTCACTGAAACACCAAGGAAATAGTCATTAGAAGCTTCCTTCAGCTGTAGCTGGGTGGTCAGTAAAGGGCTGACTCAGCAGGCCTGAGCTGTCCAAACCCTCCACACTCCAAACGAAAGTCTGGCCCTTGACCTGCTCCTGGGAGGAGACCTCTAAGCCCTTGGAAGATTCTGCCTGATAAGAACATCTTTGTTTACCTAAGTTCTTGGGTCACACAGATAGTTCATGCTAACAATGTGACATGGTAGTAACCCTGGGCCACACTGTACAGGTCTGACCTCTGGGGGGGGAGGGGTTCAGGCTGAGTAACTAAGGTCAGTCATGTTCCATAACTCGGTGACTGACCCCCAGTAAACATCCTGGACGTCACTGCAGGTAAGCCCCCCAGTGGCAGCATCCTGTGCGTGTCGTCGCACTTCACTGCTGGGGGAATTAAGCACGACCCACATGACTCCCACAGGAAAGGACACCCAGAATCTCGTGCCTGGTATCTCCCAGACTAGGCACCTTTTTCCACCGCTGACTTTAATCTGTATCCTTTCACTGTAATAAACTACAACCACGAATACAATAGCCTTGTTGAATTCTGTGACTCCTTCTAGCAAATCACTTGAGGCTAAGGGGGTTCTTGGGGACCTCCAAACACACAGCAACAGTGACAGCCAAGGAAGAGTTTGGGACATCATTCTGGTCTCCCTGATAGCATCAGAGCAGTCATCTCCAAAACAACCCAGAGAAAGCCAGGGCCAGGCCCTACCCTCTCCCACGTGGGGGCATCGAAGGGGCCAGCAACAGGCTGAGAGCAGGTAAGGGTACGGAGCAAAGGCAGGAGTTTTCGTGTAAACGTGAGACCATGCGGCTTCAGGGCTGAGTGGACGTAACCATGCATGCCCCAGAGGATCCACGGGAGCACCAGGCCTAAGTCCGTTCAGTGCCAGCAGGCTGCTTTGCCAACACCCGCACTCTTACGATGCAAAATCTCTTTTAATAGTGTGCATCACCTAAGCATCCGTTCAGTGGGAAGCTGGGAACTGGTACCAGGGAACAGTCCCCTAAGACGACAAACGCTGCCCATGGCTCAGAGGACAGCCCAGCACGACAGCCAGACACCCTCGGAGGACTGTGGACCCATGCGTACAAGGTGTCTCACCTGCACCTCACGTTCATGCCTGGGTGAAAACCAGTCGTGCGTTATCAAGGTTTTCTTTAGCAGCAGTTAGATCCAGTTTGCAGCTTTTCCAACATGTGCAGAACCAGGTGCATCCTGTCCCCCTGGGAGACCCCAGCACCATCCAGCAGCAGCCCTACCCCCCAGCCCCTCCTTTGAGTCTCTAACTGTCATAATTCCGACCTCTTCCCGGAGCAGACACAGTTCCCTGCAGTTCCTACCACCATGACACCTTAGAGTTCTTTTTGTACTTTTTCATTCCTTCAATGCCTAGGTTACACTCTCTACATTAAATCCCCTCTCTTAAAACAAGCGGTGTGTTAGCAGTTCCTCAAAAGGCCAGAGTTACCATGTGATCCAGCAATTCCACTCCTAGGTATATAACCAAGAGAATAAAGTATACGTTAAGTTCACGTCAGCATTAATCGTAACAGCCAAAAGGTACAAACAACCCAAATATCCATAACAGATAAATGAATAAACAGAATGTGGTATAACCACACAATGGAATATGACTGGGCATAAAAATGAGCGAGGTCCTACACTGCGGATGAACCCTGAAAACGTTATACTCAATAAAAGAAGCCCATCGTAAAAAGCCATGTATGATTCCAGCAAATGTATGATACCATTTAATAAAACGTCCAGAATAAGAAAGTGTACAGAGACACAAAGCAGGTTCCTGGCTGCCAAGGCACTAGGAAAGGGAAGAATGGGGAGTGGCTGCTGACGGGCACGGAGTTTATTTGAAGGTGATGACATTAGACATGGGTGATGGTTGTACAAACCTGTGACTATACTAAAACCCACAAAGTGTACAATTTTTTGATTATGTGGGTTAGAGCCTAATAAAGCTGGGTTTTTGTTTGCTTGCTTAAGTGCTATGGTTTCCACTCCTCGATATAAGGGGCCAAGCAGGCAAAAGGAACTGCACAAATACACATGAGTAAATAAGTAAATACATGCCAGGGTGGACCGAGGCGGTAACCAACCATCTCTCCTCCCTGCTGCACGGCTGTCACCTCCTCACAGGTGCGGAAGCACACATCCAAGGTGAAGACGTCACACAGCACGAACTGCAAAGCCACCCCTGGCCGGGCCGACCTCTGTGCCCACCTCCTCTTGCCTCCACCCCCTCTAGAGAAAGAAAGACACCCTACTTGTGATTGGAGGTCTCACTGTCCAACTCTCAAACCAGACTGGACTCCAACAGGCCAAGGACCTTGCCTCTCTCCCTTCCCTGGACCCACAGGGCCTGGCACATGGCATGCACTCCGTGACTTTGCCAGGAAGGAGAAAAGGAAGAGAAAGAAGGCCAGTGCACCTGAGCAGGGGAAATGCTACGCCAAACCCAGGCTCACACCTCTGGGAGGCTCAGAGTCTAGAAAAGTCTCCAAACGTGTCACAGCTTCTGAGTCTTCTTCCCAGAGATGAGGACACAGGGCCTGGGCAGAGCGGGCAGGCACTCAGGACCCGGCGTCATGAGTTGTGTCCCCCTGCACTTTCCCTGCCCCCAAGCCCAGTCCCCCGTGGCTCACCAGTCTCCTGCAACATCTGAGCGAGGTCCTCCACGAGTGCCACAGCCTCCTCGCCACTCTCGGGGCACTGGGACTCCACCCAGACCCGGGTGTCAGGTGGCAGCACGCCCAGGAACTGCTCCAGCACCAGCAGCTCCAGCATCTGCTCCTTGGAGTGCACCTCGGGCCGCAGCCACTGGCGGCACAGCTCCCGGAGCCGGGCCAGCGCCTCGCGGGGCCCTGCTGCCTCCTCATAGCGGAAGCTCCGGAAGCACTGCCGGGGGTCCCTACCAAGCCCAGGCAACAGGGTTTGGGGCTGAGGCTTGAAGAACGGTTCAGGATCCCACAGGGCGGCCTCATCCTCCTCCATCTTGATGATCACGAGCTCTTCCTGACCGATGGGTGCTGGGTCGGCTGCCATGGCGAAACCTGGGGAAGCTGGCCTCTCTGCCTTCACTCAGGCCACACACACCGTCTTCCTGGGACACACACCCACCCAATCAGGGCCATGGACCACCCACACCCCTCCACCGACTCACAGCCTGCAAGGTCACTTGCTGTGGCGGAAACTGTCCCCACACCTGGCCAGCTGACAACCTGGCAGGGGGACACCTCCAGCCTCGACCTCCCTATCTGTGCCCTCAAGAGGATGCCTCACACTGGGAATCTGGTTAGGACAGTGATGGAGCGCTTCCTGCAGGGAAGCTTTCAGGAGTTCAGGCCAGACTGGGCCAGTAGGAGGGCTGCTCCTGGGGATGGGGCGTGGACGTGTCCAGTGTCTCTCAGTGGTAGAGAGAACCCCACCAGCAGCCAAGCAGAGGTGCTGGCGGGAACTAGCAGAGACTCAGTGCCCAGGGAGGGTCCAATCCCAGGGAAGCTCTGTGCAAGTGAAGGATGCAGTCTGTGGGGCACTAGAAAGAGTGATGTGGGGGACAGGCTGGAAGGCCAAGATGGTAGTGGGGACGGCTGCAGTGCAGCCGCACAGGGAGAGCAAGAGCTGGTTCCTACACTGGAAGGACTTCCTTCCCTCACGGAACAATCCTATGGGGCCCGAGAGGCTCGGCCCAACTCAACTAGTCAAGGTGAACAATGGACAGTGAGAGAGACATCCACGCTACAGTGCTAAACAAGAAAAGTAAGCTGTGGTTCTCCTCACCTGACATGATCCCACTAATGTTAAAATTTCAGAACAAAAAAAACAGGAGCTACTGCTGCAAGTGTTAAGAAAAGGATCCTGAAAACCAGCAACGCCTCAGCTGGCAATTCTGGAGAAAGGAACTGGAGGAGGACATCTGCTTTTTCTTTTGTAATGTCTGCAGAGCACCTGAATTTTTCTGCCAACGGCCATTTGCTACCACTGTAACTTCAGAAAAGAACACAGATTGTGACTTCTTCCCTGATGGTCCAGTGGTTAAGAATCTGCCTTCCAATGCAAGGGGTGTGGGTTCAACGCCCCGTCCGGGAACTAAGAACCCACATGCCGCGGGACAATTAAGCCTGCGCGCCACAACTACTGAGCATGCGAGCCGCAACTAGAGAGAAGCCCGCGCGCAACTAGAGAGAAGCCCACGCGCCGCAATGAAGATCCCACGTGCCGCAACTGAGACCCGACACAGCCAAAAAGAAAAATAATAAATACTTAAGAAAAAAGAACACAGATCATTTTCAATGCCAATGCACGTCTTTAAAGCATTGGTCAGGGCTTCCCTGAACCAGGCCGCCCCATCCAACAGCCCCCAACCCCCGGCTCTCACCCACAAGTACCCTGAGATGACAGCTAGAGTGGAGGACGGTCTGCGCAGCGGAATCAGCAAATGCGAAGGCTGTGTGGCCTCGGCGAACTTGCACAGCCTTCGGCCAGGGAAGGATCTGGATTTAATGCCCCTGTGCGGGGAGCGTCCCCCCACCCCGCCCGCACTCTCACTTTATAGAGGGACGCACGCAGGTGTAGCAGGAGCAAAGAGGTGGTCTGAGCTGCAGAAATCCAGGAAGACTTTCCAGGGGAGGTGAGTTTAGGGGGAGCTGGGTGGAAAGGTGGACAGAAGCCCAGGAATTCCGCCGAGAAAGGAACTAGCGCGGGTGCACGTGCACGACCCCCGAGGCGTGGCGAGAGCCCAGCTCGGCCCAGAATCACTTCCGGTGCAGGCCCAGCCCCGCCGGACTCCATGTCCCAGCAGCCCACGCGCCGCCCTTCCCCGTGGACTCGCCGGAGTCCTCGGAAAGCAGCTGGTGTTCCCCCGCCCCCCTTCTCCTGCCGCCCTCTGGCCAGCTGCACACCCTACCCCGGGCTTTTCCGACGCCTCCACCGCGTCGCGCCCAGACTCACCGCCCCAGGAAGCCACGCGGACGGCGTCAAACAACACCGTGCTGGAACAAAGACCAACCACCCTGGGGCCCCAGGACCACGAGCTTCCGTCCGTCCCAAGGACTACTTCCGGTGCCTTGTGCCCACCCCGCCCCTCCCCTCCCTTCCCTAGCAACCACCCACCTCCCCACCACAGGCCAGCGCACGGAGGTGAGGGGGAGGTAACGGTATACTTCTGCAATTCTTTGGCGACGTCCGGCGCCCGGAAGTGGAACGTGCGCAAGCCCGGCCCTGTCCGCGAGGCCCTCTGGGAAATGTAGTCCTTGGCCCTCCACAGTAACAGCCCGGGTGACCTATAGACACTACATTTCCCAGAAGGCAGCGAGCACCAGCGCTCGGCGCCGCCGGGAAATGGAGTTCTTCAGGGGCCTGCAAGAGGGCGCCAGTGGTGCGACTCCCGACGCTCCGCGGCGCCTTCCCTGTGGTCCTGGCGGTGTCCCGGGTTCCGAGGTAAAGAATTATGGAGCCAGACGGGCCCGTCCGCGCGTTGTCTCCGCCACGCCCTGCCCGCGCGACCTCAGATCCCCTCGCTATCCGTCCGCTCGACTGTGCCAGGTTGCCCCTCAGCTGCCTCTCTACTCCCGCCCGGCGGATGTGGCATTTCCTCCCACCTGGTCACCTGCCTCTTTCAGCTGCTGTGCTGCACTCCGCCTCCATCGGGGCTGCTCCTGCCTCCCCGTCCTCGGCTTCACCAGCCACACCGTGCTGGGCCGCCTAAAACAGGCCCCTCTGTGGTGCCTGGCATTTTGAAATGACCGGTTTCCAAAAGCTGGGGCAGCACCTCCCCAGAAAGCCTTCCCTATCATGTCCTCTCCTCTGACCCCAGCTAGGTTTAGGTCCCTCACAAGTCGCCCGTCATAGCCGTCGTCACACAGAATGTAACAGCCTTTGGACCGGCAGCTCCTGAAGCCAGTCTCTCCCACCCTGGTCTCCCCAACACCTAGCACATTACAAGTGCTCATAATTTGTGCAGTTTATTAATCCAGTCAGCCACCAGGCTCCTAAGAAAAGCTCTTCCACTTCTCCTTGCCATCCCTTTTGCCACTCTCCCCAAGAAAGCAAACAAGGGGCCTCATCTGACCTTTCTCCCAGGAAGGCTGGACCCTGGAACCACTCCCTGGCCTCCGGCCCCTTTTACGTATTGACAGCAGGCCCAGCACTGCAAGTGTTAGCTGGGACAGAGGTAGAAGGAATCCTTTCTCCCAACTTTACTCTTGGCATGCGTGTGTGTGTCGCGCGCACACGTTCACGGACACATGCAGGTACCTGTGTCAAAAGGAGTCCAGGAGGCCAGGCAGCCCTGTCTCACCGCCTGTGGCTCACCTAGCTGGAGTACAAGAACTCCTTCCCTTGATGACTCTCTGGGTTTGGGTGGCCCATATGGTATGTCTACAGAGTCAAGTGGATACCCCAGTGTGCTTGCTGTTACAATCTAGGGGGACAGGAGAACAAGCTGGAATGATGGGAGATAACAAGACCGTCCAAGGAGCCAATCCATTGGAATTGGAGCCATGTTTCTAACCTTGGGGAGAGGCTGGGCTGCAGCCAATGTGCTGGGAGCTGACCCTGAGGTAGCCACTGAGCCCTCAAAAATGGCTGAGATTTTCCAAAGAGCTCTAGATCTGGGAGACCATCAAAGTGTCAGAAGGCTCAGCCTCAGAGGCTGGAGGGAAGCCAAGACAACCACGGCACAGAAACCCAGGGAAGAAAACATCTCCAAACCAAGGAAAGCCACACACGCCCATAGGCTTGGGCACAGGGAAGGTACCAGAAACCTCAGACAGCACAAGCCGTGGAAGCCAGAAAGAGTGAGGATGGCACGGAAGGTGAGCAAGGAGATCAGGAAACCCCCACCTAGAGTTGGCCAGGAAGAGTAACAACGGTGCACGGACAGGTCAGGGTTGGCAAATAGGAGAGGCTCGTCTCAACCCTGGCCCCTCACCACAAGGAAGGCTACCCTGGTGGGCTGTGCTTGGCAACTGCTGTTCTACAGGGTGTGTCTCTGACACGGATGGGCACTCCTGGGTCCCACAGCTCATCTGCCAATCAGAGAACACCACCCTCTTGTTCCCCAAGCCTGACGCTCTGTGTGCCACTGTACAAAGATGGCAGTGCATGAGGTATGAGAACCATGGGTGAGAAGTGGCAGTGTCTACCCTCCAGACACAAAACATCATCAGACAAAGCTCATCTGAGGTCAGGCCCAAGCCCTAAATCACACAGGACAGCCAAAGAGGTCTGTCCTTCAGGGTTTGTGCCCTTGGCCACTTGCCCACCCTCTGTGGGCCCCACCTGGGGTGACTGCAGGCTTTCTGCCAACTCCTTTGTTGCCACCATCATGGGGCCCCTTGAGGCCCCGCAACTGCCCGAGCCTGTCGCCTCCTTTCCCGCTGCAGCTCTTGGAGGTGGGCGAGGGCACAGTGGACACCCCGGGACACCCGCAGGCTGCGTTCCCGGTTGGGATCGTTCTCTAGGAGGACTCGCAGGCCAGCAGCAAAGTGGGACAGCGCCTGGGCCAGGTGCTCAGGGCGCAGTGCACCCACACTTACTTCCTCAGTCTCCACATCCACCATGGCCTCCATGAGATCTGACTCTGGTCTTCTGGAGGCCAGGCCTTTCCCCGCCTCACAGGGCAGCCCAGAGTCACTGACATCCCCAACCTCCACCTCCTGGGGGATGCTGCGGGGCGAGGGCTCCCCATGGGCCTGCAACAGGTGGGCAACATCGGCCTCAGCCACATCCGCAAGACCTGCGTGGCTGGCTAGTGTCACAATGCTGTGACGGAGCTGGGGGACGGCGTTGGGCTCGGGGGCACCAGCGGGCACACACTCGGGCCACAGCTTCCTCCAGGCACTGTTCATGGTGGCAGGCTGCAGCTCTGCCCAGGCCTTAGCAATGTTGTCTACAGCGGTCATGACAGTATAGCTGCGCCAGAACTCCCGCACGGAGGGCCGGTCTGTACCCGCCGTCTCCTGGACCAGCTGGCTGAGCGTGCGGCGCAGATAATGGGCCTTGAAGGCGGCAATGACACCCTGGTTCATGGGCTGGATCAGGGCTGACGTGTTCTTGGGCAGGAACTCAACACGCACATGGGCTGAGAGGCCACCCAAGTGGACAGGGTGGCAGGGTGCGCTGTCCAGCAGCAGCAGGGCGCGGTGTGGGAGGCCATGGCTGGCACAGTAGCTTTCCACAGCTGGGCAGAAGCAGCCAGTAAACCACTCCTGGAAGATGCTAGGTGTCAACCAATCATTGCGGTTGGAGCGCCAGACCACAGGCAGGCTGGCCTTGGAGCAGCCCCTGAGGGCACGTGGGTTCTCCGAGGGGTACACCAGCAGCGGCTTCAGCTTGAAGTCACCAGCCGCATTGCCACCAAGCAGCAGCGTCAGGTGGTCCTTAGAGGCCTTGGGCCCAGGCCCAGCTGTCCCCTCCAGTGCCAGAAGCATGCGCTCAGGCAGCCGCTTCCAGAACAGGCCCGTCTCGTCCACGTTGAAGACCTGCCGTGGTGAGTAGCAGCCCTCCTCCAGAATGGTGCGCAGCACCACGGGGTAGCGTGCAGCAGCCTGGGCGTCGGCCACAGCCGGCTCATCCGTCAACAGCACATTGTGGCGCACCTTGAAACGGGCAAACCAGCCATTGCTGGCCCCGAACGTCTCGGCCTGGGCGCCGCTGCCCTGCTCGTGCTGCAGCTGCGCAAAGAGCCGGCGCGCCTTGTCCTGGATAAGCAGCGTGCTGACAGGCAGGTTCTGCCGCTTCTGCTCCTCAATCCACAGGCTCAGGAGGCGCTCCATGTGGCCCATCAACACGCCCCGGCAGCGGGTCAGCTGCGTGGTGCTGACGGGCGTGGCTGCCTGGGAATTGGCCCGGATCTTATCCTTGTTCACGCGGATCGAGGCAACCGTGGAGGTGGCCAGTCCCAGGGCCCGGGCGATCTGCGTCAGCTTCTCACCCTCCTCAAACCTCCGAAGCACCTCCAACTTCACATGCAGGGTGATGGACTTCCGGTCCCGCTTGGCACTGTGGCGGAGGCCAATCCCAAGGGGCGCCTTCCCCAGCACCTGCGGGTGGGGGGTTGTCTTCATGCCGCTTCCCCGAGCCATGCACCTCAACAAGCTCTCTCCCCACTGCCGTGCCCACAGTGGCCTCTGGGCCTCTCCTGCCACGCCCACCTCTGCCTGAAGAGGAGAACACATGGGCATTAATGTGTGAGTACATGAGAGTCTGGACCACTGCCTGGCCTTCCCATGCTCTGACCTAAGGCCCCCAGCCCCGCTGAGCACTGCCTCCGAGGCAGGCCCAGTCCCTTCCATCCCTGGCGCTAAAGACACTGCGTACACACTTCCGAGCACGCTTTGCGTGTAAGGGAGCATTTCATTCAGTTTTAGCTTTTATGAGACCAAACAAAGTGCTGTGGGGAGACTTTGTTCTTCCCCCAGAAAACCTCTTGCAACCACAAGCAGATGCAAAGAGAGTCTAGAAATCCTGACCCATCTCTCGGACACTGATGAGCAGAAGCATCTCCATGCTATTCAGAGACACGGAACATCAGTGTGGGAGACTGAATAATGGCTCCTAACCACACCCACATCCACATCCCAATCCCAGGAACCTATGAGTAAGTTTACCTTTCAGGGCAAAAGGGACACTGCAGGTGTGATTAAGTTAATAACCTTGAGAGGCAGAGACTATCCTGGATTATCCCAGTGGGCCCTAAATGTAATCAGAGGGATCCTTGTAAGAGGACACAGAAGATTTCACTCAGTCAGAAGGCAATGTGACCACTGAAGCCTAGAGCTTCCAGAAGGAACCAGCCCTGCCAATACCTTGATTTTAGCCCAGGAGCCCCATTTCAGATTTCGGACCTCCAAGACTCTAAGATAATAAATTTGTGTTGTTTTAAACCACTAAGTCGGGACTTCCCTGGTGGCGCAGTGGTTGAGAATCCGCCTGCCAACGCAGGGGACACTGGTTCGAGCCCTGTTCCGGGAAGATCCCACATGCTGCGGAGCAACTAAGCCCATGCGCCACAACTACTGAGCCTGAGCTCTAGAGCCCGCGCGCCTAGAGCCCGTGCTATGCAACAAGAGAAGCCACCACAATGAGAAGTCCGCACACCGAAACAAAGGGCAGCCCCCGCTTGCCACAACAAGAGAAAGCCCGCACGCAGCAACGCAGACCCAACGCAGCCAAAAATAAACTAATTAATTAATTAATTTAAAAATAAATAAACCACTAAAGTCTGTAGTAATATGCTAAAGCAATCACAGGAAACTAACACAGAAGGTAACCTCCTTAATTCTTGCCACCACCGTGGAGTACCTGGGGGTAGAGGAGGAAGGTGGTTCTCCACACAGCAGTCGGAATGATTCTTTAAGAACCAGAACCACAATGAGGGGAATTCCCTGGCGGTCCAGCGGTTAGGACTCCGGGCTTCCACTGCAGGGGGCACAGGTTCAATCCCTGGTCAGGGAACTAAGATCCCAGCAAGCCGCACGGCACGGCAAAGAAAAAAAAGCAAACAAACAAAACAGTGGCTCCTCTGCTCAGAGCCCTCCCAGGCCTCCCACCTCTCTGAGTCAAAGACACAATCATCACCAGCTTTGTCAAGGGCCTCCTTTGTCCTTTGCGTACTCCTGACCACAACCTCAGGGCAGACTAAGGGCACTCCCGACCCAGGGGCCTTAGCTACTGTGGCCCCCACTGGGGGCCCTTCCCTGTAATCTGCATGGCTTATTCCCTCTTCTGCAGGTCTCTGCTCAAATGTAACCTAATCAGAGAGGCCCTCCCCACCTATATTTTATTATGCATCCATCACACGTTGCCTGTGGGCAGGAGCTGTACCTACTGAGCACTCTGTTGGGTCTCCAGGCCCAGGAAGAGAGCCTGGCACTTTGGAGGCATCCAGCAGTCACTTGCTGGCTGCATTATTTAATGAAGTGTAGTGATGGAGGCAGGCTTCTCGCTTTGTCCCTTTTGCATTTCAAACCATGTGAAAGTAGCACCTGATCAAAACAGTACAAGTTTTTTTTTGAAGGAATGCGTGTGAAAAACAAGGACAGTACCTGACAGGTCTTTGTGTTTTGGGAGTGTCTATGGCACCGAGGAAGAGTACCTTCAGGGACCCATGGGCTGCACCTGGCTTAAAGGGGAGGTGGGCATGCATGGGGAAGGTTTCCTGCCTGGAAGGAGGCCCCAAATTCCGAACCACTCACGCGCCCATCCCTCCGTCTCCACATGCCTGCCTTCGCCTGCTCACCCACAATTTTTTTTTTAATAAATTTATTTATTTTTGGTAGCGTTCGGTCTTCGTAACCGTGCACGGGCTTTCTCTAGTTGCAGCCAGTGGGGGCTACTCTTCGTTGAGGTGCGCGGGCTTCTCACTGCGGTGGCTTCTCTTTGTTGAGGAGCATGGGCTCTAGGCGCACGGGCTTCAGTAGTTGTGGCACGCGGGCTCAGTAGTTGTGGCACACGGGCTTAGCTGCTCCGCGGCATGTGGGATCTTCCCCGACCAGGGCTCGATTCCCAACCACTGCACCACCAGGTAAGTCCCTCACCCACAATTTTAAATTAAATTTATTCATTTTTACCCTCCCGCTCTAGGAAGTCCCCCAAGCCCGCCCACGGGGAAGGCTCGAGACTACATTTCCCAGAAGGCCGCGGGGCCGCCGGAGGCCCCGATTGGCCCCCTCGCGCGCGTCCGTTCCCTTCCCCCCACGGGAACCAAGGGTATAGGCGCCTCGGCCCCTTCCCCCCGGAGCCCGGGCTCCCGCGCGCCCGACCGCTCTCACCTCCGGACCGCGACGTGGGCCGGCTTCCTCAAGTGGGCCGACTGAGCTGCGGCCCCTCCCCATCTCCGGCTTCAGGTGCCGCTTCCCGGCGGCGGCCGAAGCCAGCCTCCATCTTGTCGGCGGAGGCAGAGGTTGCCGGGCGACGGCCGGGATTGGAGGAGGCAGCGTGGGGCCCCGCCCCCGACGGCGCGTTAGGTGCTGCGTCCAGTCGCCCAGGGCCTACCGGGAAACGTAGTTCAACGACGAGGCCGCCGAGCACAGAGTCCAGGCGGGAGCGCCCAAGGCCGCCTCTGCCCAAGGCCGGATTTCTCGCCTATTGATTTCTCTCTCCTGTCTTTCCTGCCATCTACTTTCGGTCTCTTTCTTTTCTTTCTTTTTTTTCTTCTTTCATAAAGTTTTTAATAACCTATAATTTTCTTACATGTACACTAGTAGCCTTAAAAAGACAAATATTTACTACCAAATGTTAACTACTGTACAGTTTACAAAAATGTATAATTTTAAGAATTTGGAATAATAAAGGGAAGGTACCCACTTCAAATGGATTAAGTAAGAAAATTCCACTTTTTGAGAAACTTAACCAGGAAATGGGAACTTTCCAATTTCTCTAAAGGAACACCAAAACATTTTACTGAAGTCAGAGAACTTACTATTTTTGTTCAATACTTCATCTACGTAGTTTTAAATAAACCCTAAAAAATATTTTCCAGTATATGTAAGGCCTCTACACAGAGCGCACGACTCGGGAAGAAAGGACTCCGTCAGAATGAGAAGCCATGAAGAACAGAGATATGTCTTGTTCACCTTTACATCTCCAGTTCCTACCATAGTGCCTGGCTCAAGGTGAAAATGCTTAAGCAATGGTTGCCGCTTTACATTGAACCAGGCAGATACATCTTTGGTCCAGTTTTCATTTCATATTAAGCATGACCTGAGCTGCAGTCCCGGTTCTTGGCCCTTGACCTTAAATTGAGTAAGGTAAGCCAATATGCATACACTTTCTACATCAGCCTTCTGACAGGATCCTCAGAACTGAATTGTCACAGGTTGTGAATCTTCTCTTACGTGGTCTAATTCTTATTTCTTGAATAATATCAGTGTGCAAAAGTAATGCATTTTCGGGACTTCCCTGGTGGCGCAGTGGATAAGACTCCATGCTCCCAATGCAGGGGGCCTGTGTTCGATTCCTGGTCAGGGAACTAGACCCCACATGCATGCTGCAACTAAGAGCTCGCATGCCACAACTAAGGAGCCTGCCTGCCGCAACTAAGACCTGGTGAGACCAAACATTACTTTTTTTAAAAGTAATGCATTCTCACTGCAGTACAAGTATATTCATACGAGTAAGAATTGAATAAAGGCCTTACTCTTCCATGTTTTAAATAACAGATACATAGCATCTTATATTATGATGTAATTAGCAATTTTTAGACACTGAACATAATACACTGTATTACAATGCAATGTGGTAGGCTTCCATTTTAGGAACAAAAATCAATTTCACACGAAAAAAGAGTTATTTTAAATTCACATAAAATACATTCAGAATAAGTCTAAAATTTTAGCATTAAGTAATGTAAAACAAACACAGAGGAGCTTTCTTTATTATTACTACTTTTATTTTGGCTACGGCAGGTCTTAGTTTTGGCATAGGGGATCTAGTTCCCTGGGATAGAACCTGGACTCCCTGCATTGGGAGCACGGAGTCTTAACCACTGTACTACCAGGGAAGTCCTTCCATATGGGTCTGATTTTTTATGAGCTTTGGATTTTTCTTCATTTGGACCTGATGAATAACCTTGGGCATTTTTTTCTTTCTGTGTTTCCGATTCAGTTCCTTTATCACTATTTTTTTTCTTTAAACTTTACTTTTGGCTTTTGCATTTCTGTAGAGACCTCTCCTTCCCCACCCCCCTTTTTCTTTTATTTATTTATTTTTGGCTGCGTTGGGCCTTCGTTGCTGCGTACGGCTTTCTCTAGTTGCGGCGAGCGGGGTCTGCTCTTCATTGCTGTGCGCGGGCTTCTCATTGCGGTGGCTTCCCTTGTTGCGGAGCACGGGCTCTAGGCGCGCGGGTTTCAGTAGTTGTGGCACGCGGGCTCAGGAGTTGTGGTTCGCGGGCTCTAGAGTGCAGGCTCGGTAGTTGTGGCGCACGGGCTTGGTTGCTACGCGGCATGTGGGATCTTCCTGGACCAGGACTCGAACCCGTGTCCCCTGCATTGGCAGGCGGGCTCTTAGCCACCGCACCACCAGGGAAGTCCCGTTGTCCCCCCCGCTTTTTCTGCTTGGTGTTCCACATCAGAATCACAACGTGAACTTGATGATTTGGACTCTTCCTGGGTACCAAGTGACTTTTCATTGACTTTCCTAGAAAGCAAATCGCCAGAGTGTGGAATGAAATCATCAGGTTTTCCCCATCCGGATTCCCCTGTTTCTGAATTATAATAATAGGTATAACCATCTTCACTTAAACCTTCTACCCAAACAGTCTTCACTGCCGTCTTTTTAAAATTTCCTTGAAATCCTTCAGGTTTCTCCCACCGAGATTCTCCCGTGATAAGATCATAATGGTAATGGTAACCCTCAGAGGTTATGCCTTCTACCAATCTGCCCTTTGAAGGGTCTTTTTTTTTTTTTTTCTTTTGCTGATTTGATGCAGAGGCGGATGGGATAGTGCTGGTTACTGGTGATGTGCTTGGCTCTGAGGTTTCTGACTCTAAGCCAGGGCTTTCCAAATCCTCTTGGTATGCTTTCAGGGCAGCTGCCTCCATTGCAGCAAACTCCTTTGATGCCTTCTCTTCTTCCTTTGCCCTATCCAGCCTTTTCGGTTTAATCTCACTGATCCTCTTTGCCACATTTTCCTTATGATTCTTTCCTCTTTCATGAACTTCAACACTAGACCTATTGTCCGCAATCCAGCACCTGCAGTAATCAGAGAATTTCTCTGGTTGTGACCTCCAGTAGTCTGCCGTGACTGGACCAGCCGCCCCGAGGGTCATCCTCAGGCCCCGCTGAGGCTCGCTTTCCCCACGCGGGATGAGTCAGGGCCCAGCTCACTGCGAGGCCCACCGGAGCCTCCGCGCCTGGACCTGGTCTCTTTCTTTCCCACCATCCTCGCTACCTCCTTTCCTTTCCTGGGTCTGTCTCACTGTTTTCTCTTTCTCCCTGTCTGTCCCCCATTCCGGAGAAACGGTTCCCTTTAGACTGTCAAAATATAATTTTCGAAACAGCTAAAAACAAACTCGGTGAGCACACGTCAAATATCTATTTACCTCCGGTGGGAACTAGCAGGATGACATAGGTGGTTCCGGGAAGATGAGAGAGAAGGAACAACAGAAAGGGTGAAAGAACGAACAGTGAAATAAAAGCTCCAAGTCGGATCGGTAGTGCCCCATGGGGCAGGGGGCAGGCATCTTAGTGTCCTGCTTAGTGTCTTACTGGGTGACAAAAAACTTGGGGTACTCTTCTCTACTAGACAGAAAGCATTTACAACCTATCAACCTTTTACTCGTTAGCACCTAACTTCACAGTATCTGGACTCTGATCCAAAGCAGTTAACTTAAAAAAAAGTTGCTTCACTTAGGGAATCAGATGACCTGAAGCAGGCTTGGTAGAGACGGTGCTAGTTCTTCCAGTCATCTTTTTTTCTCTTAACGGCAAGTTTCGGATAAGTTTTCTTAACATGTGTCCCTCCCGCTGTGTCTTTCTCTCTTCTTGCTGTCACCCTTCTCTGAGTCTTTAAAAAACTCTCGCTCCACTTTACTGTATCTCTAATGTCTGTCCCTTTCTCCCCTCTTGCTTCTGTACTCCTGATCCTTGTCTGTCCCTTGAATCTCGAGCTGCACGTCTTGTCGCTGTAAATCTTTGTCTCTCCTTTCCTCTCCATCCCACCCTGATCGCTCTCCCTCTTGTTAACTGTTCTGACACACGTCTGCCCAGCCCTGACTCTCTGACCTAGGTCTCTTTCTGTCCTGCCCGTGTCTCTGTCCCTGTGTCTGTTCACTTACTTTCACTGTCTCTCCTCTCCCCGCCCCCGAGTCTGTGTCTGTCTGTCCTCTCTCGCTCCGCATCTCTACCCTCAGCCTACCTCTCCCATCCTCTTTCAGACGCCGGCCGGTACCCAGGGTTGCCCTGGAAACCGCCTGCACGGCCCACTGGTTACCATGAAGACGCCCGGGCCCGCCTACCGCCCACGAGCGCAAAAAAAAAAAAAAAAAAAAACAGTCATCGCGCCGCGCACGCGCGCGGAGGTCTGACTGGCCTCCTCCCGGACAGGAGCCGGCCGAGCCTCTCTCCAAGGCGAAAGTGGGAGAGGCTCGCTTGCGGTCCTGAGGGCGGTGGAAGGGGTGGCCGGGTCTCCACAGGGGGTTGCCATGGAGACAGGGGCTGACGGCGTCCTAGCGAGGGCCGTGATTGGTGCAGAGCCCTGCTAATCCCCGGAAGCCCCGTAGAGAATTCAGGGAGACTTGGTGGCGGCATGCGCGGTTGGGAAGGCGGTGCGGCCGCCCGTTGCCCCCTGAGAAGCTTGCTCGCGTCGGCGGGCGCCTGGACGCCTGGATTTGAGGCTGGGAGCGCGGGAAGACGCGGCCCGGAGTGTGACCCGATCGTTGCGAACAACGCTGCCCCGGGGCACAGCGGGAGGAGGGTGGAAACTGAGGCGAGGGTGGGGGACGGGCAAGGCGGCGCTCCGGCTGGTGCGTGGAGCATTCTGGGAGACATAGTCCGGCCGGGGAGGGAAGGTCGGCGAGTACGCATGCTCAGGAGCGCGGAGCGGCCCGCTGAGCGCGGAGGTGAGGGCGGGGGCCCCTCAACCGGGAAGGTTCGGGCGGGGACGGGGGCGGCGGCCCAGCGGGATCGGGAACGTAGGACAGGGGCCTGGGTGCCCCCCGTGGCCGGGCCCAGCGCTGTCGCGCGCGGCTCGTCAATCACTGCGCGTTGCCACGGCGACAGAATCTGGAGTCCCCGCCCCAGTTGCCATGGCGGCACCCGGACCTCCCGGCTCCCTAAAGTAGAAGGTGCCCGCCCAGGCTTCTGGTAAATGTAGTTCAGGGAGCTCCGCAGGGCCGGCCAGATTACGGAGGCCCAGCTGTTTCCTGGGGTTTCAGGTTGACTTGGAACCTTGAGGAGCGAAGGTTAGACCCACGGGATCAGGCGGCCCTCGAAATCGAATCCACTTCCTTAATAGACTCAGACCTCTCTACAAAGGTTGCACTGTACCTCCAGTTGCATAAGGAGCAGCGCGAGCGTGGTGGGGGTGGGGGAAACGGAGGTTCACAGTGGCACAGCGACATGCCGAGGTTACGTGGCAAATAGGCTGGGCAGAATCTCCGACTTTCCTTGCAGGCTCCGAGTCCAGTGGTCTCGGCTCCTTTGTAGCTCCCCTCTGAAAACTCCCCTGTTACCTTCTAGTCCCACCTAAATGTGGGGCATTGCGTGTTGTGATAAGTCGGGCTCAAGAGAACGGGGCTGAATGGGGGGAGAATGGTGTCTGGGTGCTGGGCCATACAGGTGACCTTGCACAGGTGTGGGTTGGGGCAGGTGCAGTCAGGCTGCGCTGTGAAACCGTGCTGGGAGGGGAGTGGTCTGAGAGACAAGGCGGGAGAGTGGACGCTGCAGTGATAGACTGGCGTTGGTGGGGGGAGGGGTGGTAGTGGTGTAGATGCCCAGGCAGTGGATGTTGTAGGTGGCATTCACCTGGTAGAGAGAGGGATGCAGAGCAGGGGTTAAGTGGTGAAGCGTGGGCTTTGGGGGAGAGACGAGGTGCCTTCTGGGCCTGAGAAGCAGCCCAGGAACAGGGGGCTGCCAGAGACTCCGCACAGGCCCAGCTAGAGAGGCTCACCGACAGCTCACTAGCCCCACAGGTCCTTGGTACGGGACTGCCTCTGTGCCTGTTTCCTCATCCTCCTTCCACTTGGCAGGTCTCGGGGATTCAACAGCACAGCATCCAGTAGGCTCTCAATAAGCATTCGTCACCACTGTCCTCATCGCAGCAGCCTCATCCCATTCCTCCCCGAGGGGGAGACACTGGCCTCAGAGCTCCAGCCTGGTCTTTCCAATGAGGCCCACAGCTCTGGGCTCCCCGGGCCACACACCCCCAGAAGATGAGGGGCCCATCACGGTGAAGCTGGAGGAGTCTGAGGAGGAGGGTGAAGCCGCCCCATGGGATCCTGGCCCAGAGGCTGCACGACAACGTTTCCGGCACTTCCACTATGAGGAGGCAGTGGGTCCCCGCGAGGCGCTGGCCCGGCTCCGTGAACTCTGCCGCCAATGGCTGAGGCCTGAGGTGCACTCCAAGGAGCAGATGCTGGAGCTGCTGGTGCTGGAGCAGTTCCTGGGCGCGCTGCCCCCCGAGATCCAGGCCCGCGTGCGGGGACAGCAGCCAGGCAGCCCTGAGGAGGCCGCTGCCCTGGTCGAGGGCCTGCGCCGGGAGCCAGGAGGGCCCCGGAGATGGGTGAGTCAGTGGCCCTGGGGTCGGGGCTGGAACAGTATGCATCTCTGCCTCTTCCTGGGAGGTGCCATGCTCAGCCAGACACTGGTGCATTGTGGTTTGGAAGTGGTCACCTGCAGCAGACCCTGTGTGAGGGCAGACGGGGGTCCAGGGCCAGCCTCAATGGCCCATCCTTCCATCACCTAGAGGCATGGACAAGGGATGCAGGGTGGGGAGAGAGGGTGGGTGTCAGCAGCAGGAGAGCAACTGCAGGTGGTCCCTTTGCTCCTTGCTCAGTCCCTGGTGGACATGGATCCTTAGAGGACCTAGTCACTCAGGACCCCTGGGGTCCCAAGATAGGGTGGATGCCCATGAACTCCCTACCTGAGCTCCTGATGGTGGGGGGCACCTCCCCAGGTCACAGTCCAGGTGCAAGGCCAGGAGGTGCTATCAGAGAAGATGGAGCCTTCCGACTTCCAGCCCCTCCCTCAAATCACACCTCGGACTCCAGAACCTGGACTTGAGATGCCCCGTGGGGCCACACAGGAGTCATCACTGGGCCTATGGGTGAAAGAGGAGCCTGGGGCTACAGAGGATCCAGGTGAGGGTAGGCAACGTGCCCATGCATTGGCGGTCCCCACCTCCCGCCCAGCCAGTGGCCGTCATTATCCCTCGCATGCCAAGCCTGACTGCCGCCACTGTGGTTCCTTCCATGTTCTCAGCTGGCATGGAGCTGGCTATTGGGGTTTCCTGGTGTGGGAGGCATGTGGGGTTCACTCCCTGAGGAGATCCATTGGGGGACATTAGCCGATTGCTCGAGAGCAGACAGAAGGCTGGAGTATGTGTGGGCACAGATGAGGGAGGACCCCAAAGTGCTGGAGAGCATTCCCTTCTCTCATACGCCTCCCAGGCAAGTGCCAGACATGCCCACCCACACTCTCTGCCATTCCTGTGTGGACACTTAGAGCCCTCCTGACATGCCCAGCCCCAAGTCTACACCCAGGTCTCACCCCACCTGGACCCCAGCACCTGGCACACCACTGAAGAGGGCAGCAGGGTGGGGAGCCCCTGGAGCTGCCTGACCCCACCCTTCCTCTCCAGAGCTTCTGGACTCTGGGCCTCTAACCAACCCCCAGGAGGCCACTTCCACTGTCCTACCTGAGGAGGCCCAGGTGAGCCCCTGCTCTGGGAGCCTCAGTGGGTGGGGGGTGGGTAGGTCCCTCCCTGGGCCTAGCCAGACACAGGCGAGCAGTGACCACTGTGTTTTCAGGGCTGTGGCGTGGCGCTGGACCAGGCCTCTCCCCATAGTGAGACTGGGCCTGAGGGGTCCTCATGGACGGAGCACCCGGAGGCCCTGTGGCAGGAGGAAGCTGGGAGCATCTTCTCCCCGGGTGAGTAACATGGGGCCCTCCACACGGGCAGCACCACCCCTGACCATCCCACTCCTGGCCCTGCTCAGGTGGGCCCCTTACTCCGGCATTCCCCGAGCTCCTCCATCGCCTGCAGCGTTCAACCTGCTTTAGCATCTCCTGCCCGCGAGAGCCAAGCCCCCCACTAACCTCATGGCCCCTCCAGCTGCTGCTCCCCGCCACCAGTAAAACCTCCTGAGGGCAGGACTTGTGCTCCCCACGTCCGCTCCCAGCCCCGGCACCCTGGATGGCCGCCGGGTTCTGGGCTTGCATCCCACTGATTGGGGGGCGGGGCAGAGAGGGACAGCAGGTTAGTAGACAGGGTGGGCAGACAGGGGGGACCTTGACACAGGGTGGGGCCTGGGCAAGACAGAGCGGTACCCTGCTCTCAGGCCAGATGCCCTGTGCTGTCCACCTCAGCCACACAGCCTACAACGGTCTGCCGTCGGCCAGGCTCCCTGTTCCCTGGACCCCTTTTCTATGTTGGTTTACTCCCTTGTTATTTATTTTTTTGGCTGTGTTGGGTCTTCGTTCCGGCGCGCGGGCTTTCTCTAGTTGCGGCGAGCGGGGGCTGCTCTTCGTTGCTGTGGGCGGGCTTCTCATTGCAGAGGCTTCTCTTGTTGCAGAGCACGGGCTCTCGGCACACGGGCTTCAGTAGTTGTGGCACGCGGGCTCAGTAGTTGTGGTTCGCGGGCTCTGGAGCGCAGGCTCAGTAGTTGTGGCGCATGGGCATCGTTGCTCCGCAGCATGTTCGTCTTCCCGGACCAGGGATCAAACCCGTGTCCCCTGAATTGGCAGGCGGATTCTTAACCACTGCGCCACCAGGGAAGTCCCACCCCCTGGTTCTGGTGAACCTTCCTGTGAACTCTGGTGTGGGAAGTAAAGTTCCGAGCTGTGGTCCATATCTGAAACACATTTGTATTTCACTGAATTTTGGCTGAAGAATTCTTTGTATTAACTCTGTCTCAAAACATTTTTTTTTAATTGCTGTGAAACTGGGTCAAAACGTTTTTTATCACCACTGTTGGTGAGCCCTTTCAATTTGAAATTCACATTTCTCAATTGTGGGAAACTGGCTTGCATTGTTTCTTTGATTTCCTTCCCCTCCATTGTTCTGTTCTCTTGTTTCTGGAATGCCTGTTACTTGGTTATTGGACTCTAGGACAGATCCTCCAATGTTCTCTTCACTGCGATTTCCCCATCCCTTTCTTTCTGCTCTATTTTCTGGAAAATTTCTTCAGTTATAGCCTCCAGACCCTCCTTTGAGATTTGCATATCTGCTAGCAGCGTTTTAATTTCCAGGAGTGTCTTCTTTCCCTGAACATTCATTTTTTTTAACCACTTTCTGTTATTCTTACAGTTGTAGCATCTTTCCTTATTTCTCTGAGGATAACAATAACTTGTTTTTTAAGCTTTCTTCTCCCAGTGTGGTCTCTGGTCCCTCTGGCAGCTCTGAGCAGACGGGTGAGAGTCTTATCGGCCAGGACAACAAATCAGGGCTGGGAGGGGAGGGTGAGGGGTTCACTCCCCAAGGAGACTCACTTCTTGGGAAACGTGAGTGGGTGGGTGGAGCATGAGTGGATGCCACTGGAGCAGTCGTAGGGCAGTCTGGGTGGGCTGCTTGAAGGCACCCCTGCTGTGAGGATCTTCAGTTCTCTCCTCTGAGTGTTCTAAGAAGGCACTCCTAGCCTCTTGCCAGCATCCCGGGAGAGAGGCTAGCGTCGCAGCGCCCAGTGTGACTTCCCTTAACTCCCTTGACTCCCTCAGGGTCCTCTCCCGCCCTCAACCCAGCCCTTTGCCAGGAAGCGAGAGGAGGTCGAGAGGTCACAGCTACAGCACTGCCCACCGCTTCCTCAGAATTCTGTGCAGACAGACCCAGGGCTGTTCCCGGCAGTAGCCCTGCCCAGCTTCAGCTTCAGCTTCTGAAACAGCTTCCCCAGCCCTCCTGCTGCCCCTGCCCCTTCCCCTGCGCGGCCAGCGGTACCTGGTACCTCCAGCTCCTGAACTTTTCAACGTCTGGGGTAAAACGGGCTGGTTTCTTTCAGTCTTCCCCACTGCCGACTTACTACTCGCCTTCCCCAGTCTGCCGCACAGTGACCGTTTGCCCATTTCGCTTTCCAGAGTAGAAAATATCAGGGATCTGTTTGTTTCCTCTCTTCTTCTCTTCATCCCTGTGGGTTTTATGCCTTGAAAAAACAAAACAAAACCTTTATGGTGGTTTTTAATGTTGTTTCACAATGAAGCAAATTTAAATAGACACCGTTATTACCCAGAAGTCCCCATTTGCTGTTTTTTATCAATAAGGATCCAAACTCATTCTTTTTTCATAACGTCCTTGTTTTGTGGATACTGATCCATCCTTTGAGAATTTGCAAGTACCTTATGTTATTTCCGGCCTTGTTAGTTAGCTTGGTTTCCTTGGGTGTGAATGCTCCCACTGGGTGCACTGTTGACAGCCTGCCCTGCACAGCTCTGGGGGCTTCTTATTTGTCCCTGCCCTAAGCATCATCCTGGTTGAGGGGCTGCCACAGGGTCCATCATAACTCAACTGGAAGGCTCATCTGGGCCCCTAGCCATTCAATGGAGAGACCCCTGCAGCCTCACTGAAAGCAAAAGGTCCACGGATGGGCTGGGCTCACCCAGGCTATGTCCTCAACCCCCAACGCCATGACAGAGCCTGGCTCTCCTCCTCAGTCTCCACAGCCCTGGCACTCTAGAGCACCGTGCACCAGGCTCTGGAGTCCTGAACCTCACCGTCCTTTCTTGCTTTGGAGCTGCCCCGCGTATTTTGAAAGCTCTTTTCTTATGTTCTGTCAGTTGTGCATGTTGAAGCTGAGAGGGTAGCATCTGATACATGCCCCTTCTGCTGTTTCAGTCTTCAGCTGGCTGGCCAGGCTTGGCTCATGCTGTGTAGCTGACACTCCAGCCTGGACCTGCTTCTCTCAGCCCACAGCCCCACAGTCTCTCTGCTCTCTCCAGCCACACGGGCAGTTCCACCCCAGGCTCCTCGGCGGGTTCTTTCTCTGCGGTCCCATTCTTTCCTCAGGCTGCATTCTTCCCCAGACAACCACAGCTCACCTCAGCCACCTTGGTCTCCCCATAAGGTCTCCTGGCTGCTCCCGTTGCCCTCAACCGAACATCTTCTGTGCAGCCAGTGCTTTTATCAGGAGAACAGTTTGAATTGCTAGGACATTCACGTGTTAGAAAATTCAGAAAGCACAAAGGAGTATACAGTGGAATACTCCTGCCTGTTTCACATGGTCCTGCACCCCAACAGCCAACATCACTGTTTTTTTGTGTGTACTTCCAGAAAGACTCTCTGCATAGAAGAACAAACACAAATTCAGGTGCGTACTCATTTTCCGTTTTTAAAACACACGTGGATGCTTAATCTTCACACTGTTCCACGTCTGACATTTTTCGTGCATCTTCCCACTTGAACATACAGCAGCGAGCGCCCTCCTCTTTGGACGGCTGCATACAGCCCACTGGGGCTCACCGTGGACACACCTGTTTACCCATCCAGGCCCCTACTGACATTCCTCTGGGTTACTTTTCAGTGAGAACTGAGAAACCTCCTACAGCGATCATTTCACACAGGGGGAGCACAACTGGTGGAGAAGCACCTAGACGTGCAGCTGTTGGATCAGAGGGTGGGAAACTGGACGTTTTGATGTGCTTTGCCACGCTGGCTTCTGTTTATGCTGGCAAGCGGTGCACACGAATGCTTGGGTTCCTGGAGTTAGGGTGCGGAAACGGTAACGAGCACGGCCCTAATACGCGCTTTGCTTACTAGGAGGGGACTGAGCACATTTTACGGAATTTAAGCATCAGTGACATTTCCTTTCCTTTTCCTGCCCTTTCCCCACGTTTGTCAGCTTGTCCGTCTTTCTTGTTGATTGACTGGTGCACCTTACTTTGGTTAATTAGTCCCTTGCCTCTGGAGAGTTCTCAGTTTGTCATTCATCTTTTGACTCGGAGGGTTTTTGCTGTGCACAGATGATCTCCTCTGACACAGTATAATTTTTCTGAGTTGCCTTTGGCTTCTGATAGGTCTTCTGTCGCCTGCTGAAGCCCTTGCTAGTCTCCCGGTCTCCTTGCTTTAACTTCCTTCTTCTCCGTTACCTGTGCTCACATCGCCTCCCTTCCCCAGCATCTACTGATGGAGCGCTCACAGCGTGGCTGGAAGCTGCTCCTGTTATCCGCAAACACCCACCCCTGTCTGATCACATGCAGGCCCAGGACTCCATAGGCCATGTACACACCACAGCACCCGTGTTCACCTTTCCCGGCAGACTGGGCCCGACTCCTGTGCCCCACAGCCTGCGTGTGGCCTCTGTCCCTCGGGAGTCCTGTGGGCATCTCAAGGAAGGCACGGCAGACAAAAGTCCTGGTTGCCTGCATTCCCTGCCCCTATCCCCTGCCCTATTCCCTTCCTGTTGGCTCCACTTCCAGCCTCCCTCAGACCCGCCCACAGCTCTGCATTTGTGGAAACCATCATCACCCACCCGGACAGTGCAAGGGCCACCTGCCCCACCTTTGCCCTACAGCCCTTCCTGAAAGGCGGTTTTTACAAACTTAAGTCACACCTGGAAAGCTTGTCCCCAGCTTTTCAGTCTTCCACCTCCTGCAAAGGTCTGTCCCATTGTCACCTCCTTAGGGAAGCCTACACAGATACTGCCCCTGCCCCTGCCCACGTCACTTCTGTCTGCCTCCTTGGTCAGTTTCAGGTCGCTCTAGTTCGCACCGTTTCTGCAGGGCTGGAGTGGCTCTGGGCACAAGTGGGTTCTCTGTCATGAATGAGTGGATCCCCTTCTGCAATGCAGGGTTTACACTCCAGATGGACAGCATCTCTGCTGGCCCAGACACTGTGAGCCCCAACGTCCACCTCCCCTGGGACCTCGGCGTGGCCAGCCTCACGGGCCGACTCGAGTCACCCTCCCTCGAAGGTGGCTTCTCACATGCGCTGGTGCTCTCCAGCGACCCGGGAGGTGAGCAGGACCCCACGTACGATCCCCGCCAGGGCGTGGGCCCCGGGCTGGCCGCCGCTCGCTGGCGTGCCCCCAGGGGCCGGAGCCGGGGTCGAGGTCGCCCCAGCACAGGCGCCGGAGCCGTGCGAGGTGGCCGCTGCGACGTGTGCGGGAAGGTGTTCAGCCAACGCAGCAACCTGCTGAGGCACCAGAAGATACACACGGGAGAGCGGCCGTTCGTGTGCAGCGAATGCGGCCGCAGCTTCAGCCGCAGCTCGCACCTGCTGCGCCATCAGCTCACGCACACCGAGGAGCGGCCGTTCGTGTGCGGCGACTGCGGCCAAGGCTTCGTACGCAGCGCGCGACTGGAGGAGCACCGGCGCGTGCACACGGGCGAGCAGCCCTTCCGCTGCGCCGAGTGCGGCCAGAGCTTCCGGCAGCGCTCCAACCTGCTGCAGCACCAGCGTATCCACGGCGACCCCCCGGGCCCCGGCGCGGCACCCCCCGCGCCTCCTGGCGCGCCGGAGCCCCCAGGCCCCTTCCCGTGCAGCGAGTGCCGCGAGAGCTTCGCACGGCGCGCCGTGCTGCTGGAGCACCAGGCGGTGCACACAGGCGACAAGTCTTTCGGCTGCGTGGAGTGCGGCGAGCGCTTCGGCCGCCGTTCGGTGTTGCTGCAGCACCGGCGCGTGCACAGCGGCGAGCGGCCGTTCGCCTGCGCTGAGTGCGGCCAGAGCTTCCGGCAGCGCTCCAACCTCACGCAGCACCGGCGCATCCACACGGGCGAGCGGCCCTTCGCCTGCGCGGAGTGCGGCAAGGCCTTCCGCCAGCGGCCCACGCTCACGCAGCACCTGCGCGTGCACACGGGGGAAAAGCCCTTCGCCTGCCCTGAGTGCGGCCAGCGCTTCAGCCAGCGTCTGAAGCTCACTCGCCATCAGCGGACGCACACCGGCGAGAAGCCCTACCACTGCAGCGAGTGTGGCCTGGGCTTCACGCAAGTCTCGCGGCTCACCGAGCACCAGCGCATCCACACAGGCGAGCGGCCCTTCGCCTGCCCGGAGTGCGGCCAGAGCTTCCGGCAGCACGCCAACCTCACGCAGCACCGGCGCATCCACACGGGCGAGCGGCCGTACGCATGCCCCGAGTGCGGCAAAGCCTTCCGCCAGCGGCCCACGCTCACGCAGCATCTGCGCACCCACCGGCGCGAGAAGCCCTTTGCCTGCCAGGACTGTGGCCGCTGCTTCCACCAGAGCACCAAGCTCATCCAGCATCAGCGCGTCCACAGTGCAGAGTAGCCAGTGCGCGCTGCACCCCCTCTCCGCCCTCACCTCGTTCCTCCGTGCGGGGGGGGGGGGGGCGGGGGGAGGGGGGGGGGGGGGGGGGGCGGGGGGCGCTGCAGAACACCTACCTCGCGGGGATGCTGTGAGGCCTGTGATCACGTGGGTACAAGCCAGCCCTCTTAGGGCCCGGTGCCCAGTAGGTGCTCAATAAACAGTACACGGAACCTGCGTCTGGGTCTGCACCAATTCAGTTCCTCCCCACTTGCCTGGGTCCCTCTCTGCCCACCCCACGGGTCCACCACTTTCTTTGCAACCGCATGATTCCTGTAAGCGCCAGAGCCCCCTGCAGACGTGGCCCCTAGCAGAGCCTGGCCGCATCTGTGCGGTGCCCTCCTTGCACCACGGCTCCTGTACCATTTGCCCATGCGCCCTTCGACGCACACATCTGCCGGCCAAGCCAACTGCCAGATGAGGACGTGGACTGGCAGCCAGTATCATCAGGTGCTGAAGCATCAGACTGGTGTCCAGCATGCCAGAGCCGGCCTGAGGATATGTGTTTATGAAACTTTAAACCTAGGGAGCCATTTCCTAGGTGTAAAAGCTTCAAGGCTTTACCTGGGAATCCATATTCTTTCGAGGCTTTCCTCTGTTCCCCGCAGACTCCAGCCAGTCGGAGGCCCGCAGGTGGCTGCAAGCCCCGGGCCAGTTCCCCAGCCCTCTGGTGATCGTTCCCATCATGCGCCGTTCTCCTCCCTCCCTGGCCCCACGCACAGCCCCTAAGGGCTCCCGCACAGTGGGAGGTATCTATCGTGTGTTCGTTCAGTAACTAGTTACAGGAAGCTCAGCTGGCAGCAGCTTTCGCGAAGATGGACAGATACTGCCAGTTCCAGTTCAGTGTCCTGCAGACTTGAGGGCCGGTGTCTCTGGAACCCTCCAACCTCTTCCTGTGCCACTGCTTCTTTTGCCCTATCTTCCCCTTCCATCCTATTGTTCAGGCCTTGACACAGTCCCCCATTCCACCCATGGGTGCTGTAAGTGCCAGAGACAACGGAGAAAGGCAGTTCCAAAGAGGGCATCTTCATGCAGCAGGGTCTGGCTTGGGACTTAAACCCCACTCTAGGAGGGTGCCAGCCTGCCCTTGGCCTAGAGGGTTCCAGAACAGCCCTTCTAGGCCTGTATGTCCAAGCTTCTTCCAGAAGTGCAGCTGGACTTGCCCCTGCCACTTTGAGTGACCCTGATCCCCTCAAGACTTGGGCCCTGGTATCAGGGAAAGACAAGCCAGCCCGAGCCAGAGGCTTCCTACAGACATGCTAGAGAAGGCATGCTCCCTGCCTCAGCCCCACTTCCTCCCCTCCCCTATTCCTCTCTTTTCCCCACCTCCCCGCTAGTCTAGCCCTAGCCAAGACCAGAGCCACTCTGGCATCGCCTACGTCTGGCAAAGTCAGCAGCCCCCCTATGCAGGGGCACTCCTCTGTGGCACAGTCAGGGGTGGGGCGTCCCCGGACCCTCTGACAGCACTCACGGTTCTCTCTGATCACAAAGGGGATTCTAGGAAACCTGGTCTAGAATCTGTAGAATCAGAGGGGAGAGGAAGGCAGGGAGGGGCTGGGAGAATCAGATCAGGGAAGGCACATGAATGAACACTGAGGTAGCCAGTGGTCTCAGGTTGGAGGAATGTTGCCGGAACTTTATAAATCCTGTAACATGGCTTATTAGTAGTAGTAGTAGTTTACAATTTGTATGACTTTTATAATCTGAAACAAAGAAAACAAGAAAGCTCTCATCTTTGATCATCCTCGTGTTAATCATGAAGGGAAATCTGTGCAGACACAACTACATAAAAACATGAAACTCCACACAGGAAAAATTACAGCAAACATGAAAAGCATGGAGACATCCGGCCAGGGCCCCACACCCGAAGCCTTGAGAAGTCCATGGACCCACCTGCCAAAACAGCCCTCTGAGAGGAAGTCAACATGAACAGCTACGTGAGGGCCACCCATGAAAGGTCATTTCTGCAGCTGGCCAGGCACACCTCTGCAATCCAGTCATGTGGCTGCGGGTCGAGAACCCAAGTGCTACCAGACTATCATCAAGGGCTGAGGGCTTGGACAGAATGACCACTTTGCCCCACTTGGCCAGAGCCATATGAGGGACCCAGGAGAGGAATACCTAAGTACCGGTCATCTAAGAAAGCTACAACAGTGCCCAGCCAGCCTGTCCCTGGACTGTCTGTACCTGAGCCCATATTGTTCACTCCCAAGCCCAGCCTCCCCATGCCACGTCCATCCAATTATTCTCACCGGAAGCCCAGCCTCCCGAATCTATCCACTTCTTTCCACCCCCCAGCACTGTTCTGATCCCAGCCGTCCATCTCCAGCCTGGAGGCCCACGGCACTCAGCCTCTCTTCCCTGTCTACTCCTGCTCCCTTGTTCCCCAAACAGACCCTTTCCTCCCAGTGTCGGCTCCCAGAGGCTACGCTAACAACCCTACGTGCACTTCCACCCTCACAACTCACCCGCCACGTTCTGCCCAGTCCCTCCAAGGCACTGGCCCCAGCCTCCCTCAGGACCTCTGCATGCGCTAAGCCCTAGGTTGCATCCTAAGAGGCTGCAGGCCCAAGAGCCACAGGCACCTTTGCCACCAAAACCACCTGTGCCTCTCTGCCACTTGAGTGGCCACGAAGGTGACAAGGAATATACAGCTTAGCTGCACCACTTCCAACCCAGCCCCCTGGGTTGAGGGGATGAGGAGGATGAGGCCATCCCCTCCTCCCTGGTCCAGAAACCATGGCCCCCTTTGCCTAGCATTCTGTTGCACGGTCAAGTCTTCCCCCACTGGACGGTGGGGAAGCCACAAGATCAGAGATCACGGGAGTCGAGCTTTGGCTAGTCCTCTCCAGGGAACCAATTCCCCATCCCCAGATGGGACCTTAGCGGAAGGGCCTCAGCAACTGGCCTGGGGATAGGCACATGAACCAGGCTGGCCAATAGAAACCACCCCTGAGACTTTGGCTGGAAACCACAGTATGGTCATCAACCCTCAGGTCCTGTACAAAAATAGATAATCAGCAAGAGCAGAGCGGATGAGAAGAACGGAGAGGGAGAGGGAAATTGAGTCTGGAAGAGCCCTCTGGGTCCCCGGAACAGCCATGTCTGAAGCCTGAGAACCCTGGGATGGTTGCAATCTTGTCAGCCCCAAACCTGAGCCGTTTGCAGCTTCTGATCTCCCATCCTCACCCCGGCGCCTCTCCAGCACTCAGCTCTCAAGGGAGTCAACGAAGCTGGGAGTGTGAGGCTAGGACAACTACAGGGCTGAAGAGGGGCGTGTGGGATGGTGGAAAGAGAATGGAATGGGTCAAAAGGGGGAGCGGCTGCACAGACACCACTGGGCTCAGTCCACGGAGCCCAAAGACGCCGAGGGTACCCGGGCAGGGCCTCTGAAGAGGCTGGGGCCGGGATGGACGCCAAATCAAGACCCGAAGGGGTAGAGCCGACTCCCTGGGGTGAGGATGGGGCCGGGGTCGTTCGCCCAGAGGAGCCCATGGACTGAGCCTGCCCCCACCCCCACCCCAGCGCGGGCCCAACGGGGCCGCCGGGACTACTTCTGCCTTGGTGGTCCGTACGATGGCGGCACGTCGCCTCAGCGACTGGATGGGACGCGGGCAGGCTGAGAGACAGAGGCCCCGCCGCCCCACGGGCCCAGCCCCCCGCCCCAACCAGCCCTCGCGGCACCGCTCACCGCCTGACGGTTCCCTTGGTGACAGCCTGAAATCGCAGAACCGCTCCGCGCCGCTTCCTCCCGCCCCCCCGAGGCACGCTGAGCCGCGATTGGAGGGGAGGTTGGCCCCGCCCACATCTCACGCGCAGCCGACGGAAGGTCGTAGGGCGCCTCCGCTGGAACTGTAGAGCCGCGCAGAGCGCGGCCCTCCCCAGGTTCCGCTTCCGAAGTGTGTCAGCCTGTGTAAACCTCCACAGTGCTTACTACTCTCTGACACAATACACGTTTTATTTGTTAGTTTACCTCAACCAGACTCTGCGAGAGGGTTCTTTGGGTTTGCGATGGGACACCGAAAGTGCTGGACCACGCACCCTCTAGGCAACGCCCCTGACTTGCTCAGGCTCTGACCTGACCCAGCCTCAGTCTGTGACCCCCGGGGCCAAGTACTTCGTTTGGCCCGCCTACGCCGCCGTCTGCACAGGTGCAAGTAGGACTGGCTGGACCGCAATCGAAGCTGCCCGCATCTGCCCCACTTAAAGATGGCGGCAACACCGCCCCCCCGCCCCTCCCCGGACCCGCGGGCGTCCCCGGAAGTGACCCGCCCGGCCCGGCCTGCGCGAACGGAAATACCCGAGCCTAGCCGAAGGAGCCCGATCCCCAAGTCCCATCGCGGAGCAACGCGGGGCGGTGGCGTCGGCGGCTGCGCAGGCGCACAGCGCAGGCCGGGCAGAAAGAGCCGAAGCGGGCAGGCGGCGGAAATACCCGAAGCGGTGGGGCGCCCGAGGCCGTTGCGGACCTCCGCGCCGAAGCCGTTGCTGCCGCGGAAGCCGACCCTCCTCCAGTACACGGCCGTCGCCACCGCAGCCCCCGCCTCCCTCTTCCGACCCGAGCCGCAACCCCCTCGGGAAGGGAGCGAGTGAACTGGCCAGTGGCGCGGCCTGAGGACCCCGCGTCCGTAGCCGCAGCTGGGCCTGAGGACGCCGGGGCGGGCGAGGGGGAGGAGGGAGTGGCGGGTGGGGGCGGGGCCGAGCGGACACGAGAACAGCCGAGTGGGCCCGAGTGCTGCCGAGCGAGCCCGAGGCGCCGGGCCAGGCCGGAGCCGACTACGGGAGCCGACGCGGGCCGCGCGGTGGGCGCGGAGCGGCGCGGCAGGCCGGGCGGGCGGCGGCAGCAGCCGAAGAGGCCGCGGCGGCGGGTCCGAGTGGCGGAGGCGGCAAGGGCGGCGGCGGCGGGGGGCCGGGTGGCCGGGGTCCCGGGCCCCGCAGGGGCGGCAGCGGCGGCGGCGGCAGGATGATCAAGCTGTTCTCGCTGAAGCAGCAGAAGAAGGAGGAGGAGTCGGCGGGCGGCACCAAGGGCAGCAGCAAGAAGGCGTCGGCGGCGCAGCTGCGGATCCAGAAGGGTAAGGAGTTGGGATGGGGGTGGAGGTCGGAGGTCAGTGCCTGGCCTGGGGTAATGCGGTCGCCAGGGGTCAGAGGTGTCAGAAATGGGGGGGCCGCGGATGTGGGGATCGGAGATCAGGGCCTGGGGATTGAGGGATCAGGGGTGGAGTAATAGTCACTGAAGTGGTCAGAGATGCGGGGCCGAGGATGGGGCACTGAAGGTATTTGGAAAGCCAGATGTCTGATATTAGGGACTGAGAATCTGAGGGTGGCAGTGTAGTGGGGGGACCGGGAACTCGAGAGTCTGGGGGGGTCAGACGGGAACCTGGGTGAAAGGCAGAGGAGATATGGATAGTGGGGGCCGAGGATTGAGGATCCGAGTGGGAGATTTAGTGTCTTATGCTGGGGTCAGTGGGAGTCAGAGTCAGGCGTGGTGAGTACGTCTGGGGCCTGGGTGTCGTGGGTCTGGGGGAGGGGCGTCACATGGCAATTTGGGGTTTAGGGTGACAGGAGGAGGAGGGAGGGACAGTGGGTGCCAGAGATTAGAGATAGGAGTAGAGTTGGGTTTAGGCCATGGTGCTGGAGATGCTGGAAATCTTATAGTCAGAACAGTGTAAGGTAGGAGGGCTGGGAACTAACAGATCTGGGGGTCAGATGGGAACCTGGGTTTGGGATGATAGGCAGAAAGAGGACTATATGGATCGTGGGGACCAGGGATTGGTCAGGGGATGATTTAGGGTGTGGAGGGGGAATAAGGTCTTTGAGTTTGGGCAGATAATTGGGGACTCCTCTAGAAGGTGGGGGTTATGGCCAGGGATCCTGGGTGTGGGGTAGTCAGAGGCTCTTGGAGGGCACATGGGAGTGGGGGCATTTAGGAGCTGGGTTGCGGGGGGACCCAGCTGTTGGGTGCTGGGACTTAGGGCTGTGGATTCAGAAGAGTTGGAACTTACCCAGGGCCAGGAGCTCAAGCACAGTCACAACTGAACATGTGTGTTTGTGGTGTTCTGTAGATCCAGAAGAGCCTGCCTGGAGACTGGGGAGCAGACAGAGCAGGGAGAGGGTTGGGGATGTGTCCCACTGCCCAGGACAGAGCTGGGGTCCTGGAGGAGGCTATGGAGGCTCTGCTGGCACCTGCACCTGCTCTGAACACCCTCCTCTCTCTCCCTCTTCCTTTCTCTCTGTTTCCCTTTTCTGCTGTGAAAACCTAGACATAAACGAGCTGAATCTGCCCAAGACGTGCGACATCAGCTTCTCAGATCCAGACGACCTCCTCAACTTCAAGCTGGTTATCTGTCCTGATGAGGTGAGGGCACACTCAGCTGGACTCCCAGGCACGGCGGGTGGCCCCACCTCAAGTAGGGATATCTGGTTCACCTGCCAGGCCTTGCTGGATGGGATCCCAACTCCTCTTTTCTTCCTTCACAGGGCTTCTACAAGAGCGGGAAGTTTGTGTTCAGTTTTAAGGTGAGTCTCGGTGGGCCAGGGTGGCTCCCTGGGCTGAGGAAGCAACAGCTGAGGCCCCAGCCAGGCACTGCTGGGGCACCTATCCACCTCCCCTCTCTTTTCCTGGAGCCAGGTGGGCCAGGGTTACCCGCATGACCCCCCCAAGGTGAAGTGTGAAACGATGGTTTATCACCCCAACATTGACCTCGAGGGCAACGTCTGCCTCAACATTCTCAGGTGAGGGCACTAGCCCTCCATAGCTCTCCCCAGCCCTGCCTGCCAGGCACCCTTCATGGCCTTGCACTACACCAGTCTCTGTCTGTTCCTTACCCCTTGTGGTGTGTGTTCCTCTGTCTCTTCATCTCCACGTTTTGTTCCTCGTGGCTTGACCTTGGCTTTCTCCGTGGTCTGTCCTTCTCTGCACCCTCCCGCTAGCTTCTCCCATCCGCACTGTCCCGTGCCCTGGGCCTGACCTGTCCGGTCCAGCAGGGCCTCTGGCGGCTGCCCACTCACCAGCCCCTGATCATGATGTTCTCTGCCCACAGAGAGGACTGGAAGCCAGTCCTTACGATAAACTCCATAATTTATGGCCTGCAGTATCTCTTCTTGGTGAGTAGGGGCGGGGGCGCTGGGGCTGGGGGAGGTTGGCCTTCTGCCCCTTGGGCTTGTTGACCTCCACCCATACCGGCCACAGGAGCCCAACCCTGAAGACCCACTGAACAAGGAAGCCGCCGAGGTCCTGCAGAACAACCGGAGGCTGTTTGAGCAGAACGTGCAGCGCTCCATGCGGGGTGGCTATATCGGCTCCACCTACTTCGAGCGCTGCCTGAAATAGGGTCAGCGCATACCCACCCCTGCCAGGGCCACCAGCCCCGGCGTCCCCTGCAAATATTTATTGGGGGCCACCGGGACTTTTCTCCATTGTACATTCTTGACTCCTTTGTTGTAGATTAATTACCCATATAAGTGTGGGTTCATTTCTGGGCTCTCTGTTCTGTTCCATTGATCTATGTGTCTGTTTTTGTGCCAGTACAAAACTGTTTTGATTACTGTAGACTTGTAGTATACTTTGAAGTTAAAAAACTTGATATTGTTAATCACCATTCTCATAGTTGTAACTAGAATAGAGGTTGAAGGGAGATAGTGGCACCGTTGATGTGGGCAGATGGATTAGTATTCTATTTAACTAAACCTGGAGTGAAATGCTGAGAGTGTGGACTTAAACAATGGCAGTGGAGATTGAGGGAAAAGATGATTTTGAGACAAATGAAGGAGGTAGAATTTGTAGGATGGCGACTAACTGGATGTGGAAGAGCAAGTAAAGGGAGAGTGTTTAGATGTCGATGAGGTTTATGGCTGGGGGCCCCCGGGGGGGGGGGGGGGGCATGGGGCAGCCGGTGGGGGAATCCCATGCCCTGACCTGCCACCCCTCCCTGCCACCCGCTCCTAGTTTTTTTTTTTTTTAAACCACCATGTGATTGAGGTCGGCGCTGCCTCCCCCGACCCGCTCAGCGATGGGAAATGAATTGGCTTGTCTAGCCCCACGCTGGGTGCTGTCCAGCCCCCCTAATCTGGGCTCTGGGGTGGGAGGCCAAGGGCGGCTGGGCACCCGGCACCCCACCCCTGCACCACTGGAGGTCCTTCCAGGCTATTAAAGGGGAATGTTACTGCATGGCCTCTGCCTCTTCCTTTTGTGGGGTGGGAGGGGCAGGTGATGTCCACCAGGGCTCCTGCAGCAAGCGTGGTGCGAGTTGTGTGCTCACAGGTGGCATTAGGGGGGACCCCCCCGCCCCCGCGTCAGCAGGCTGCGCAGTGCCTGGGGCAGCCCTGGGAGTCGTGAGGGGACCAAGCCCCAGGCCTCGGGCAGGGTGGGATGAATCCCACTCCGGAACAAAGGAGGGGCAGGATCCAGTAACCACAGGCTTCCTGGCCAGTAAGCCAACATACAAGAAAGCCCGCACCATCTCCTGTTCTGCGCCCTTCTGCCATGGGAGGGCCTGACGAGGAGAATGCTGCCTGGTGCCACCGGGTGCCTGAGGTGCGGAAACATCAGCGAGAGTTCTGGGTCCCTGAGATGAGCTGGGCCCTACAGTGGGTGACGTGGTGGGGTGCAGGGCCTCCGGGTGGCTGCGCGCAAGGGCGCCAACCCCGCGGGGACCAGGACTCCGGCCGTGCCTCGGCTCCCTTAGGCGGGACTTGAACCTGTGGAACACCGAGTCCGCGGCAGGGCCACGGAAGCTGGTGCGCATGCGCCTGGGGCCGGCCTGGTCCCTGGCGCGTGCGCACGCGCGCTCTTGTCCCCGCCCAGCATTCCGGGAGCCGGCGGGGCGTGTGACGTCAGGTGGTTTAATCCGGAAACGGCGGTGACTGCCGCCGCGACAGAACCGAGGGTCTGTGGTTGGTGGGCGCTCCGGGGCTCCCAGCGAGAGGAGCGTGACCCGGAAACGGAAGCGAGTCCCTGTCGCAACTCCGGTGAGTGGCCCCTACAGGGGCGCGGGCCCTGGGTGGACTCGTGGGCGGCGGCGTACGAGGGCCTCGCCCCTGCCTGGGACCCGGCCTTATCATCAGAGGACCCCATGCTGTCTTGCCTTCAGTGGTCAACACCCCGCATGGCCCCCCAGGCTTTCCTGCGTGAACAAGGCACCCCAACACTTAGCATCCCTCCCTCTGTACAGGAGTCCGCAACGCCCCCCAACCTTATTCTCCGCGCCCAGATTCCCTCAGCATTTAGGACCCCCGCCCCAAACCGAATTCCATGCATACGCTGTCAGCTTCAGGGCCGCCCCCATCCACCCTGTTTCTAGCACTCGCAGCCTCCACCCCCTCCTGTCAGGGACCCTCTCAAGTGCCCTGTCCTTGGCGCTCAGGGTTCCAAGTGCCCCCTATCCCCGTCCGCCCACACACGGCCATCTCCAGTCTCAGTCCACCGGACACGCTAGGGCCTCATCGCAGGGTCTGCAGGACGAGGTGGAAGCCTTGAACCTCTGTGGGGGCACTGTGATGGAGGAAGGGTTGGGGTGGGCACGTTGTCCCCACTCACGTCCCTGGGGCTACCCAGGTTCCAGACTCCACTCTTTTGGCCTTCCATTCACGCCTTTTCTCCCTGCTCAGCCCTTTCCACTTTGGGAGCCCCCATCTGTCCCTGCCCATACACAGTGTGACCCCAGCTCTGCCTCATGCCCTCGTTTTGGGCCTCACACCACTCCGCAGTAAGGCTTCACACTTGCCCCAGTCCTACCGGTGGGCTCCTGCGGCCATGGACCTGCTGTTTGGGCGCCGGAAGACGCCGGAGGAGCTGCTGCGGCAGAACCAGCGCGCCCTGAACCGCGCCATGCGAGAGCTGGACCGTGAGCGACAGAAGCTAGAGACCCAGGAGAAGAAAATCATTGCAGACATCAAGAAAATGGCCAAGCAGGGCCAGATGGTAAGCTCGATTGGGCACAGCCTGGGACACAGGCCAGTGCTGTTGCTTGATCAGACACTGGGGCTGCAGCAAACTGGACATGCTGAGCACCAACAGGGAGGCGCTTCTAGGGAAATGAAGGGTTGAGTGGGTCTTT
>NW_006785389.1:2576551-2584919 GCF_000442215.2 Lipotes vexillifer | reverse complement strand
GCCTTTCCCTAGTTTCAGGGTCCAAAAGGCTGTCTCTGTGGAGGTGGTATCAGAGCCAAACGTTGGGTAAGGAAGAGAGTGAGCCCGTGTAGATCCACGTGGCAAGTGTGTCAGATAGAACAGCAGATGCTCCATGAGTGATGGCTGAGCTCAGAGGAGTGGATGTGGGCCAGACCACTTGGAATCGTGGGCCACAGTGGGAGCCCACGTGGCATGGGATGCACTGGCCCTGGGGGCCAGTGAGCAGAGAGATGGGCACAGCCTGAACTGCTGGGGAACAGCACCTTTGATGGGCGACAGAGTTTTGGCCTGAGCAGCTGGGTTGAGGTGCCATTTCCTGGGATGGGCAAAGCAAGGAAGAGCTCTGGGGAGGAAGTGAAAAGCTGAGGTTTGGAAGCGTTCGTGTGTGAACCGGGATCCTGTACTTGAGGTGAGGGCCTGTGTGAGGTGGAGGGAGACACACATTCTTTGGCCGGGAGAGAAATTCAGGAATGGGTGTTGACTCTATAGACATGGAGAGAAAAGGACCCCTCAAGGGTGGCCCCACCTTTCTTCCTCTCATTTCTGGAGCAGAGATGAGGAGTCTGTGCAGTGGTGACCCAAGAGGCATGAGGGCGAGAGGGAACAGTGGCCAGTGGGAGCAGGCACATAGGAGCCCCTGAAAGCCTCAGTGGGCATGGTGGAGTGGCTGGCAGTGAGCATACTCCCTGCCACCTCTGTCCCCTCGCAGGACGCTGTGCGTATCATGGCAAGAGACCTGGTGCGCACAAGGCGGTACGTGCGAAAGTTTGTGTTGATGCGGGCCAACATCCAGGCTGTGTCCCTCAAGATCCAGACACTCAAGTCTAACAACTCAATGGCACAAGCCATGAAGGGCGTTACCAAGGCCATGGGCACCATGAACAGACAGGTGCGCCTCTCCCGATCCCCCTCCCTACCCCTGCTAACCTCAGGGGCCAGACTCACCCTCCTCCCACTTCCAGCTCAAGTTGCCCCAGATCCAGAAGATCATGATGGAGTTCGAGCGGCAGGCGGAGATTATGGACATGAAGGAGGAGATGATGAACGATGCCATTGACGATGCCATGGGTGACGAGGATGATGAAGAGGAGAGGTTTGGAGACAGGAGGCAGGAGGGTGGGCACGGATGCCTGGCCCTCCGGGTGCCTGGCCCTCATAGTTCTCTTTTTACCTAGTGACGCTGTTGTAGCCCAGGTCCTGGACGAGCTGGGGTTGAGCCTGACGGATGAGCTGTCAAGTGAGTGTCCAGACCCTGGGCCCTGTCCTGCGCACAACTCAGCCACCGCGCACACCCTCCCTCTCCCAGCATTACTCCTTCCCGCAGGGGCTCTCTTCCTAACCCCCCTTCTCTGCAGACCTCCCCTCCACCGGAGGCTCCCTCAGTGTGGCTGCCAGTGGGAAGAAAGCAGAGGCTGCCGCCTCTGCCCTGGTCGATGCAGACGCAGACCTGGAGGAGCGGCTCAAGAACCTTCGAAGGGACTGACTGCACACACGGCACACCCCCGTGCCACCCTAGGGAGCCAGCGGAGGGCCCAGCATTTTCGTTGTACCTTCTGCAATAAAAGAAGTTGGCCACTAGTCTTGGGCCTGTGTGAGTGGCCTGATGTGAGCCAGGCTGGGTTAGGGAGTCCGGTGACGGGACCGACAGGAGTTGCTCAGGCAGGGCTTGGTAATGTGTGGCAGATTAGTTGGGGTATAAGACAGAGGGCTGGAGGTTTTCTCGTTTTGGCGGGAGTGGACAGACCAAGCCCACCCGTCTTCAGGGCCTGGGATGTGAAAATGAGCAGCAGACACTGGCCCAGCACCCCCAAGAAGGCAGGCTCCCCAGACATCCTGGTAGCATCCCAGGAGTCCAGGCCTGTCCCCCAGGGATACACTGCCCAACTCCGCTTAGCCCAGCCCACCCAGCTCCCAGTCCAGGAAGCTCTCGGGGGGGAATGAGCTGCCGTGCAGCACCTACCTGGGGATTCACCCTGCCTGCCCACAGGTTAGCCGGGGTCTGCCTGTCTGCCTGCCTACCGGGTGACCCTCCTGCCCACCAGACACTCCCCAGATCGCAAAGGGCCCAGGAGGGATGCTGCTCCCCACTCCCTGGACACCCAAGTGGCTGGAGACAAGTGCCCCACCCCCATCTGGCCCAACAGGGTTTGGTGAGCGATCGATAACAGCCAGAGACCAGGCCCCCAGGACCACTGCCCCCACCAGCCAAGGCCTGAGTAACGGGTGAAGTTTTTATTAAATCCACAGAAGTAAAAACCATATGGTGAGGGGCTAGGGTATGGGCCACCAAGGAGTGGGAACCAGGCCACCGGAGGGAGGAGAGGGGAGAGCAGAGGGGGTGACAGGACAGAACAGAGAACAGAGCCAGGCTGGAGCGGCTCGGGGGCTGCCCAGCCTCAGGGGCCATCACCAGGGCCACTGGACAGGTCCTGGGCGCTCAGGCCAGCACCAGGCAGGCTCAGCGGCGGGGGCTCCACCAGAACAGCGGAGAACTTGGTGTCACCAAAGGCTTCGTTCATGCGAGTCTCAAAGAAGCGCTGCAAGCCAATGATGGACTGCACATCGGCCTTGTCCTGCCGGGCAAATTACAGTGGATGGGTCCTAGGTCGCCCACCTCTCTGCCCACAGCCTCCCCTCCCCAACCCATGCCCACCCCAACAGGCTCACCTCTGTCAGCTTGTTGAACTGCTTGAACATGCGGCCCACATCCTGGGCAAACTCCTGGGGGGAGCTGTAGGGGGGTGACAACTTCTCCTGAAGACGCGCTCGAATCAGCGTCAAGTCCAGGGTGCCGCCGGGCTGATCCTTCAGGCAGAGGCCACAGGCTGAAGGTGAGGCCAAACAGCCCCTGCACCTCCCACCCTCCCAAGTCCCAGAACTCACCAGGGAGAAGGTGGAGTCAGTAGCCAGCTGGTGCAGGGGCCGGCAGGGCTCATGGCAGAAGAGGGCCAGCAGGACGCGCTCACACTTCTGCAGGCATTACATGAACATCAGAGTCATAGGGGACTTGGGGTGCTGCTGGTCAAACCAAGCGAGTGGGCCCCACCCTCACCTGCTGGTTGGCTGGCGAGAGCTTGGCCACCACACCAGTGCTGTCACCCCCATCCAGGTTTAGGCTGCCATCCTCCTCCTTCAGATCAGGTAGCACGTGGCAGAGAGAGCAGCTCCACTCCTCCCTAGAGGGAAGAGACCGTGAGGGACTGCACGGGACCTGGCCCAGCCCTCCACCCTACAGACCCCGCACAGCCTCGCACCCTGGCACATCCTGCAGGGCAGGCAGGTGGCAGTCCAGGTGGAAGCAGAACTCGCACTGGTTGCACATGACCAGGTCACCTGGCTTCTGGCAGACACGGCAGATGGTGGCACTGTCATCCAGGGCACCTGGGCCACCAGCTGGGGCTGAGGTGCCCTCTGGAGCCACCACCTCCAGGCCTGAGCTGGTGCTGCCACTGGGTGAAGCCAGGCGGGGGCCCTCGGTGCCGGGGCCCTCCGCCAGGGCCATCAACACAGGTTTGGTCTCGGGGCCCTCAGTGGCAGCAGGCGGGGCTCCAATGGCAGCCTCTGTTTCTTCCTCCTGTGAGGAGGTGAGGGGTGTTCAGTGGGGTGCCGGCCTGGGCAGTAAATCTTCATTTCCCAGCCACAGTCACTTGGGCAGGCTCACCTTGACGATGGCCATGCCAGGCAGGGGCGGAGCGCCAGGGGCCCCTGGGGGCGCAGTCCCAGGCTGTCCCGCAGCAACAGCTGCAGCACCTCGCTCAATGACGATGAGGTTGTAATCCTCAGTGGTGCTGCCTGGGAAGACCTTGAAGACTGGTGGCTGGCTGTCAGCCGTGAGATCCAAGTCTAGGCGTTCGAGGCTCACCCGTGGCACCTTACGCATGAGGCCACTCACCTCACCATCACTTGAGCGGGACCTGTGGGCATGGCTTGGTGTGAGCGCCCCACCCCTATGGCCACCCTGTCCCTATAACCACCAAAGGGCAGCCACACTCACCGCTTCACCCCTGACACGTGGGGCTCTGCACTTGAGTAAGGGTCATCTGCTCGGAACACAGAAAACAGGTTGGGGTGGACATAGGGCACTGCAGCTCTCCCACCTACTGGCGGGGGCAGAATCACTCACCTGACCCGAAGCCATAGCCTTCCTGCACCTCCATGGGCTGTGGGCAGAGCAAGTGGGCCTCAGTGGACAGGTATCCCACAGGACCCCGTGCCTCTTTCCTCCCACTATGGTCCCCTCCCTGGCTCACCTGGCTGCTGCCAGAGCCCTGCTTGCTCAAAGGCCCTGGAGCCCGAGGAGGGGCCATGGGTACAGGGCCTGTGGAGTTGGTGCCAGGACGTTCTGCCACGATCTTGCCTGCAGGGACGAAGTAAAACAGTATAAGCAAGCAAGTGCAGTGCCTGGGATGGCAGCGTGCAGCAAGAGAAAGACAAAAACCCACCAAAGGCCTCTGCACTCTTGGTCCAGGCATTGAGGTCCCACTGGAACTTCATCTCACCGTGTGGCTCCACGGGGTCCACGATCATCTTGAGGGCCCGGTGCAGCTGGAAGTAGATCTGGGGATGGGCAGTACATGAGCACATGGGCAGTGAACAGGGCTCCAGGGTCTTGGGAGGTGCCTACCTGGAACCCACCACCTGGGTGCCCACCAGCACACACCAGCTTCTTGGAGAGTAGCAGAGCAGTGTTGTTGTCACTTTCCAGAGCCCACGAGGCAAAGCGCAGGATGTGTTCCTGGTGCTTCTGGATCTTGGTCATGGTCCAGTGCTGGCGCTCCAGGCGCTCCTGCTGCCCCTCAGTCACCTTCTGCAGGTGGAGAGCAGATGGGGTCAGGGAGGACAGAGCACCAGAACCTCTCCCCACCCAAGGAGGGCATCAGCAGCCAGCAGAGGGCGCCAAACCCCAGGACGACTCCACCTGAGGCAGAGTGAGCTGCCAACAGAGAAGGACCACACAGTGGGTACCAGGGGGTACCTGGGCGTCGTTAACCAGCACACGGCCCCGCTTGTTCAGTTCCTTCATGATCTGCAGGATGGCCATCTTAACGTCCACCTGCACGCGCTTCTGTACGTCAGACACTTGGCGGATCCTGGGTAGCAGAGTGGGTGAGGTCAGGGCCACTCAGGCAGATGCTCACCCAGGGCCACCCCACCCCCCGCCCCAGCACAGCACGGGCACCCACACTTACGAGCTGCGAACCTCCTTGGTGTTCTTCTGCAATGTCGCATGCTTATCCCCGAGGCGCTTCACCAGTGAGGCCAGGAGCTTGCGCTGGTTCCTCACAGCATCCTCCAGGAACTGGTACCTGAGGGCAGATAGAGGTGGGCCCGGGCGCCCAGCACAGGAACAGGCAGCACCCACCCACCAAGCCTCAGGACTCACTGGTGGTCCTTGTGGGCGTTGAGCTGGCAGTCCCGGCAGGTGAGGGTGTCGCAACTCTCGCAAAACAGCACAAGGGGCTCGTGCTTGTGCACATTGCAATACACCGTGCGCTCACCGTCCCTCGACTTGGCTGGTCCTGGGGAATGGGATCTATGAAGCGGGAGCTCATCCTCACACCTCCAGCTCGAGGAGCGGACAGAGATCAGGGCCTCACTTCCTGCCTGTCCTGCAACCCTGGGCTATCTGCCGGAAGGACCCAGAGGGCCTACAGCAGTGGACAGGGAGGAGCCGAGATCCTTGCTCTCAAAACCCTCTGCCCTCAGCCTGACCAAGAGGGTCACACCCCTGTCCTTTCAGCTTCTGGAGGTAATAGCTTAACGCGCAGACTGACGGCCTCTGCCAGGAGAGAGCTCCCCGCTGTTCCCTCTGCTGAAACCTCCTCCAGGTGGACACTCAAGAAAGCTCCTCCACCTCTGAAGCCCCGCCCCCATCCGCCACTAGGCTCCCTTTCTCCTCCACTCACAGAAGATTCTGTCCAGCACGGGAGGGGATTCTGGCTACTGTGGCATCCCAGCACACACAACATTTGCTTTCTGGTTCAGACAAAAAGCAAATCAGGGCTTAAAGAGACCGTCACATACATTTTCCTCACCAGCCATGCCTGGTGACCTCCCCTCTCTTCTCTGGTAAAAGGAGACCACACAGTCTCAACAACCCACAGGGGAACCTGCAAAGCCTTCTCAGGCTGGAGAGATACGATATCAGACCAGGACCCTCAGAGAGGGGTCAGGCCCCTGTGCTGGGAAAAGGGTCCTACTGCTCAGAGCAACACTCCCCAAAGACGAATACACCATGTAGACCCCCCCCAGCCCTCCCCAGAGGCTGTTGCCACTAGAAAGCCAAGAACATACATCCTTCTTTCCTCCCCGATCCCCAGCATGTTTCGTTACTACACCAGCCCAGAGTGAGACATAGGAACATTTCAATACAAATAAGCCGAGCCTCAGCTCCTCTAAATATTGCCCGCTCTTGCACCCTGACCTTTGCCTGGAACCCAGGACCCCCTGGAGACCCCTGCCCTTCTCTCCTGGCTCCTCATGCCCCACAGGAACCACCTCTACCCAAGTTTTCCCGTCAAAATTGTCCTCTGGGCTGGCGGAGCCACAGCGTGACTACCAAAACGCCACTCACGGGGAGTTCTGGGCCAAAACCCAAGCGTAAGCCCCTCTCCATAGCACTTCCAGCACATTCACAGAAAAGTCTGGAAATACCAAGCTAGGCTGTGAAATACCGGTGACCCAATGATAAGAACACTTCCAGCACTCACTGGTCAACGATAGTCTGATGACCCTACCAGCTTGTTAAGACACAAGGCCCAAACACCTCACTTTCCCCTACAGAGGCTTAAAACAGGTGCCAGGGAACCTGTGGTCCAGGAGGTCCCTCACATCATTCCCCAAACACCCTGCATTTCCCTATCCATACATGCTGATCTCTCTACCACTGGAGGCCTATCCCCTGCCTGGGGGGGTTCCCTGAGGAGCTTCCTCAAGCCCTCTATACACCCCCTGCGGCACCATGAGATCTCCTGTGAACTCCCCCCCCCCCCCCCTACGCTCGCTAACACTGAACCGTTTTTTTGCCCTAACCTGTACCCTAAATCATCCCCGCTCCCTGCCTGTGGCTCTTCCCCTGCCCCTGGACCTGCAGAGACTGCCCACCAGAGCCCCAGCCTCCCCCTTTTTGAATCCTTCAGTCGGTACCCCGTAGAGAAACTCCCTGAGACCCTCCCACCATCTGCAACTACCACCATAATAAAGCGGAGGCACATAAAGGAGCGCAAGAGCAGCCCCCCGCGCGTACCAGTGGAGCGCACGGTGTGGTCCTTCGTGTACTTCACCCGCTGGTGCGCCTCCACACACGTCTCACACAGCGGCTCAGAGCACTCCACACAGTAGCTGGTGGCCGGGGCATTATCCTCGCAGCTAGTGCAGCACTGCTGAGCAAAGGCAGAGTCAGAAGAGACAAAACCACCAAACCAATCTGCATTGAGAACCGAGAAATACGACACGAAGAAAGGTGGGGCCCTTACTTAGCCTAGACAACCTGCCCTAAGCTTTCTACTACGGGGAGAGTAAAGCCTGGAGCTGGTACCACGCTCCGGGCTAGTGACCCCTACTCATGGCCAGAGACATCCTGGGGGTTGCTTGGGCGAGACATACCTGATTCGCATCCTGGGAATCGGTGGCAGCCTTGCTGCCACTGTCGCGCATGAAGTAATTCTCCACAATATCTTTGGAGAAACACTGCTGCTTACATACTGGACAATCCACCACTACGAAGAACACGAAGAAACAAAACCATCGCATGGTGAGCGCATCCCCCCACTGGGCCCCAAACTCCATCCCCTGCCGAGCCGAGGCGACCCTCCCCTCCCGGAGGAAGAACCAAACCCTTCTTTTACCGAACTTTAAACAATCACCCCATCTCAGTACCCGGACCACAGCCCACTGCCCACACACGTTGCGGCCACTCTTCGGGTCCCCATCCTCTCGCCCAGGCGACCCCCGCCACCGTCACGCTGGGAACCGACCCCCAGTCCCCGAGCCTCGTCGGGATCAAAGGCTGCGGGGTGGGGGAGGGGCCGCCCCCGGCCCCACCGCACTCACCAGCGCCGTCGCCCGCCGCACCTCCGTCCCCTGAGCTGTTGGCGGCGGCAGGCGCCGCGGGCCCGAGGCAGGCGCTGCAGGCCGAGTGCAGGCAGGGTAACAGGCGCGGTTCCCTCTCGGGCCGCAGGCGCTCCCGGCACACGCCGCAGTGCTCCAGCAGTTCCAGCGCCTCGCCGCCGCCCCCCGCAGGCGACGATGCCGATGCGGACGCCGCCGCCGAGGCCGAAGCCGAGGCCGTGGCCGAGGAGGCGGCGGCGCGCTTCTCGGCGCCCGCCGAGCCCTCTCCCGGGCCCGG
>NW_006785389.1:2574621-2576541 GCF_000442215.2 Lipotes vexillifer | reverse complement strand
GCCGCCGCCGAGGCCGCCATTCACACGCCGCCGGGGGCGCCCAGGGGGGGAGGAGGGGCGCGGGGCCCGCCGCGCAGGCGCAGACGCGCTCGCCGCCAACGGCTGGGCCGCTGCCGCCCCGAGGCCTAGCGCCGCCACGCGCCGCCTAGGTCGCCGCCCGCTGCGCGCGGGGCGCTGCCTCCGCCCGGCCGGCCGCTGCCCGCTCTCCCGCCTCCGCCGCCGCCCGCGCTTCCTTCTCAGCAGCGATCGAGACCAGCGCCACGCGGCACGCGCACAACCGCTCGCCCGCGCGCCCGCTCGCAGAAAGAGCCGCGCTTGGGGGGCGGGACAGAAATAACTGGCGCCGACGCCGTCGCGCACGCGCACTGGGCGCCTCGCGCCCGGGGGCGGGGCCGGGGCCGGCCGCGGCCGGGGAGGCCAGGAGTACGCACGCGCCTGAGCGGGCTCCTCCCCCCCCCGCCTCCACCACCCGCAGAGCCGCTCGTGCGGCAGGGGCGGGGCATCTGCGTCGTCGCCGCCGCAGCCTGGTCCACCGGCCGGGCTCGCGCCCGTTATTGTAGTCCCTTCTCCAGGCCGCTTACTCCGCACGCGCGCCGGCAGTCCGTTCTTCCACTTCGATCCCCGCCCCTTTGCCCGCCTGGGGAGGTCTCCAGTTGCTGCGTCGGCTAGCGTTCCCCAAGAGGGGGCGGGGCCGAGAGCTAGGGAAGAAGCTGGGCCCAGGGAGAGGGGCGAAGGGTCCCCATCCCGTGGAGGAAGAACTCTTCTAAACCGGGACGCAGACTTTGGGGTTTTAACCTTTTTATTGTTTAACATGAGAAACACCGAAACCTGGCTAAATCAAATAGATCCCACGGGGCTCAGAACACCGAGACTGAAATCCCGCCTGGCGCTGCAAGCGCCCCTTGCCATCTTTCAGCCCGCCACTGCGCTGGCCTTGATGCTCTTCAAGCGGGCGGAATGAACCGCAACAGTGGGGAAATTCTGAGGGGGAAGCAAGGTCTGCGTGGGGCGATCCATCCGTGGGCGGAGGCAGGATCTGTAGGGAGGGGAAGCCTGCCTCAGTGGGGAGCAGGATCTGCGTGCGGGGAGGGTGTTCCCGTCTGAGGAAGGACGTAGAGTGTCTGGTGAGAATTCTGTCAGATGGGGGAAGCTAGGCCTGGAGGAGGAATCCTATTCGAGAGAAACACGGTCTTTTTGTGGGAATCCTGTCTGAGAGAGAAGCAGAGTCTGTGAGGAGAATCCTGGGGGGTGGGGCAGGGTCCGTGGGGAGAGAGGAGTCCTGTCTGAGCTGAGAAGGAGGGAAGCAGGGCCTAAGGCTGGAGCTGGCGGAGGAAGGGGTCCTGACGGAGAGGAAAGCAAGATCAGTGGGAGTGGATCCCGTCGGAGGTGGGAGTGGGGCCTGTGGGAGGGGATCCTCTCTGAAGTCACTAGGCACGGAGAATACTTGAGGCAAGGGTGCCTTGGAGCCTCTGCCTGGGGTGGGCCTTCGTCCCTGTGCAGGGCTCCTCAGTCCTGCGGTTGCCAGTCCAGTGGGGGGCTTGGGCGGCAGCTTTGAGACGACGCACAGAATCTGGAGGGCCGGCACGTCCAGCCCCCAGGCCCTACTCCGCCTCCCGCGGGCTCGACCGCGCAAAAGCTTCAGGGGAGCGGGGCGCAGCCTCCCCAACCCCAGCTCCCCTAGGCGCCCACACGCGGTGTAGGTGGCGGTGGTGGAAGTGCGTCCGGCGCTGCTCTTGTTCCCGCAGGGCCTGGGGGGAACTCGGGCCTATTGTCTCCGCGCCTGCCTTTGTTCCAGCTCGAGTGCGGCCCCCAAATCCGGGCCCCGCCCCGCCCCTTCAGCAGCCGGAGCGCCCACCGCCCGGTCCGCGCGAGGCCCCTCCCCCCCCCCGACTGGCCCCCCCCCGCCCCCCCCCCCCCCCC
>NW_006785389.1:2562193-2574397 GCF_000442215.2 Lipotes vexillifer | reverse complement strand
CGGCCCCCAAACCCGGCCCCCGCCCCGCCCCTTCAGCAGCCGGAGCGCCCACCGCCCGGTCCGCGCGAGGCCCCTCCCCCCCACTGACTGGCCCGCCCCGGCTCAGCCCCTCCCCCCGAGGCCTGGGCTGCAGACCCTCGCCTCCTTCCTCCGACAATTGAGAAGGAAAGTTGGTGGCTGGCAGCGCCCAAGTTGAGGTGCGGAATCCTTTAGTGATATTTGTTGAGTACTTTCCATGCCCCCTCCCGCTCTCTGCGCTGGGCCCCAGAATCACCGGGTTGTGTGGGGTAGAGATGATCCATACCTACCCTGGCCGCCCACCCCCGCCCGGCCAGATGCGGGGCTGTCGAGGGCCAGACAGTCACAATAAGTAGGTGACGGTAAAGAGTGTAGGAGTGGACTTGCCTCGGGGCTGACCCCAAACACCTGGGGGAAGGACCGTTCAGGGGAGAAACAAGAGCAAAGGCCCGGAGGCAGACAGGCACACCGGGAGGAGTGACAGGAAGAGTGGTGGGAGATGCCTAGAGGTTGTTGGACAGCTTGCTGGGGATGGGTTGGGCCCTCCGGTTGCCCCTGGTATGGTCCCTTCACTAGACCTTGGCAACTGTTTCAGAACAGCATCCGTGCGGGCAGGTTCACCTGGAAATCAGGCTCAGGCAAACTCAGGGAAGCACACGGGAGCATCCTGGGACTGGCCGAGCCAGAGTGGGCATACAGGAGGGCAAGGCCAGGCCAGAACCCTTCCTCAGAGGCCCCCTCCAAGGAGCCAGCCTGTCCAGAGGTGAGTGGCAGGACGTGGGCACATCTTGACTCTGCCTCCCAGTGGGCCAGTGTCATCTTATACTCTCATCCCCTGTGTGCCTTGTCCACGCTTCACAGGCATCTCACCCTTGGAACTGCCTGTATCCTGGAAACTGCCTGTATCCTGGCTTTGCAGACAGGGCTCAAGGGGTAAAGCAGTGTGTAGGAGGTGCCAGCCAGACCAGCACCCCTTGCAGGCACCCGGCTGCACACAGCCGTCCTTACTGCGTCTTCACTTCCCAAACTCCGCGCTTGCTCCCGATTCTCCCCCTGACCTTCAGGTGTCACCCCCAAAGCCACTTCCTGGGGAAGCCTTGTAGCTGCATCACTCTGATCTCTTTCTCCCTCTTCACAGGTTTCATTTGGGAACCAGGCAACTGTGATAGTTGCATAACATCATGAATGTACTTAATGCCCCTGAATTGTATACTTACAAAGCGTTGAAATGGCAATTAAAAAAAAAAAAACTTATTTTTGGCTGCGTTGGGTCTTTGTTGCTGCGCGCGGACATTCTCTAGTTGCGGCGAGCGGGTTTCTCATTGCGGTGGCTTCTCTTATTGCGGAGCACGAGCTCTAGGCGCGCGGGCTTCAGTAGTTGTGGCACGCGGGCTTCAGTAGTTGTGACTCTCAGGCTCAGTAGTTGTGGCTCACTGGTTCTAGAGCGCAGAGTCAGGAGTTGTGGTGCATGGGCTTAGTTGCTCCGAGGCATGTGGGATCTTCCTAGACCAGGGCTCCAACCCGTGTCCCCTGCATTGGCAGAAGGATTCTTAACCACTGCGCCACCAGGGAAGTCCCTGAACTGGCAATTTTATGTGTATTTTAGCACACACATAAAAATCAGATTTTGGTGAGTCTGTCCCTTCTGACCTCTGACCTCACCGCTTGGCTCCAGACATACAGGCTGACCTGTTGTTCCCACCTCACAGCCTTTGCACTTGCCGTTCCTGCTAGCCAGAACGTTCTTCCCACCTCCCCTTCTGGCTGGCTCCTTCGCTTCCCTCACATTTCAACTAGTGAGAATCACAAGGAAGTGAGCTCCAAACTGTTTACATCACTGCTGCGTCTGCCATGTCTTGCTCGGGGCCTGCTCCACAGTGGGCACTCAGTCAGTGAGTAAAAGGACAAACAAATGTATGAAGATGATGACTGTCTCTGCCCGGCCAGTTTTTAGAGGCTACCAAGATAAAGGTTTAGATCTATTACATTTTTTTTCTTTTTTTTGCGGTACGCGGGCCTCTCACTGTTGTGGCCTCTCCCGTTGCGGAGCGGACGCGCAGGCTCAGCTGCCATGGCTCACGGGCCTATCCGCTCCACGGCATGTGGGATCTTCCCGGACCGGGGCCCGAACCCGCATCCCCTGCATCGGCAGGCGGACTCTCAACCACTGCGCCACCAGGGAAGCCCGAGTTCTATTACTTTTTAAGCTTTTTTTTTAAATTGTGTTAAAACTCACATAATATCAAATCCATCAATTTAGCTATTTTGAAGTGTAAGTTCAGTGTTATTTCATACATTCACAATGTTGTGCAACCACCAGTTCATCTAATTCCAGAACATTTTCATCATCCCAAAAGGAAACCCAGTATCCATCAGCACTTATCCCCGATTCCCGCTTCCACCAGCCCCCAGCAGTGACTACTCTGCTTTCTGTTTCTATGGACTTTTAAACCTTTTGATGGAGGCTTATGATATATAGAGAAAAGCCTACACAGTGTACGTACAGTGAGCACCCTTGGTAACCAGCTCTGATAGCAAAACACAGAATGTCTCTGGCTCTCAGAAGCCTTTCACGCCCCTGGCAGCTGCCGCCACCCTGACTCCTCCCACCCCGGACAGGCTTTCCTGGTATACATATGGAACCACACACAGTTTGCATGTCCACACCGTGTGTTCACACGCCTTCTTCCCCGCGTTCACATTCACTTCACATTCACGTGGCTGTGTGTGGCCTTGATTCCCCCTGTGCCCACAAATAATCCTACAGTTTGTTTACATGTTTTCCTCTTGGCGGCGCTTGGGTCTCTGTCCTGCTTGTGCTGCAAGCACAGTAGGGCTGCAACAGCACCATAAGTGGCTTTTTTTTTTTTTTTTCGTCGCCAGGCGGCTTGCAGGATCAACCAGAGACTGAACCTGGGCCACAGCAGTGAAAGTGCCGAGTCCTAACCACTGGACCACCAGGGAACTCCCAATTCATGGCTTTTGGCTAGGCTTTTATTTCACTGTAAGGAGCTAACAGAAGGGTTTAGAATATGGCAGGATCGGACGCCCATTTTAAGTGTTCTAGGTAGGGAATGGATGGTAGGAGCTGGAAAGCAGAAGATAAGCATCCATGCCGGCCAGGCAGAGAAGGCACTAGATCCCCTAAAATCACGCTTTAAAGTAACTATGGTTCGGGAGTCCCCTGGTGGTCCAGTGGTTAGGACTCTGCACTTCCACTGCAGGGGGCATGGGTTTGATCCCTGATTGATCCCGCAAGACGCCTGGCACGGTCAAAAATAAATAAATAAAATTAATTAATTAATTAATTTAATTAAACAACTATGGTTCCTCCATTAGTTTCCTGTGGCTACTGTAACACATTACCACAAACTTGGTACCTTAAAACAAAACCTTAGGGACTTTGCTGGTGGCACAGTGGTTGAGAATCCGTGTGCCAACACAGGGGACACGGGTTCGAACCCTGGTCCGGGAAGATCCCACATGCCATGGAGCAACTGAGCGCATGAGCCACAACTACTGAGCCCGCGGGCCGCAACTACTAAAGCCCGCGCGCCTAGAGCCTGTGCTCCTCAACAAAGAGAAGCCACCACAATGAGATGCCCTCACACCACGACAAAGAGTAGCCCCTGCTTGCTGCAACTAGAGAAAGCCCGTGCGCAGCAACAAAGACCCAATGTAGCCAAAAATAAATAAATAAATAAATAAATTTATATTAAAAAAAATTTAATTCACAGTTCTGGAGGCCAAAATTATGAAATCTAAATGTTAGGGCCACACTTCCTCTGAAGCCTCTAGGGGTGAATCCTTCCTCACCTCTTCCAGTTTCTGGTGGCTCCAGGGGTACCTAGGCTTGTGGCTGCATCACATCAGTCTTCAAGGTCCACATCTTCAAATCACTCTCTGTTCCAACTTCATACTGCCTTTTCCTCTGTTTGTCCTTCTATGGACAGAAGGGTGTCCACCCCAAAATACAATGTGATAGTATTTGGTCATGGGGCCTTTGGGAAGTAATTAGGGTTAGATGACGTCATGAGAGAGGAGCTCTGATAATGGGATTAGTGTCCTATTAAGAAGAGGCACCAGGGAGTTCCCTGGTGTCCTCCTAGTGGTTAGGATTCCTGGCTTCCTCTGCCGTGGCCAGGGTTCAACTCCTGGTCAGAGGGACTGAGATCCTGCAAGCCGCGTGGTGCAGCCAAAAATAAATAAATTTTTTAAAAAAGAGGGGGAGACACCAGAGAGTTTGCTGTGGTCACAAAGAAGAGGTCACGTGAGCGTACAGCAATACAGCAGGCTTCTCCAAGCCAAGAGAAGGGGCTTCAGAATGAAACATACCTTGCCGGCACTTTGATCTTGGACTTCCCAGCCTCCAGAATTGTGAGAAATAAATTTCTGTCCTTTGAGTCACCTAGTCTATAGAATTTTGTTATGGCAGCCAAGCCCAACTAAGACAGTTGACAAATTTCCCTCTGCCGCTCTTGTAAGGATGCATGTGAATTTACGTTTCGAGCCCACCCAAATAACACAGAATGATTTCCCCGTTTCCAGATCCTTAATCACAATTGCCAAGATTCTCTTTCCTGATAAGGTAACACCTCCGGGTTCTGAGGATTAGGATGTGTATATGTTTGGAGCCACCTTTCTGCCTATTGCAGCCCACATTTCACGGATGGGAAAACTGATCCCCAGAGAGTAGAAGGTGTCATCCAGGGCCGCACAGCCTGCATGAGTTCAACCCAGTTCTGGGGAATCTCTGGGCCCCAGGGAGGGCAGGGAGGGAAAGGACAGGAGACAACCAGAGCCCAGAGTTTCAGCCCTTTCCCTGCAGTTAGGAACCAGCGCTCCTGGGAGAAAGCATTCCAGGGAAAGCCCCAGGTGAGCCCCAGGAGTACGAAAGAAACCTGTTAAAAGGACACAGAAGCCATACATGATGATACGACTCAAGCATCAGAAAAACAATGACTGTCATTGACTGACACACAATGAATCCGCCCTATCCATGAGTTAAGGGTTCTCAAAAGGAAGAGTCGAAAAATAAGCCTATCTGTCACCACATGGTGCTGCTTTTTTTCTCTTTTTTAGTATATTTATTTATTTTTGGCTGTGTTGGGTCTTCGCTGCTGCACGCGGGCTTTCTCTAGTTGCCGCGGGCAGGGGCTGCTCTTTGCTGCGGTGTGCAGGCTTCTCATCGCGGTGGCTTCTCTTGTGGCAGAGCGCGGGCTCTAGGCGTGCGGGCTTCAGTAGTTGTGGCACGCGGGCTTAGTAGTTGTGGCGCACGGGCTTAGTTGCTTCACAGCATGTGGGATCCTCCCGGACCAGGGCTTGAACCCATGTCCCCTGCCTTGGCAGGCAGATTCTTAACCACTGTACCACCAGGGAATTCCCCATGGTGCTGCTTTTAGGGCAGCTCCTCACTCTGAGAATTCAGCACCGATTCTGCCTCCCCAGAGGAACCTGTATTTCAGGGGAACACATGGCCCCAGTCCTTGATGAGATAATTAAATGCTAGAGTTTGGAAAACATCACTTCCCAAGCGGTAATGAGATTCCTGAGCAGGCTAGGATTATCTGGTGTACATGCTATGAGGTGAATGGAGGGTGGGGTGTCAGTGTGGACATCTGGAGGTGGGGACACACGAGTGAGCAGAGTCAGGTTGTCACTGCCCTCTTGTTAGGGTCAGCAGCACCGAGGTCCTGCATGGGATGCAATGGTGCCCATTTAACACCCCCTGTGAGGGGTTCTAGCCAACAATATTTGGCCCAAAGCCCAGCGAGTCTTTAGATCTAATTTTCCATCTGTGAGAGATAAAGGGGATGTTGGGGGGAGGGAGAGAGGCCATCTGGATGGGGTGTGTCCTGCTAGAAGCCAGGGTCCACTGTCCCCACCCAGTCCTCACTGAGGGGCTGTGTCTCTAGCCAGACGTTGGAGCACTTGCTGCTGGGGCTGGAGCAGAAATGGACACAGACCACACAAAGGAAGTTTTAAGGTAGAGGGAAATGCTCTAGAACTGAATAGTGGCGATGGCTGCACGATATGAATATTAATCTACTACAAATCTTTGAAGGGTACCTGCTGTGGGTGTGCGTTATGGCATATAAATTCCACTTCAACACAACTGTTGAAAAAGGAGGGCAGGTCCAAAGAAGATATACAAACGGCCCGGACAATAAGCACATGAAAAGACATTCCGCATCATTAGTCATTAGGGAAACGCGAACCAAGCCACAGTGAGGTAATGATTCGCACCCACGTAGGATGGCTTCAAAAAAAAAACAAAAAAAAAACAAGTGTTGGCAGGGATGAGGAGAAATTGGAACCCTCCTACATTGCTGGGGGGAACGTAAAATAGTGCAGCCATCCTGGAAAAAAGTTTGGCAGTTCCTCAAATGGCTAAACATAGATTTAACTTTTTGATCTAGCAATTAATTCCTAGGTATGTATCCAAAGGAATTGAAAAAGGTGTTCAAACAAATCCTGGTACAGGACTGTTCACAGCAGCAGTATTCACAATAGCCAAAGGTGGAAACAACCCAAATGTCCACCAATTGATGAATGGAAAAATAAATGTGGTATTTCCATACAATGGAGTCTTAGCCATAAAAAAGAACAAAGCACTGGTATGTGCTACAACATACATGAACCTTGAAAACATTATGCTAAGTGAAAAACTCAGACACAAAGGACCACATATTATATGATTCTATTTTTATGAACTATCCAGAATATGCAAATTCATAGAGACATAGAGATTATTCATTGCCAGGGGCTGGAGGGAGGGGAAAATGAGGAGCTACTGGAGTGAGGAAGACGTTTTGGAACTAAATGGAGGTGGTGGTTACACCACTTGCAACTATACTAAAATCCACAGAGGACTTCCCTGGTGGTCCAGCGGTTAAGACTCCATGCTTCCAATGCAGGGGGCACAGGATTGATCCCTGGTTGGGGAAGTTCGCATGCCACGTGGCACAGCCAAAAAAAAAAAAAAAATACAAACAAACAAAAAATAAAATCCATTGAATTGTTCACTTTAAAATGGTTAATTTTTGTGTTATGTGAATCACCTTAATTTTAAAAGGAGAGGTGAGGCTTCCAGATCAATAGGGAGCAAAGGACTTGAGCCATCCTGAACGGGTCCTGGGCAGGGACAAACCAGCCATCAGGGCCTGTTTGTGGACAGCTGGTGATGTGGGGATGTGGATTAGACATGCTAAGGAGTCAAGGAAGCTTCCAAAGACAGGCAACTAGGCAACCTCCTTGTTTTTAAAAGATGAATCCTGAGGTTAAAAGAATTAACCAAAGAAGACATAAGGATGGCCAACAGGCACATGAAAAGATGCTCAACATCGCTAATGATTAGAGAACTGCAAATGAAAATTACAGTGAGGTACCACCTCACACTCGTCAGAGTGGCCATCATTAAAAAGGCTACAAATAATAAATGCTGGAGAGGGTGTGGAGAAAAGTGAACGCTCCTACACTGTTGGTGAGAATGTAAATTGATACAGTCACTATGGAAAACAGTATGGGGGTTCCTTAAAAAACTAAAAATAGAGTTGCCATATGATCCAGCAATCTCACTCCTGGGCATATATCTGGATAAAACTATAATTCAGGGCTTCCCTGGTGGTGCAGTAGATAAGAATCCGCCTGCCAATGCAGGGGATATGGGTTCGATCCCTGGTCTGGGAAGATCCCACATGCCACGGAGCAACTAAGCTCATGTGTCACAACTACTGAGCCCGCGTGCCTAGAGCCCATGCTCCGCAACAAGAGAAGCCGCTGCAATGAGAAGCCTGCGCACTGCAACGAAGAGTAGCCCCAGCCACAACTAGAGAAAGCCCGTGCGCAGCAACGAAGACCCAATGCAGCCACAAAACAAAACAAAACAAAACTATAGGGCTTCCCTGGTGGCGCAGTGGTTGAGAGTCCGCCTGCCGATGCAGGAGACATGGGTTCGTGCCCCGGTCCGGGAAGATCCCGCGTGCCGCGGAGCGGCTGGGCCTGTGAGCCATGGCCGCTGAGCCTGTGTGTCCAGAGCCTGTGCTCCACAACGGGAGAGACCACAACAGTGAGAGGCCCGCATACCACAAAAAAAAAAAAAAACAAAAAAAAAAAACTATAATTCAAAAAGATACACGCAGGGACTTCCCTGGCAGTCCAGTGGTTAAGACTCCGCTTTCCAATGCAGGGGACACAGGTTCAATCCCTGGTCAGGGAACTAAGATCCCACATGCCTCACAGCACGGCCAAAAAAAGAAAAAAAAAGAAAAAAAACGATACATGCATCCCAGTGTTCACAGCAGCACTATTTACAATAGCCAAGACATGGAAACAACCTAAATGTCCACCAACAGATGAATGGATAAAGAAGACGTGGTACAGGGACTTCCCTGGCGGTCCGGTGGGCAAGACTCTGCTCTCCCAATGCAGCGGGCCCAGGTTCGATCCCTGGGCAGGGAAGCAGATCCCACATGCATGCCACAACTAAGAAGCCCACATGACACAACTAAGACCCAGCACAGTCAAAATAAATAAATAAATAAATAAAATTAAAAAAAAAATAAAGTTAAAAAGATGTGGTACATATATACAATGGAATCATACTCAGTCCTAAAAAATAATGAAATAATGTCATTTGCAGCAACATGGATGGACCTAGAGATTATCATACTAAGTGAACTAAGCCAGACAGAGAAAGACAAGTACCGTATGATTTCACTTATATGTGGAATCTAAAACATGACACAAATGAACCTATCTACGGAACAGAAACAGACTCACAGACATAGAGAACAGACTTGTAGTTGCCACGGGGAAGAGGGGGTGGGAGAGGAATGGATTGGGAGTTGGGATGAGCAGATGCACACTAGTATATATTGGATGGATGAGAAACAAGGTCCTGCTGTATAGCACAGGAAACTATATTCAATGTCCTGTGATAAACGGTAATGGAAAAGAATATGAAAAACAATTGTATATATTTATGTGTGACTGAATCACTGTGCTGAACAGCAGAAATTAACACAACATTGTAAATCAACTATACTTCAAGAAAAATAAAATAAAAATAAAATAAGATAAAAAGAGTTAGGACTTCCCAGGTGGTCCAGTGGGTAGGACTCCACGCTCCCACTGCAGGGGGCTGGGGTTTGATCCCTGGTCGGGGCACTAGATCCTGCACGCATGCCACAACTAAGAAGTCCGCATGCTGCAACTAAGACCTGGTGCAGCCAAAATATATAAATTAAAAGAAAAAAGAAAAAAGAGAAGAGTTAATCCGTGTCTTAAACACAAAGAGGGCAGAGTGGAGGGAACCAGGTCTGGGTGGGCCTCAGCCACCATGGACCCAGCAGGAAGACAGCCTGGAAGAGCAGGCCTGGGAGGTTTCTGCATTAGTCACCCACCTCGGCAGGGAAGTGCTTTTCAGACCTGAAGCCAAGGGCACAGCTCCTGAATGGAAAACAAGGAACAATCCAACCAGACGAAATTCACATCTGGGTGGCTGGCACACCAGCCTGAGGCAAAGTGATGGAGACCTCATATTGTGCCGTTTCACTGCTATGAAATGTCCAGCACAGGCAAATCTATAGAGACATTAGATTTGCAGCTGCCTGAGACAGGGTGGGAACAGAGACTCGCAGTAGATGGGCAGAGGATTTCATTGGGAATGATAGAAATGTTCTAAAACAGGAGGATGCTAAGTGTTACAGAAAATGGTAAATTTACTAAAAATGACTGGCTCATATGTGCACTTGAGATGGGAGAATTCTATCAGAGAGTTTGGTGTTCAGAAGTAGGAAAGGTGGACTTCCCCGGTGGTGCAGTGGATAAGAATCCGCCTGCCAATGCAGGGGACACGGGTTTGAGCCCTGCTCCGGGAAGATCCCACATGCCATGGAGCAACTAAGCCCATGTGCCACAACTACTGAGCCTGCGAGCCACAACTACTGAGCCTGTGTGCCACAGCTACTGAAGCCCGCGCACCTAGAGCCTGTGCTCAACAAAGAGAAGCCACCGCAACGAGAAGCCCACAGACTGCAACGAAGAGCAGCCCCTTCTCGAGGCAACCAGAGAAAAGCCCGCACACAGCAACCAAGACCCAACACAGCCAAAAATAAGTAAATTTTTTAAAAAAGTAGTTTAAGAAAGAAAAAAAGTAGGAAAGGCTGTACTGGGCCCCTGTGCCAGGGTGCCAGGAACTCCCAGCCCCAGGGCACCGAGGAGCAATGATGGATGGGAGGGGAAGGGATTAGAACATTGATTAAAACAAACATTTTAATCTGGCCTCAGGGGATGCATTAAACCGGGAGGGAACAAGAGGCCATAAGGACAGAATTGCCTAGGTGTGCCACCTCCAGGGGCTTTCCCCTTCACTTACAAGCTTTACTTAAAAAAAAAAAAAGGTTTTTACTTGAAAAAAATATTTTTAGTGTACTAAAAACAGAAGGGAAAAAAAAGGACAAAACAAGAATATTTGGTAATTTGAGAGTCTGAGTGCTCCGGTGTGTGCTCTACTGTTTTTTGTTTCTTGGGGGGTTTTATTGGTTTTGTTTTGTTTTTAAATTTCTGAATTTTATTTTATTTATTTTTTATACAGCAGGTTCTTATTAGTTATCTATTTTATACATATTAGTGTATATATATCAACCTCAATCTCCCAATCCATCCCACCACCACCCCGCCACTTTCCCCCCTTGGTGTCCATACGTTTGTTCTCTACATCTGTGTCTCTATTTCTGCCCTGCAAACCGGTTCATCTGTACCACTTTTCTAGGTTCCACATATTTGGGTTTTTTAACTTTTGAAAATGAATCCAAGGGCCCGGTACGTGACCTAGGTGCAGGGACCCTGGAGAAGCGACATCGGTAGTTGTGCAGTTAGGATTATTTCAGTTTAGGTCTCCTCCTCCCCACATAGTTTCCTCAGGCCACAGGGCTAGTAGGAGGTTCGTTGTCTTTCAAATATAAAAGCAAACTAAAGTTGCAGTTATTCCTCCCCCCCACCTCTACCCCCTCAATGACAGTCCTTGATGTCTATCTGGATGTTTCTTTTCTTCTAGGGCCTTTCTGGTGTATTAGGGATCCTGCCACTGCCCCTCCCCCACCCCAAAGGGCTCTCCATTTCCTCTCAGCACGTCTGGAGGGCTAAACCCTCCACTGCTGGTACCTGCCTTGCCAGGGACCTCCCTCGGTCTCCACCCTGTTTCCTGGGGACATCCTTGGTGTCTAACCCCCGGGCTGGCCGAGGGAAGCTCCTGGCAGACTGAGGTGTGTGCCTGAGTCTTGGGCCCTGCATCCCACACCTGGCACAGCCCAGACCCACTAGGATAGGGCTGGGCTCGGAGACCTGAACACTGGGCTTCCCCCGTGGACAGTGGCTGCCACGGCAGGAGGTTGGAGAGAGGCTGGGGACCCTGGTTGAGCTGGGAGGAGGAGCTGAGCCTCCTGACTGCTGACATAAACTGTAGGGGCTTCCCTGGCCATCCTGTGGTGAGGATTCCATGCTCTCAGTTGGGGCGGGGGGCACGTGTTTGATCCCAGGTCGGGGAACTGGGATCCTTCAAGCCCTGCACTGCGGCCAAAAGTAAATAAATAAATAAAACGAAAACTCTGTGTGTGTGTGTGTGTGTGTGTGTGTGTGTGTGTTGGGTGGCTGGGGGTGGGGGCCTGCCTCCCTGCTCAGGAGGCCCAGTCATGTGGAAGCTCAATTTCTTCTGCTCCTTTCATGTGTCTGTGATTGCCCTGAGCTCTTGGCTTCTTCCCTTCAGTGTGGCATTCTCATCCCCACCGCCTCCAAGACTCTCAGACCTGGTCGGGAGCTTGCCATATTGGCAGGCCACATGGGCCCACCCCTGGCATCTTAAACCTGCATCCTCAGCCACACTATTTATTCTTCCAGATGCTCCCACAATCACAGGACAAGGTCTTTGGAGAGAAAAGCAAAATAGACATTTTCTGGGCCTCCCTGGTGGTGCAGTGGTTGGGAGTCCACCTGCCGATGCAGGGGGTGCGGTTTCGTGCCCCGGTCTGGGAGGGTCCCGCGTGCCGCGGAGCGGCTGGGCCCATGAGCCGTGGCCGCTGAGCCTGTGCGTCCGGAGTCTGTGCTCCACGATGGGAGAGGCCGCGACAGTGAGAGGCCCGCGTACCGCAAAAAAAAAAAAAAAAAAAAAAAAAAAAAAACACAAGA
>NW_006785389.1:2560046-2562183 GCF_000442215.2 Lipotes vexillifer | reverse complement strand
AAAAAAAAAAAAAAAAAAAAAAAAAAAAAAAGACATTTTCTGAAGGCTTGTATCGCTGGAGGCCACTGCTCCCATCTCCTTTGCAGCCTGAGAGGGGTCGGGGCTTGGGTGTTTCCTCTTGTCTCTCACACTCCTTCAGAGCCAGGTCCTCCATCGCACCCTCATCTGCTGAGAACGTTTCTGAAGCCACCCGTGTCCTCTCCTTCCTACCCTGACTCTGCCCCCACTTGGCCTCCCCTGCTGAGGTCTGAGCCGCCACTGCTGCCTTCGGGACCTCTTAGGTGTGCTGCCCCACTAGGTCCACTGTCCTCCCGTTTGGGTCGTAGTGGCAATAGTTGTCTGTCAAGGTGAAGGACACAGACGAACCCCTAGCCTCACAGGTCGAAGTGGGCACAGCAAGGGGCCTGTGAAGCCAGAGAGGAATGCACAGTGATAGGAACTGGGCAGAGGAGGTTGGATGGAAGACCCAGTGAACTGGGCAGGCCATCGTGAAGGACTCGGATTCTGAACAACCACAATGAGGATAATGAGGCCACGGGACTGGGATTTTAATGAGGTTCCTCGGGGCATGGGCCATGCAATGCTTCCCACCTGGCACATCCCCTCCCTTCCCTGCCTGGAACACGTCTACAACACAGCCGCTCGCTCAGCAGCTGCCTGAGGCAGGAGGCTGGCATGCTGACCTTGTCCTCATACTGGCAGCAGAGAAGTCAGCCCCTCCACTCCGGACTCCACACCTGCTGCACAAGGCATGGGGTCCACTGAGGTCTAGGCACCACTCCCCCCACAACTCCCCGCCTTCCTTCAGCCCCCATGAGTAGGGCACAAGGCCCAGCCAGCCCACCACTGCAGCCTCACCATCTAGTGGGCCTGGTTCACGGATGTCCTGGACAACCAGCCCCACCTCAAGGCCCTTGTGGATCAAGGCTGTTCCTCTGCCCAGACAGCTCTTCCCACAGATTCTGTCCCCTAAAGTGTCTTCTGGTCTTTGGAGTCTGGCTGTTCACCACCCTCCGGGCAGACGTAAGACCCAACTCACACACACACACACACACACCCCACTCCCCTTCTTTTCTCAGCTTCGGCCCAGAGCGTGGCATGCAGAGGGCACTAAGTGAACACTACTCGCCCTGGGGCAGGTGGGCCTGGTGTAGGGGCATCGAGTCTGGCTGCCTCCATCTTCTACCTGGGATCCAGGCTCAGGACCGGCCCGAATTGGCGTCCGCTCCCACATCCCACTTGCAGCCCCCAGGCCCCACTCGGGCTGGAGTCCCACACCAGGGGCGAGCCCTACTGCTGCTCCATCCATATGGGTGGAAGGCTGGGGTGCAGCGGGGTTTAAACCTGCCGGGGCCCGCCAGGGTCTTCGGAGCCGGCCGCCCTCCCACCCTCTCCCCCTCTCACCTTGTTCCGGCCCGCAGCACAGGCGAGTGGGTGCGGCCCACAGATTGACGGCCCAGGTTCCGCCCCCGCCCCGTCTCTAGGGCGACACTGCCTGGTTGTCCCAGCCCCTGTGACTTTGGTCGGAAGTGCGACCTTGCAGCGGCGACTAGTCTCCATGGAGACACCGGAAACTTGCTCTGACCTAGTGGTTCGCCGCGCCGCCGCAGCGGCGGACTTTGGTTCCGCCGGCGTTGCGGCCCGGAAGTGCGGCCTTGAAAGTGGTGAGCTGGAGGCGGCCACCGCCCGGCCTGGTGCCTGAGGAGGAGCCGGAGGTGGGGTCAGGCGGGCATCCCCCTGCCGCAGGGCCGGCGGGAAGGCCGGGGCGTGCCAGGGGAGGGGCGCCCGCGCTAGGCTTGGAGCGCGCGCCGCAGACGTGAGGGGGCGCTGCAGGACGGGGGGCACTTCGCGGGCAAGAGCGCGGAGGCGGGAAACCTAGTCGGCTGGGGCTGGGGCGGGCGCAGCCGGAGCTGATCAGACAAGGGGGTGCTGGACTCAGGGTGAGGCGCGGGCAATGGCGCAGAGAACGGGAGAGGGTGCTCGGAGCAAAGTGCATGGCGTGGGCAAAAGCGTGGTGGCGAGGACGCCTGGGTGCAGCGTCTCAAGGTGGGCCTTTGTTCCGAGGCGCCCAGAGGCTCTGCTGCACCTGCAGTATAGTTGGAGCCTGCTGGGGAGCACGGCGGGGGTCGATCGGAAG
>NW_006785389.1:2554241-2559952 GCF_000442215.2 Lipotes vexillifer | reverse complement strand
GAGGAAGGGTTCAGCCCCTACGGATTGAGGCGCAGGTTTCTGCCGCCGTTGCCCGGGCATGGATTTGAAGTCCTTTAGGTGCTGGGTGGAAAAAGACGGTGAAGGGTGCTTGTGGCAGAGGTAACGGTACGTGCGGAGTTGGCCTGTTTAAGGAATTGCCTGGAGAGCTCTGAGCTAAGGAGGGTCCCGAACTGTTAGGTCTGAACAGGCTCCCTCTGGCTGTCGCGTCGGGAATAGACCGGGAGGTGGGGGGACGCGAGGAGGTTACTGGGGCAGTGGAGGTGTGCAAAGTGGTCTGAGGGGCCAGATATGGATCATGAATGGCCCCAGCAAAGGAAAGGCTGTTTGGGCTTAAGGCACACGAGAGGGTGAGTCTGAGACCGAAGGAGACCCCGAGGAGTTAAGAGAGGCCTCACCTGAGCCAGGCTGGTGCAGAGTGGGTGGGCCTCAGGGTGTGTCTTTTGTCCTGACTGAGGCTTCTCCCCTAGACTGGAGGTGTGTGTGGCCTGCGTGGGGGGTGAGCCAGGTATCTAAGATAGAGGGAAACTGAGGCCAAGCAAGCATGTTGCCTGTTTGTCGGTAAAGCAGCTGGGCTTCTCAGATTCCCATTGTTCCCAGGGGGTGGCACCCCTTTCCCTTTCCAGTGCCTGAGGGTGGGCAGTGCTGGGATTTCGAGGCCACGGTTTGACAAGAAGTGTCCATATTGCTCAGCCATGCTGCTCTTGCGGCCTCTGCCGCTCCACCTGCACCCAACCAACCACACACCCCTGCACAGTCCACAAGCCCCCTCTCTATGCCTCACCCACACCCTGCGCCCCACAGGCCCAATCAAGATTCCAGGGAGCATCAGGCTGCAGGAGGCATCTCCCGCCAGCTGTGCTGGAGCGGGCCAGAGACCATGTATTTTCCTCCCGCAGGGCACCTGCTAGGCTAATAATGCCCAATCTAGTCTCAACTCTGTGTGACTATGCACACCCCGAATCGCTTAGCCCCAGAGGCAGTTCATGCCAGCCACACCCCTGCGAAGACTTCCATATACACTAGTTAATGTAGCCAGGTTCTGAGGCAGCAGACCTCGGTCTGCACAGGGCCTTGGATGTTCCAAGGTTGGGGGCTGTATCAAGGGGAGATCAAAAAGAAGCCACTCATGGTGGGAGTCGCAGCCAGCAGGGTGGGGAGTGGGTGAGACATGGAAGCCTGTTCTAGATAGGGGTCCCCGCCTTCTCCACAGGGTGTCCTGTCAGAGGAGGATGTGGGGAAGGCTCTGGATACCAGAGTTCCGGGAAGGGTGGGTGGGGCAAAATAGGGGAAGCGAGCCCTGGAGCTCCCCACGCTGGCAGTAAGCAAGACCGGAGGGCAGCAAACCTTTGGTATCCCCAGCCCTCTCACAGCGGTGTGCTGGGGGCTTCAGAGGTAGAGGGGGCTGCAGAAGTCCTGGGGCGGGGGCAGGGAGTCCTGCTGTGTTGGGGACCAGGACTTCGAGGGGCCAGGGGCATTGGAGAAGGTCGGGGTTCCTGAAGCTGGGGGGTGTGGTTCACCCTTGGGCCCTGTCCCTATGAAGGGATGGGAACGCTGGGGCAGAGGGGGGTCCCTGGCTGACTTCCTCTTGCCCACACCCGCTGGTCCGGTGCAGATGGCGGCAGCGGAGGCGGTGCACCACATTCACCTGCAGAACTTCTCCCGATCGCTGCTTGAGACCCTCAACGGGCAGCGGCTGGGTGGGCACTTCTGTGACGTGACTGTGCGCATCCGCGAGGCTTCACTGCGTGCACACCGCTGCGTGTTGGCCGCCGGCTCGCCCTTCTTCCAGGACAAATTGCTGCTCGGCCACTCTGAGATCCGCGTGCCGCCTGTGGTGCCCGCGCAGACGGTGCGCCAGCTCGTCGAGTTCCTCTACAGCGGCTCGCTCGTGGTGGCGCAGGGCGAAGCGCTGCAGGTGCTCACGGCCGCGTCAGTGCTGCGCATCCAGACGGTCATAGACGAATGCACGCAAATCATAGCCCGCGCCCGCGCCCCTGCCCCGGGCCCCCCCGCGCCCGCGCCCCTGCCCACGCCCGTGCCCCCGCCGCTCGCGCCCGCGCAGCTGCGCCACCGCCTGCGCCACTTGCTGGCCGCGCGCCCCCCGGGCCACGCCGGTGCCGCGCACACACGCAAGCAGCGCCAGCCCGCGCGCCTGCAGCTGCCCGCGCCCCCCGCGCCTGCCAAGGCGGAGGTATCGGACGCCGACCCTGCCCTGACCGCTGCGCCAGACGACGGCGCGGACGACGACGACGACGAGACCGATGAGGAGACCGACGGCGAGGATGGTGAAGGCGGCGGCCCGGGTGAGGGCCAGGCGCCTCCTTCTTTCCCCGACTGCGCCGCCGGCTTCCTACCCGCGGCCGCGGACGGCGCGCGCGAGGAGCCGCCTGCGCCCGCCGGCCTCCCCGATTTCGGCGGCGCCGGGAGGGACTTCCTCCGGGGGACTTCGGCTGCCGAGGACGTGTTCCCCGACAGCTACGTCTCCGCTTGGCAAGACGGAGATCAAACCGCCCCTGAAGGCTGTCCCGCCGAGACCCCTGCCCCGCCCGACTGTGTCCTATCCGGACCCCGCCCACCTGGCGTGAAGACCCCCGGGCCGCCCGTCGCGCTTTTCCCCTTTCATCTGGGCGCTCCCGGGCCGCCAGCGCAACCCCCTCCCGCGCCCTCGGGGCCGGCCCCTGCGCCCCCACCCGCCTTCTACCCAGCGCTCCAGCCGGACGCAGCTCCCAGCGCGCCTCTAGGGGAGGCCCCGGCCCCACCGGCCGCTCCCAGCGCAGCCCCCTCGGCGACCCCTGCGCGCGCCCCGGGTGCCGAGCCGCCCGCCTATGAGTGCAGTCACTGCCACAAGACGTTCAGCTCCCGGAAGAACTACACCAAGCACATGTTCATCCACTCGGGTGAGCCGGGGCTGGGTCTCTGAGCCTCTTGATCATTGGAGATAGACTTTTTGTTAATACTTGATGACCCTAGGGGTCAAACACAGCCTGTCTCCCCCTGTCTGATTCAGGGGGAGGGGGGCAGCCTACTCTGTCACCCCGGGGACATGATAGCAGCCAGAAGGGAGGGGGTAGGTATGGCGGGGTCTTTCCCAGTGTAAGGGTGCTGGGCCTTGCTAGACTGTCCCCAGAATGGTGGCCAGCGACCAGACAGTCCAGAACGCTCTGTGAGCGTGGCAGGGATGGGGGAGGGGTATCCCGCGGCCCTGTGCCAGGCACGGTGCGGTTTGGGGGCGGGAAGGTCCCTGGAGGTGGGGGTAGACCTGAGTGGTCAGCCTCGGTGGGCAACGATGCCCCAGACCTGCGGGGTTCCCCGCTGGGAGGCTACCTGTTGGAGTTGTGGGTCACAGACAGGCAGTGACATCCCGGTATGACCCTAAGGGTCGGGGAGAGGGGCGTCGCTGCCGGGCGGGGGGATTCCGGGTGGATGGCTGGTCCGGTTGGGGAGGGGAGTCCCTGCCGGGCAAAGGCGCCCCGGGGCCCTTCCCCAGCTGACCTGAGTTTGCTGCCCGCCCTGTCGCCCGCAGGGGAGAAGCCCCACCAGTGCGCCGTGTGCTGGCGATCCTTCTCGCTGCGCGACTACCTGCTCAAGCACATGGTCACGCACACGGGCGTGCGCGCCTTCCAGTGCGCCGTCTGCGCCAAGCGCTTCACGCAGAAGAGCTCGCTCAACGTGCACATGCGCACCCACCGGCCGGAGCGCGCGCCGTGCCCCGCCTGCGGCAAGGTCTTCTCGCACCGCGCGCTGCTGGAGCGCCACCTGGCCGCGCACCCTGCGCCCTGATCCGGGCATGGGGCCTGGCCACGCCCACCAAGGGATCGGTCAAGCGCCACCCGCTGTCACGCCTGCCGCGGCCACTTGACCACGTCCCCGCCACCAGCCCACGCCTTCTCCTGAGATCAGGCCCTTCCCCTGCTTCCACCCTCCTCTCCAGCGCAGCCCGCCTTATTCCTCCCCTCCTACGTACTCGGCCCTCCGGGTGGGGCTGGCTGGGGATGGCCAGGGACCCGGCCACCTCTGAGAACTGGGTCATCTCCGGCCGGAACTAGGGCTCAACCATGGTGCGGGGCCCAGGATTCATGGCTCCGACTCTGGTTCACACCCCTCCCCTCCCATGAGTGGGGTGGGGTCTGCTCCCCTGCTCCTGCGTCAGGCCGGGAAATGTCCCCGGCTCCCCGACCCGAGCTAATCCGCCCTCATCTGGCGCCTGGGGCGTCTCAGGTGGGCCCATCATGGACTGAGGCCTGGTCTTGGGACCCCTGCTCTGTAATAAAGGACTGTGGGCCGTGGGGCCGAAAGCTGGAAGCGTGAGCTCCCGGACCCGTGTGTTCCTGTTCCTCACAGACCGTCTGTGGGTGTTGGGCCTCAGTGCCCCTGTCCCTGGCAGCATCCCTGCTGCTCCCTGGGCTCCTTTGCCTGCGAGCGGATGATCCACTTTGCCATCTCGTGTCTCTGTTCTCTGGGTGGGAGTGGGGTGCACGTATGACTGGCGCTTGACCCTCCCAGAGCCCTCGGTCCCGTGGGGAGGGGTACAGGCGGGTCTCGGAGAGGGAGGCCACGTGTGGGAAGTTCGCAGCCGCAATCCCAGCGGCTGCCACCCAAGATAAAGATTTCGAGGCCCCTCCCCCCATATCTTCCAGACAGAATCTCTAGTCTCCAGACTTCTCCTCCCCTGTCCTGATGGGCATGACGGTTGAGCACCTCACTTTTGAGGGTCCAGGGGGTCTTTGGGGCCAGGCTGCCACTAGGGGGTCCGAGCCCCAGGATAGCTGTCCTGGCCGGCAAGGTCGGAAGTGCCAGGCAGGGCTGGGGTGGGGGCAGGGCAGAAAGCGGCAGCCGGGACCCTTGGGCTGCCCATTGGGCTGCGGAAGATGGCCAGCCAGTGTCAGCTCGAGGCTACTCTTCGCGTGCCCCCATCACACTGTCGGCACATGGCCTGGGCACCCCGGTCCAAAGTATCTGGAGCTGGTGAGGGGGGTGTGTGGCCTGTAGGGTGCTCCAGTAGCCCAGCTTGCTGTGATCCTAGGCCAACGGCAACGTTTCTCTGCGCTACCCGCTGTGACTGCCTCCCAGAGGAGGGGGGCTAAGGCTTTCCTGGTCCAACCGTGCATAGACTGCCAGACCCACATTCCAGGCAAAGTTCAGCCTCCTGAACCCTGAGCATGGTCCCCATTTATGCCAAGGGTAAGGCAGAGAGTCAGAGTGGACCACATGGGTTGGGGGTCAGAGCTGGGTTTAAATTCGGGCACTGCAGGTGTTCAAGGGCTTACTGAGCACCTGCTGTGTACCTGGCAGGAGGATGGGGGCTCATCCCAGCCAGGCCCCATCTCCCGGAGGATTCAGATTAAGTAGGTGCCACAGGAGAACTTCCTGGTGAGGTTTGCAGATGGGAAGGCAGTGCTTACAACCAGAGCTGCCCTGGTATCATGCTGAATTTGCATTTGGCATGGCTGGAAGTTCAGTTGCCTGAGAGAGGGATTTCTGCCTATTTCCCAAGTGCCTGGGGCACAGCGTGGGGGACAGAGGCAGAGGGGCTGGAACCACGCGGAAGACCAGGCAGAGTGAAACAAACAGTTGGGGTTAAGAAGGGCTGGAGGCAGAGTCCTGGAGCCACCACCACGGTCAACAGCCTCTGGGTCACAGCCAGGGGGTGGGGCTGATGGGTTATCAGCCCGGGCAAGAGGTGGGCATTC
>NW_006785389.1:2543214-2554180 GCF_000442215.2 Lipotes vexillifer | reverse complement strand
GCATTCCTGGACATTTCCCTGAGGCAGGAGCAGGTACGATGGACCTCTGGGGACGACTGGCCTTCTTGCTGTTGCTGCTGTGGCTGCTGCGAGGCCTGGGGCAGTCCTCATGGCCTGCAGCAGTGGCCCTGGCTCTGCGCTGGCTCCTGGGAGACTCTGCCTGCTGTGTGCTGCTGGGCCTGGCTGTGCTGGCGTGGCCCTGGCTCGGGCCCTGGATGCCCCACTGGCTGAGTCTGGCTTACGCGGCCCTCACGCTGGCTCTGCTGCCCACGCGGCCGCCCCCAGGGCTGCGCTGGCTGCCTGCAGACCTGGCCTACATCTTCAAGGTTCTCCGCCTGGGCCTGAACATCTGGGCGCGCTTGAGCCGCCAGCCACCTGACACCTTCATAGATTCCTTCGAGCGGCGGGTGCGAGCGCAGCCAGGGAGAGCGATCTTGGTGTGGACGGGGCCGGGGAGCCGCTCGGTCACCTTCGGGGAGCTGGATGCCAGGGCCTGCCAGGCGGCGTGGGTCATGAAGGCCGAGCTGGGCAGCGCCACGGGACCCCGCGCTCAGGAGCCCACTGCCCTCCTTGTGCTGCCCTCACAGACCATTCCTGCCCTGGGCCTGTGGCTCGGGCTGGCCAAGCTGGGCTGTCCGGTGGCCTGGATTAATCCACACGGCCGGGGGGCGCCCCTGGTGCACTCGGTGCTGAGCTCTGGGGCTCGGGTGCTGGTGGTAGACCCAGGTGAGGACCTCAGAGACCAGCGGAGGTCGGATGTGGTGGGGACAGGGGAAGGAGACAGACGTGTAGGATTGCTGTTCAGAGGGTCCTGGTGGGGGCTGGGCAAGAGCTCCGTGCCCCTCACCCACCCCCAGGCAATTAGGGCCAAAACTTAGTTGCTGGGAAGTAGTTCTGAGGGCACCAGGGCTTTGCTTTGTGTTTTCTTCAACACGGCTATTTCAACTTTTTCTGCCCCCCAATACGAATTACGGGGTTCTTTACAGATAAGGTAGATGCTCTTCTCTGCCGGCTGCTTCCTCCACGGCTGGCAGTGGGCTCCTCTCCCACGTCTCGGGTCCCCCCCCCCACCTCAGAGGTGGGCCTCCTCTAAATTCCTCCTCTGACCCATTCCCACAGGCCTCCGCGAGAGCCTGGAGGAGGTCCTTCCCAAGCTGCAGGCAGAGAACATCCGCTGCTTCTATCTCAGCCACTCCTCCCCCACGCCGGGGGTGAGGGCTCTGGGGGCTGCCCTTGATGCTGCACCCTCAGACCCCGTGCCCGCTGACCTTCGAGCTGAGATCAAGCTGAGAAGCCCAGCCCTGTTCATCTACACCTCGGGGACCACCGGTGAGGGCGCCCAGCAGTCCTAGCCCAACCTCTGAACCCTTCTGCTGACATGACTCCAAGCCTGACCTGTGCCTCAAACTTGACCTCTGAACCCACCCTGCCCTTTGATTTTGACACCTGGCCGAACTCTGACCCCCAGTGTTATTTGAATGGTCAGTGCCAGAACCCTGCCTCTGCCCAGTAAACAGCCACTGAAACCCTGAACTTTGGAATTCAGCCTCTGAACTCCAGTCCAACTTGTCCTCCCTAAACCCATCCACAGGTCCCATACTTGACCACCTTTCGAGAGCCTCAAAGCCCTGACTGTGCAGACCTGATCCTGGAGACCCACTCCTGCGTGTGCGCCCCTCGAGTGCTGTCCGTGCACCACCCCCACTCCTCCCGTTGCTTCTCCCCCCAGGGCTCCCGAAGCCAGCCATCCTCACGTACGAGCGGGTGCTGCAGATAAGCGGGATGCTGACCCTGTGTGGGGTCACAGCTGATGACGTGGTCTACACGGTCTTGCCTCTGTACCACACGATGGGGCTGGTCCTTGGGGTCCTTAGCTGCCTGGAGCTTGGTAAGCCCTTCGCTGAGGACCACCCTCCAATCCTCAGGACTGCCAGACTTGATGTCAAGGCCCCATAGGTTACCCAGCACCCCAGGTTCTTACCTTTGACAAGGGACAGTGAGCCCCAGGGCTACCTGGACAGAGGGCTGGACACCCAGACAGTCCTTAATGGCTGTGCTGTGGTCGGGAGGTGAAAGAGCTGATGTGAGTGTTGGTCACTCATATCTGTCATCGTCACAGGCGGAGCCAGTGAGGGAACACTCACCAAACATTCCATCCGGCTGTCGTCTCCCTAGACACCTGACCATGAATTCTGTCAACAGACTGTGCTGGTCTGTTTTTTGTTGTTGTTGTTGTTTTTCGTTTTTTTTCCCTGAAATTTTAACATGGAAAATTTTGAAATATAAAAATTTCTAAAATTCTCTACATGCATCCTCAAGTACTCACCACCCAGCTTCAGCCACCATCAGCATTCTGCTCTTCTGTGTTTCGTTTATCGCCTCCCCCTTATTCCCACTTGTCTTTTTACTCACATTTTATTTAAAAAATTTAAAATCATGGACAATTTCAAACATACACTAAAGCAGAGCAGATAGTTTGATGATGCTTCCCATATCCTCACCCAGCCTCAACAATTGTTAACATGTTGCCAATTTTATTTCATATGTACTCCCTTCCTTCTTTCTGGATTATTTTGGAGCAAATCCTAGACACTATCTTCTTGTTGGTAAATATTGCAGTATGTATCTCTAACAGGTAAGGCCTTAAAAAACTGTAACCAGATTGATCATCACACCTGAAAAACTTAACAGTAACTCTTTGATGTTATCTGATGTGCCCTTCATGTTAAAAATTTCCCCAATTGTCTCACTGTCTTTTTGCAGTTAAACTGTTCTCATTGTACTTGCTCGCTTGGTCTCTGCTCCTCTCCCTCCCACACTTCCTGGTAGACTAGATGTTCCCTCTAGAGATGTTTTCAGATTCAGTCCAATTATTCTCGTCAAGAACCTTGGTGGGGTGCAAAGTGCCTCCTAAATTGTCAGGTTGGAGGCTGCTCAAAACTGGGATCCTACCTTAGGCTAAGAAGAATTGGGAAGCTTTCGTTGGAAAAATCCTTATCAACCTCCCCCCTGGCTTTAGCAGCTCTTGAAGACCTTTCCAGAATCCAGGCATTTCACTAGGGGCTGCTAACAAAGCTATCGCTTTCAAGGACCCAGCATCCATTTTCACAGAGAGGGCATTATATTTCACCTCTGTCAAGATACAGCCTCGAAGAAGACACATACTTGCTATCTCACCAAGCACACGAGCCATCGTCCCTTTGGGTGCAGGGATGATATTTAGCTTTCGGGGTTTTGTTGAGGATTAGGATTGAGGTAAGGGGAGTGCCATCCACAGAGCCAGCTGCAGAGGAGGGGATCAGAAAAGGAGGGAGCAATTTCCTGGAGTGGATGTAGTGGCCCCTAAGATGTATTAATCCATGTGTCCATCCTTCAGAACATCCATATATCCATCCACCAACCCACCCATCCACCCTTCCACCCACCTTTCCACCCACCTACCCATTCATCCATCTATCCATTTGCCGAGCTAGACATTCCTAAGACAGTTATCACAATCAAGAGTGATTCCTACTCACAGCCCTTATTCGGCAGTGCTCACTTTGTACCAGGTACCGAGCTTTCCACACATACTGGAGACGGGATTCAAACTCAGGCTCGTCTGTGCTCTTCTCATGGGAATAGTTTTGGCTGGGCCAGCAACACAGAGATGAGCCTGATGTCATCTTGGGTTTCAGGGGCCACAGCCAGGTGATCAAAGCAGCTTCTCACAGTGGCTTGGAAGCATGACCTGAAACCCTTTTCTCTCCTCCCTCCAAGGAGTGACCTGTGTCCTGGCCCCCAAGTTCTCTGCCTCCTGCTTCTGGGACGACTGTCGGCAGCACGGCGTGACTGTGATCCAGTATGTGGGCGAGGTCCTGCGGTACCTGTGCAACACTCCCCAGGTGAGGTGCTAAGATTAGGGCTCCGAGGTGAGCACCCCAGGAATCATCCCAGGTAAAGATCTCAGGTAGATTCAGTCCAGGACTCAAGCAAGGTCCCTCAGGTATCAATAAAACACCCCAGACAAGAGGCACGGACAGTGAGTCCCACACAAGGTTTCCAATCATGGCTGCTTTGATGATCAGCGGTGCTATCTTGGGCAGGTGACTTCACGTCTCTCGGTGTCCTCTTTGGGAAATCAGGAATAATACCTCAAGGGGTTATTGTGAGAATTAAACACGTAAAGTGCCTAGAACAGGGTGTGGCTCAGGACAAACTCACTAGATGCGAGCTGGCCTCATGCTATGTATCAATGATGTATGGACCCTGGGTAACTGTCTCTAAGCAAGATCTCCAGGTATCCTTCCAAATATAGTCTCTAGGTAACCCCTCGGGGAAAGGTTCCTGGTAACTACCCCCAAGTAAGGCTCCCAGATAACTCCCCAAGATAAAGCTTCAAGTCACTCCCCGGGTTACCTTCAGGTAAAGGCCCCCAAGTAACCCCTCCTGGTAAGACCTCCAGTTAACCCCGCCCCCCCAGGTAAAAGCTTCAGGTAACTACCCCTATATAAGACCCCAGATGTTGCCCCTAGGTAAGACCCCAGATGAGGCCTCCCATCACCCCTAGATATCTCTCCAGGTAAGGTTCCCAGGTAACCTCTGCAGGTAACCCCTGCAAGTAACTCTCCAGGTACAGACTCCAGGTAACTGCTCAAGTAAGAACTCAGGTAGATCACCTAGGTAAAGACCCCCCATCACCTCCCAGGTAGCTGCTCAGGTCAGGACCCAGGATAGCCCTCCCGGGTAAGGGTTCCTGGGCACACCCGAGGGCACCTCCTCACCCTTCTTGGGATGTCCCTGCAGCGGCCAGAGGACCGAACACATAAAGTCCGCCTGGCGATTGGCAGTGGACTCCGGGCAGAAGTGTGGGAGACCTTCCAGCAGCGCTTTGGCCCCATTCGGATCTGGGAAGTCTACGGCGCCACGGAAGGCAACGGTGGCTTTGTCAACTATCCAGGGCGCTGTGGGGCCCAGGGCAAGACAAGCTGCTTCCTTCGAGTGAGTGTGTTGGGCGTGACAGTGGCCCTGATTGAGGCTGAGCCCACAGGACCTCTGCTGACACCTCCCCACCCTCCACTCAGATGCTGTCCCCCTTCGAGCTTGTACAGTACAGCATGGAGACAGAGGAGCCTGTGAGGGACAGCTGGGGCCTCTGCATCCCTGCGAGGCCAGGTATGGGGGCTGGGGAACCTTCTCTGGGTGTGGGGAGGGTGGAGACCCTAGGTCTCCTCCGTGGCTGGAACAAGCCACCCAAAGCCTTGCGGTTGATGTCCAGTGGTGGTGTCTGCAGTCCTCACCTGGACCCCGAGTCCCAGGCCTGTCTGATGGCGGTCCGGGGCCCTCTCCCTCTCAGCTTGTCAGCTCTGCCCAGCTCCTCTGCCTCAACCTCTTGTCCATTTGAGTTGTTCTCTTGAGCTTTCTGTGGAAGTCACATCCTCCCAGGCATCAGTCTCTTGTCCTGAACCTTCTCCTAGGGTCTTCTCTCCGGGGGCGTTGCAAGGTCCCGGCAAAATCTCTCTCTTCCCACCACCATTTGCCTCTCTCCCTCGTCCATCCTTGTTAGCCTTTCCCTATTTCTTTTCTTTCTTTCTTTCTTTCTTTTTTTAAACACTTAGATAACATTTACTATGTGGCAGGTATCGTGCTGTACATACAATTATTTAATATCTACCCCCAGCATATTGTCTGGCCCACGGCCAGTGGTCAGTTTGTTGAGTGAATGAACCCGGCCCCTATGTGCACACCTGCAAAGTTGCTGACTAGCCCCTGGAGCAGCCCATTACACTCATAGATAACTGGTGATTGGAAGGATCTTCTTTATACTGACCCCAGCTGCCTCCCTGCAATTTCCACCCTCTGATTCTATTTCTGCCCCTGTGGGGCCACACAGTACGAGCCTTAACTGTCCTTCCGCAAGCTCGACTTCGCAGCATCTGAAGACTCATCCGTCCCCCTAGCGTCTCCCTTCCCGACCCTCCCTGCAGAGACTCCTCCGGGCTCCTTTCCGCGGCGGTGGTCCCCCTATTTCTAATGGACTCCCTGACGCCACCTTCCCTCTCCTTCTGCCTCTCATTTTCTGTCTCTGGATCTGTTTCTGGGTCTCTGTCTCTTCTCTCGCAGAGTCCCGGCCGCGGCCTGGTGGGCTCCTGATGTCCTCGTCCACGGCTAATGCCGGACTCCCACTCCTACCCCCCAGGGGAGGCAGGGCTCCTGCTGACCCAGGTGCTGCGTCACCAACCTTTCCTGGGCTACCGTGGGCCCCGGGAGCACACAGAAAGGAAGTTGGTGAAGAACGTGCGGCGCCCGAACGACCTTTACTACAACACGGGGGACGTGCTGGCCCTGGACGACGAAGGCTTCCTGTACTTCCGCGACCGCCTCGGGGACACCTTCCGGTCCCGCGGGGTTTCTCAGGGCGGGGCTTCTGGATTCTGGAGGGGGCGGGGCTTCGTGGACAGGAGGCGGAGCCTCTCCTTTCCAGGGACGGGACTTCTGAATTCCAGAGGGGAAGGGGCCTAGTCGCCAGGAGGCGGGGCTTGGTCAGGGGCGGGGCCTCCTTTCCTGGGCCCTGGTCCCAGCACCCCCTCCAACCCCGCAGGTGGAAGGGTGAGAACGTGTCCACGCGGGAGGTGGAGGGCGTGCTGTCACTCGTGGACTTCCTGCAGGAGGTGAACGTCTACGGTGTGCCTGTGCCAGGTGCGGAGTGTTCACCTCATTCTAACCCCCCGACTGCTTTGTGGGTGGTGCCGGAGCTTTGTTACAGGTGGGGGGCTGCTGGGACCCAGGGGAGAGAGCCAGCCGCGGGCACTGTGAGCTGGGTCCGCCGAGGATGCATGTGCTCCACAGGATGTGAGGGCAAGGTGGGCATGGCTGCCGTGCAGCTGGCCCCCGGCCAGGCGTTTGACGGGCAGAGGCTGTACCAGCACGTGCGCACTTGGCTCCCCGCCTACGCTGCCCCTCATTTCATTCGTATTCAGGTGAGCTCAACGTGGCTGGAGTAGGTGGGTGGGAGGTCTCGGCGGGACAGTCACAGTCGGGGTTACAGTCCCTGCCCTTGCAGGACGCCTTGGAGATCACAAGCACGTTCAAACTGGTGAAGTCGCGGTTGGTGCGCGAGGGCTTCAACGTGGGCATTGTTGCTGACCCCCTGTACCTGCTGGACAACCAGGCCCGAGCCTTCCGGCCCCTGACGCCAGATATATACCGGGCAGTATGTGAGGGAGCCTGGAGACTCTAACCATCGGGTCAGCCCACAGGACATCCGAAGGCACTAGGCCCAACACTGATCACCACCCCCTCTCGTATTGTCACCCACACCCCAGACCTGCACGGCGTCGTCAGGAATCCCAGCCTCTCCTTATCCCCAGCCGCACAGTGTGGGATGACCCTGGCCCTGCAGCAGAGCGAGAATAAACTTGGATGTGTACACAGATGTCTGTGTGGATGGGGAAGCAAGCAAGGAGTGCAGGGGCCGGTGCCCTCACTTACTTCAGGGTCCCCCACTCCCTCTTGAGGAGTGGCCTTGTCTGGTCAAGGCCAGGGGTGTGGGATGAGCCCGCAGCCCCACAGCCACCCCAGGTGGAGAGACAATTCTATCTGTGGGTCATTTGTGGCCTCTGATGCAGCTGAGGCTTGGCTAGGCCAGTGGATGTGGACGTGGTCTCGAGGATATGGGGAGAAGTGCCATGATGGGCAGTCTGACAAAGGCCAGAGGGCGTTGGACTGAGGCAAGAAGGGTGTGGCTGGGGGAGGAGTGTGTCTGGCAGAGTTCATGTGCAAAGGCCCTGCGGCAAGTCCCTCTGGGGGAAGCAGAGGCAGAGGCTTCTGGAGAACAGAGTACACAGTGTCTTAGGGTCCATTGTGGGAGCAGTGGGCAGGGGGATGTTAGCAGGAACAGTTGCTGCTGGGTGACATCCCCAAGGCAGTATCATGGTCCCACGGGCCCCTGGGCACTTTAAGGTGGGTTTGCTATGAGGATCTTCTCTTCAGTGGTGGCGGCCGGGTGCTGTGTGCAGCCTGAGCAAGCAGACCAGGCACTGCGGGCCACCCCTGTGGTTATCTTCCGGGATGTGGCTATTCCTGTTGTCATTGACTGTTTCTCTGCCCTTGGGGCCAAGGGAGCCCCGTCTGTCCCCCACAGAACCACAGCCCCTTCTTGGCACTGGTGCACACAGCTGGACTCAATCTGGGCCCACTGTGGTCCAGGCCGCCTCCCTGCACACACTAGGTCCTCAGGCTTGTTCACACGCCTGTTCCCTCCATGAGAGACCCTGGCTAGGAAGGGAGCTGGGGCTGTGTGAACATAGCAGCAGAGGCCCAGGCTGGCCACGCCTGCTTTGGCCCAGGCCTACTTCCTCCTGGAGCACACAGTAGGTCCAGTATCATTTGACAGCTGGCACATAGCAGCAGAGACCGGGCTGGTCCACCTTGAGGCCCAGTGTCCTGCCCTTAAGGCCCTTGTACCCTCCAGGACCAGAAACCAGCTTGGAAGAGAGCTTGGAGTGTATGGGTGAGGCAGTAGAGCCTGCCACTGGCCACCCCGCTGCGACCCAGTGCTCCTGCCATGACTGGTCACTGTCCCTTAAGACCTGCCGGGCACTGCTGTACAGGCTCTCCAGGCTTCCCTGGAGAAGGAAAAGCTGCCCATCACCTGTGCCAGCATGAGCCGATACGTCCACCTCTCCTGCATGTACCATGCTGCGAGTGGGGTCAAGCTGTGGCCACCCCACCCCGATGAGGAACACTGCATTCCCGCACCCGGGTCAAGGGGACCTGACTGGTGAGGCCGTGTCACTGCATCTCCTCTTGACAGAAGAGGCTAGCATCTGGGATGTGAGCCAAAGAGACCCACCCAGTCAACAGAATAACATGTGCTGGGATGCCTGGAGAGTGGCGCGGGGGGGACGTGTGCTGGACGCGAACCTGGGTCTGTGGATCCCGGAGGTTTCAGTGTGGATTGAGGGCTGGCCGCTTACAGCCTGGATGGTCTGGGGCAATGCCTAGAACCCCTTACCTCCCGAGCACTGTCCTTCATTGTAAAATGGAACTGGTGATTGTGTCCACCTCAACAGATGTTTATGGGGATTAAACAAGATAGAAGTGCAGGGAAAGTTCCCCACAAGGGCTACCTGTCGGCCCTGACATTGGCATCCTGGCTCGGCTCTCACTGCGGGCCTGTTTCTTCATCAGCAGCGTCACTGGGAGGGATCATTGACAGCAACAACAGGATTAAACTGTCCCTAAGAACCCTCAAGATTGCCCTTGTAGCCGGGCTAATGCGGGTCGTCTCAGTCAACAGTCTGTGTCACCCTCATCCTATCTCACAGGGTGGGTGTAGCGTTATTCCCACTTTACCGTCAAGGAAGCCCCGGCTGACGGGGTGCTTCAGCCATGAGTTATTTAGCCAGCACCATCAGGGCAGGCGTCAAGTCCCTCCGTCATCGCATGGATGTTATAAAAAGATCTCACTATGGATCTGAAGGCTTACAGGTTCACCAGCACTTGAAACAAATTCCTGCCCCTGCAAGCCCCAGTCAGCTTCGGACATTCACAATTTTTGCTATTACCTTTGCAAGGATCAAAACATAATTGTTGGGGCTTCCCTGGTGGCGCAGTGCTTAAGAATCCTCCTGCCAATGCAGGGGGGGACTATCCTGTTCATTTATTGTATCTGTAGTGCTCAGAACTGTGCTTAGCACATAGCAGGGGACACAGGTTCGAGTCCTGGTCCGGGAAGATCCCACATGCCGTGGAGCAACTAAGCCCAGGAGCCACAACTACTGAGCCTGTGCTCTACAGCCCGCAAACCACAACTACTGAAGCCCGCGAGCCACAACTACTGAAGCCCGTGCGCCTAGAGCCCGTGCTCCGCAACAAGAGAAGCCACCGTAATGAGAAGCCCGCTCACCACAACGAAGAGTAGCCCCCGCTCACCGCAACTAGAGAAAGCCCGCGTGCAGCAAACAAGACCCAATGCAGCTTAAAATTAAAAAAAAAAAAAATGTGGCTGGTGGCCCCAGCTTCCTCTCCCAAAGGCTGCTTCACGTTAATGCCAGCAAGGAGGTTTGCATTTGTTGTTGTTTTCTGCGGCCTTGTCAGGTAGAGTCACAGCTTGTAGCCACTTTAAATCCCGTGTCTTCAAGTGACAGGGACATTGGCTGTTCCTCCTTGTGACTTCTCCATTTGTGTGTTTTGCTGACTTTCCTTTGGAGGTTTGCCTTGTTCTTAACAATTTAAAGGAGTTCTTTAAATTTGTCTTTTCAGGATATTAGCCTTTTATCTGTACTGGGTGGCACAGATTTGGTGCAGACTCTTTTAATCTTGTTTCTGTATCTCTTTGCTGTACAGAAATTAGACTTTTATGTAGTCACATAAGATTAAGCCAGTTCCATAAAATAACTGGATAGACTTCTGTATCCCTGGGCTTCTGTTGTAGAAAATCCATTACTAATGGATTTTTAAATGTGTTGCCATGGGGTTGCTCATAATATACATGAATTTATATTTCCTTATATCTCTGATACAAGTCTATTTGGTGGGTACATTTTACTCTTTAGACTTACATACTTTAGAGACCTCTCTCATTTCTTTGCTCAGGTTCAGTGGTGTAATCTATTTTATTTATTGTTCTGTGCAGAGAGCTCTATTTTGGATTTATTTGCTGTACTCTTCTGGATTGGTCTTTTAAGTTTGTGTACTGTTCCTGCCTGTGTAAACTTCTGGGGTGATGAGCGGGCACGGCCGGGAGAGCTGGCACAAGCGGTCCTCTCAGGTGGGCCAGGCTGTCCTCGCTTCAGCCCTGAAAACAAGATCCCTGTAAGCCTACTCTGTGAGCAGAGTCTGTGAGCCACATCTAGCTTCACTCTGCCGTTGTTTTGTGACTTCAGGCCTTTACCCCAAACCATGTCTCCCTCACACAGACTCGGGCCTGAGGGCCCTAATATACATTTTGCAACAGAAAAAAAGCAAGTTCTATCGCCCCCGC
>NW_006785389.1:2525066-2543204 GCF_000442215.2 Lipotes vexillifer | reverse complement strand
TCTTTCCCTTTTGGATGTCAGCAAATAGATCGTACTGCAAGACAGAGTCTGATTTGGGAGTCCCTTCTTGGCCTGGCAAATTCAGTGGACAAGAGTCAATTTACTATGAAACAGCGATTCCTTCTCTGATCCAGAGGTCTTTTCAGGAGAATTGTCAATAGTTTGCTTTTTTGGTCTTATTTCTAAATGTGTTTGATTACGATTAAAAAGGTAGATCCTATAACACCTCTTTATCACACTTCACACCCTTTAGCGTGGTTATAAAAAAAGACAATAACGGGCTTCCCTGGTGGCGTAGTGGTTGAGAGTCCACCTGCCGATGCAGGGGACGCGGGTTTGTGCCCCGGCCTGGGAAGATCCCACATGCCGCGGAGCGGCTGGGCCCGTGAGCCTTGGCCGCTGAGCCTGCGCGTCCGGAGCCTGTGCTCCGCAACGGGAGAGGCCACAACAGTGAGAGGCCTGCGTACCGCAAAAAAGAAAAAAGACAATACAAGTGTTGGGGAAGGTGTGGAGAAACTGGAACCCTTGTACACTGCTAGTGAGAATGCAGAACAGTGCAGCTGCTTTAGAAAACAGTCATCTCAAGGTTAAATGTAGAGTTACTGTATGATCAGTAATTCCAGTTCTAACATAATGTTTTTTTTCCTATACATTTATTTATTTTTGGCTGCCATGGGTCTTCGTTGCTGTGCGGGCTTTCTCTAGTTGCGGTGAGCGGGGGCTACTCTTCGTTGTGGTGCGCGGGTTTCTCATTACGGTGGCTTCTCTTGTTGCGGAGCACGGGCTCTAGGCGCACGGGCTTCAGTAGTTGTGGCTCGCGGGCTCTAGAGCGCAGGCTCAGTACTTGTGGTGCACGGGCTTAGTTGCTCCGTGGCATGTGGGATATTCCCGGACCAGGGCTCAAACCTGTGTCCCCTGCGTTGGCAGGCAGATTCTTAACCACTGCACCACCAGGGAAGTCCCCTAACATAATCTTATACCCAAGACAGATAAAAACATATGTCCACACAAACCCTTGCACATGAATGTTCATAGCAGCATTATTCACAGTGCACACCAAAACGTGCAAACAGCCCAAACTGTCCAAACAACTTAGGAATGGATAAACACAATGTGCCACATGCATACAATAGAATATTATTCGGCAGCAAAAAAAGAAGCCCTGATAGATCCGCAGAGACAGAAAGGAGATTGGTGATCATCAGGGGCTGGGGAGGAGGAGTTAGGGATGACTGCTAACAGGTGTGCATTTTTTGGATCATGTGAGAAAATGTTTAAATGTGTGATGATGGAGGCACAGCTCTGTGGATAGACTAAAAGCCACTGAATTGTATACCTTCAAGGGGTGAATTGCATGGTATGTGAATATCTCCATAAAGATGTGAAAAATCTCTACACTGAAATGTAACATTTTATGATGTTTGCATTCGTTTTTATTTTGTAGAATATGAAGCTATTATCTGTCTTGATGGTGAGTGTGTGACCTCCCTTCAAAGCCCTGCTCTCCTTGCCCTGCTCTCCTCGCCCTGCTTCAGCCTTGCTCAGCAGCTTTGGGGTGTGGTGCCCAACCCAAATCTGGAGCGTCTTCATCTAGTACCATGGCTCCCACAGTGGGCAGTGGGCCCCCGAGGGGGCCCACTGATTTTTTTAAGTTCTTTTCCTTTTTAAAAAATTTTTTTGAATTTTATTTTATTATTATTTTTTAGACAGCACGTTCTTATTAGTTATCTTATACATATTAGTGTATACATGTCAATCCCAATCTCCCAGTTCATCCCACCACCACCACCCCGGCCACTTTCACCCCTTGGTGTCCATACTTTTTTTTTTCTACATCTGTGTCTCTATTTCTGCCCTGCAAACCTGTTCATCTGTACCATTTTTCTAGGTTCCACATATATGCGTTAATATATGATATTTGTTTTTCTCTTTCTGACTTACTTCACTCTGTATGACAGTCTCTAGATCCAGCCACGTCTCTGCAAATGACCCAATTTCATTCCTCTTTATGGCTGAGTATTATTCCATTGTATATATGTGCCACATCTTCTTTATCCATTCGTCTGTCGATGGGCATTTAGGTTGCTTCCATGACCTGGCTATTGTAAATAGTGCTGCAATGAACATTGGGGTGCATGTATCTTTTTGAATTATGGTTTTCTCTGGGTATATGCCCAGTAGTGGGATTGCTGGCTCATATGGTAATTCTATTTTTAGTTTTTTAAGGAATCTCCATACTGTTCTCCATAGTGGCTGTATCAATTTACATTCCCACCAACAGTGCAAGAGGGTTCCCTTTCCTCCACACCCTCTCCAGCATTTGTTGTTTGTAGATTTTCTGATGATGGCCATTCTAACAGGTGTGAGGTGATGCCTCATTGTAGTTTTGATTTGCATTTCTCTAATAATTAGTGATATTGAGCAGCTTTTCATGTGCTTCTTGGCCATCTGTATGGCTTCTTTGGAGAAATGTCTATTTAAGGCTTCTGCCCATTTTTTTGATTGGGGTGTTTACTTTTGTAATATAGAGCTGCATGAGCTGTTTATATATTTTGGAGGTTAATCCTTTGTCCGTGGATTCATTTGCAAATATTTTCTCCCATTCTGAGGGTTGTCTCTTTGTCTTGTGTGTAGTTTCCTTTGCTGTGCAAAAGCTTTTAAGTTTCACTAGGTCCCATTTGTTTATTTTTGTTTTTATTTCCATTTCTCTAGGAGGTGGATCAAAAAAGATCTTGCTGTGATTTATGTCAAAGAGTGTTCTTCCTATGTTTTCCTCTAAGAGTTTTATAGTGTCTGATCTTACATTAAGGTCTCTAATCCATTTTGAGTTTATTTTTGTGTGTGGTGTTAGGGGGTGTTCTAATTTCATTCTTTTACATGTAGCTGTCCAGTTTTCCCAGCACTACTTACTGAAGAGGCTGTCTTTTCTCCATTGTATATCCTTGCCTCCTTGTCATAGATTATTGACCATAAGTGCGTGGGTGCCCACTGTTTTAATCATCTTCCGTTCACCAGCCCTAGGGCTATGGGGAGTGGCTGAACACACAACACGTGTAGATGAGCTCACAGCCTGCGGAGGAGGGCACCTCACACCACACAGGGCCACGTGCTCTTGGGTGGTCCCTGGCCCCTGCTGCAGGATGTGACTGGCTTTCTGGAATAATTCTGCAGGCTTGGCAGGATCAGCCATTTGATGAGGAGGGCTGTGTGACTTGGGGCTGTTACTGCAGGAGTAGCGGAGGGAGGGAGGGGGACTTGCTACCTGCCCTTGGGGCTCTCCTGCTTTCAGGAGTTAGGGAGGCACCTAGAATCGGGCTTTGCTTTTAGCCTTTCCCCACATCCACAGATGCTTCCACAGTCAAACGGACCCGCGTCAGATTTTGGCTCTGCCAATCACTGGGTCACCTCAAGTAGGCTGACCTCAGGAGCAGCGGCCAAGGAAGGAGAAGGGGCTGGAGGGAGACGCAGGCGAGGGGGAGAGGCGCTTGGGGTGGTCGTGGGGATCAGAGGAGACTGGGGGCGGGGGGCGAGCAGCTGGAACTGGGCAGGAAGACACCTCCTGCAGCCTCAGCCCAGAGGCAGCCCAGGGGATGGCAGGGGTGAGGGGGTGCCACGCGGGGGGTGGCCTGGCCCGGTTTTTAACGCGAAGAGGTAGATTCTGGAAGCTGCCCTGCAGGCTGACCATGCTGCTGAGCTGGCTGGGGCAAGCGGTCTAAGAAAAGCGAGGGAAGGGACTTCCCTGGTGGCACAGTGGTTAAGACTGCGCTCCCAGTGCAGGGGGGCCCGGGTTCGATCCCTGGTCAGAGAACTAGATCCCACATGCATGCTGCAACTAAGAGTTTGCATGCCACAACTAAGGAGCCCACCTGACGCAACTAAGACCTGGGGCAACCAAATAAATAAATAAATGAAAAAAAACAAAAACAAAACAAAACAAAACAAAAAACCCGGCACAGCCAAAGAAAGAAATATTTAACAACAACAACAAAAAAGCGACAGAAGATGAGGACGGTGATGGATCTGACTACGTGAAAATTCAAAAGTCAGATCAGATGCATGAAGATGTGACCAACGGTGTGGCCCACACCGTGCATTCACGGGAGAGGAGACCCACGTGAGCGGCTGTGGGGAGGAGGGTGCAGCCTGCCTGGCATCCTTGGAGAAACAGTGCACTTGGGTTCTGCCTGCAGGTTGGAGAAGACGGTAGAGAACGGGAGTCCAGGGCGTTCTAGCTGCCAGGGAGCCCTTCTGGAGGGAAGGCAGACAGGCAGGGCCCACGTTTCCGGAAGACACTGACGTATCCATGAGAATTTAAAACTCCCATGGCCCAGGGCTTCCCTGGTGGCGCAGTGGTTGAGAATCCGCCTGCCAATGCAGGGGATATGGGTTCGACCCCTGGTCTGGGAAGATCCCACATGCCGTGGAGCAACTAAGCCCGCGCACCACAACTACTGAGCCCGCGTGCCGCAACTACTGAAGCCCGTGTGCCTAGAGCCCGTGCTCCGCAACGAGAGAAGCCACCGCAGTGAGAAGCCCGTGCACAGCAATGAAGAGCAGGCCCCGCTCACCACAACTAGAGAAAGCCCGCGTGCAGCAACGAAGACCTAATGCAGCCAAAATAAATAAATAAATAAATAAAACAAAAAAAATTGTTCTGGATTATCCGGGTGGGCCCAACATCACCACGAGGACCCTCCGAGGGGGAAGGTGAGGCAGAGGACAGTGGCAGGGTGACGCCCTGTGGGAGAGAGCCAACTGGCCACCGCTGGCTCAGAAGGTGGGGAAGGGCCATGAGCCCGGCTCGCAGGCCATCTCTAGGGTGGAAAAGTCGAGCACACGGGATGCGGTGCGCGGGCTTCTCACTGCAGTGGCGTCTCTCATCGCGGATGGGTTCTCCCAGAGTTCACAGAAGGCACTCAACCCTGCCGCACCTGGAGCTTAGCTTAGTGAGGCTGTGCCTGACTCCTGACCTCCAGAACTATAAAATAATGTTTTGTTTCAAGACAAAAAGAAAAAGGAAAAAACAAGAACAGAAATCCCATGCTCCCGGAAACAGCTAGGTTGCATCTGGGGTGTCTGCTCAGGTGCAGCCACCACAGCACTGGGTGCTAAGGGGGGCGGGAAACAAGGAACTAGCTGGGCTTGGTGGGAACAACACTGCCGGCCAGAAAACGGGATTTCCACCCCGGCACTTTTAATAACACAGGGAGCTGCGTGGTGAGAGCACGATTCACAAGCTGTGTGACACAAACCCCCGCGGATGAACACTGAGAATAACACAGCAGCATTAGGGATCGTTTTTGCGATCTCCTTTGCCCTCTTGTATATTTCAGATTTCTCTAAGTGAACATAAACTACTTTTAGATATGGAAAATTGCATGAGAAGATTGCCCACCGCTCTCCCTCAGCACCTGGCGGTCCTGACGTTGGGCCCTCGGCCTGGCCTGAGCGCTCGGACCCTGCTCTGTCCTCTTCCGCCGTGTCCCCGGCATGGATGAAGCTTCCTGCTTGCCAATCAGATTGTAACAGAGAAGCACCTTCGTATTCTGTTACAAGTTAGTAACTGGAGGGATGTTGCCTATAAGCTTCAATATACACAATGGCCCATTTCTGGGAGCCCTGCCTCCCAGGTATAATGGGCATTAAGCTAAAATACCTTTGTTCAGCTCACAGGAAACCTCCTGACCAGGCCCCCCTGTGAATGACTGCAGGGAGAAGAAATGAACACATCCCCTTCCGGGGCTGATCTGAGCCAGGAAATGTTTGACTTTACTCCCTCCCCTTTCAGTATGAAAGACACCTGAATTTTAACTCAGGCAAGATGGTTCTTTGGGGCACGAGTGCACCACCTTCTTGGTCTGCTGGCTTTCTGTTTTTTTAAAAGCACTTTCTTTTTTCTTTTTTCTTTTTTTTGTGGTACGCGTGCCTCTCACTGCTGTGGCCTCTCCCGTTGCGGAGCACAGGCTCTGGACGCGCAGGCTCAGCGGCCATGGCTCACGGGCCCAGCCGCCCCGCGGCATGTGGGATCTTCCCGGACCGGGGCACGAACCCGTGTCCCCTGCATCGGCGGTGGATTCTCAATCACTGTGTCACCAGGGAAGGCCAGCACTTTCTTTTTCAATTAATTTTTGGCTGCGTTGGGTCTTCGTTGCTGCACGCGAGCTTTCTCTCCAGTTGCGGCAGGCTTCTGATTGCGGTGGCTTCTCTTGTTGCGGAGCACAGGCTCTAGGTATGCGGGCTCAGTAGTTGTGGTTCGTGGGCTCTAGAGCGCAGGCTCAGTAGTTGTGGCGCACCGGCTTAGTTGCTCTGCGGCATGTGGGACCTTCCCAGACCAGGGATCGAACCCGTGTCCCCTAGGCTGGCAGGCGGATTCTTACCACTGCGCCACCAGGGAAGTCCCGAGTCTGCTGGCTTTCTGAATAGTCACTATTCCTCGCCTCAGCAACTCGGCTCTCAATTTATTGGCCTGTGGTGCGGCCAGCAGTACAAGCTTGGACTCGGTAACAAGATCACCAGTGCCCAGCTCCATCTCCAGCCTGGCTCTGCTTCCCCAGACCTGAGTGTGGTCGACAGGTCAAAGGTCCTCAGAAGACTGGGGATGGAGGAGACGGGTCCTCCAGATGGAGGCCTCTCCCTCCCAGTTTCAGGCTGCAGCAAGGTCCCCCCCCACGCAGCCCAGGTGTCCACCCCACCTCTGCTAGTAACCATGGTCACAGCCACACTCAACACCCACCTGCCACCCCTGCATGAGCCTGAGGCTGCAGAGGGCTCCTTCTGTGGGTGCACCTGTTTCCCTGAAGCCACTTCCCACAAAAATGTCCCTTGTATTCAGAGCAGAAAGGTGACAGAGAAGGGTGTGGAATAACAGTCCCCAAAGACACCCGTGTCCTAATCTCTGGAACCTGTGAATGTTGTCTCACATGCAGAAGGGATTTTGCAGATGAGATCAGGTGTGTAGGTGGGGCATGGATGAGATGTGACCCCGAGATGGGGAGATCATCACGGGTTACCAGGGGAGCCGTAGATGGAACCCTGAGGGTCCTTACAAGGGGGAGGCAGCATGAGACTTAACCATCCACTGCTGGCTTTGAAGACGGAGGAAGGGGCCACCATCGCGGAACGTGGCAGCCTCTACAAGCTAGAAAAAGCCTTAAAGTGGATTCCCCCCTTAGAGCCTTCAGAAGGAACCAGCCGTGCTGACGCCTTGATTGGGCCCAGTGAGACCCAATGCAGAGTCCTAAGAGAGTATGTTTTGTGTTGTTTCAGGCCACCGAGCTCGTTAAAGCAGCAGTAGGAATGTACTACGGTACACTGGCCAAAGTCCTGAATGCCCACAGACGGACTGCCGTGGGCAGCAGGCAGCTGATCCTCTGCCCTCCTGCTCTGTCTCACTCATCTGCCAGCACGCATGGCCTAAGTCACATCTGTTCTCAGACGCCATGCTTGTCCATCCATACTTGGAAAGAAGTTCCCTTAAGGTCCGTTCAGGCTGGGACTCGACAGCTGGAAGGACAAGGCCAGGGAGTGATGTGTGTGGCCGAGGAACAGGTAAGCTGGACACCGACCCTGCTCGTGGGCAGGCAGCTCTGAGGCTCCAACTGCCGGGCAGGAAGGGCAGGGGCTGCTGATTCGACCAGCAGGGACCAGAGATCAGGATTCTTACGCAGAAGCTTCTCCAGGATAAAACTAGAATTTGTTAAAAATCTAAAACGCACAGTGGACAGACTTTAGCCTTCCACCTGACTGCAAACAGAAGCAGGCTGTGCTCTCTGCACCGGCCTGCACCATGTCACAGGAAGGGGTTTGGAAGTCACCTGGCCGCCGCGGGTCCGGTGGGTCGGTGCACTGGAGCCCAGGCCTCTCTCTCCGAAAGGTGGGGTGGGCGAGACCGGAGAGGAGGGAGCCTCGGCTTTGCGGGGAGACTGAGCGGGGGTGGGGGACCCTCCTGGGACTCTTGACTTCTGGCCTGGGCGGCCTCCAGCTCTCCAGGCTGCGGCGGAGTGGAGTAGCAGGGGCGGGCTGGGCCCGGGGCCCCGGCGAGGCGCCCCCCCTGCGCTCACGGGGCCTCGGGCCGGTGGCTCTTGCGGTGGATGACCAGCTGGGACTTCCAGTCGAAGCTGTGGCCGCAGTCGCCGCAGAAGTGGCGCCGCTGGCCGGCGTGGCCCTTGCGGTGGATGACCAGCTGCGACTTCCAGCTGAAGCTGCGGCCGCACTCCTCGCAGGCGTAGCTGCGCGGGCCCGGGAGCGCGCGCCGGGGCGGCCCCACCGGCTGCTTCTCGGCGCCCGGGCCGCCCGCGTGCGCGCGGCGGTGGATGACGAACACCGACTTCCAGTCGAAGGTGCGGCCGCACTGCGCGCACGTGTAGGGCTTGCTCCGCGCGGGGGGCGGGGCCTCCGGGCAGCCGGGCCGGCCCTCTCGCGAGCTCTCGCTCTCTCCTCCTGCGGGGGGGGGCAGAGGTGGCAGAGCCAGGTCGCCTGGTGACTCCGCCCGCAGCCCCCCAGGCGCGGGGCGGCCTGGGCTCCCCGCCCTCCGCCCCCGTCGCCACCGGGGAGCGGGAGGCCACTCACCCGGGGGGAGGCTTCTCGCTCCCTCGGATCCGGTGCTCAGCGCCTCCGGCTCCGGCTCAGTGCGCGCCTCCGGCAGGGGGCACGGCAACCCTGCTGGGGTCGGGGGCCCATCAGGCGCCAGCCCTGGCACGGGGGCGTGAGGGGTTCGCACAAATGAGGGACAGGGGTGGGGGCCCCGGCGGGTGGCCAGGGTGCGGATTGGGAAGCGCCGGGAGGCAAGGTGCGCGCAAGGACCCGGAGGAGAGGGGTCCTCACCCAGGGAGACCACCGTGCCATACTTCTGCAGCATCGCGTCCCAGTACACCTCCTTCTGTGACCGGTCCAGGAGCCCCCACTCCTCCTGCAGGGACGCGGCCCATCACCCACAGAAGGCCCGTCTACCCCGCACCCCACCCGGCCCATCCCGTGGGCCCAGCCTTGTTAATCACCTGGGGAGCGGCAGGTAAACCACCCTCACCTGCCTGGGGGTGGGGCTAAAGAGGAAGCTGAGATGGGAACCTGTGAGCGCTGGGGATGCAGGGCCGGGAAGGGAGCTGCCTTCTGGCTCACCTGGGGATGCACCAGTCCCCCTCAGCTGCCCCACCCCATGTTCTGGACGCACAGATGGAAGCTGAGGACCCATCAAGGATGGGCCTTGAACAGTGTGTGCTGCACCGACAGCAAAAGGCCAGGGGAATGCAGGGACCCCAAGCACCTCTCCCAGGCCTCTGGTTTCGAGAGTAATGGAGATCCTCCTTGGGGAAGTGCCACGGGCCTCAGCGTCCCTGGCTGTGGGGACCGGGCTGCAGGGAGGCAGGTGCCGCAGAGGGCCAGGCACAGCCTCCTACTCAGGACATGGCTGGGCTGGCTCCTGGGTGCCGGGGGTGGAAGCAACCATGGCCTTCAGGCTGCGGCTGGGTCCTGGGCAACTTCTCAGTGTGGAGTGGATTAGGAAGTGTCTCTGGGAGAGGACAAGACCCCTGCTGCCCACACTCAGGAACCAAGCCCTCTGGGTGGCAGGGGTTTCCATGCCCAGCTGGTCGCAGCTGAGGGCTGGTTGGCCTTGGAGAAAAGCCCAGGCAGAGGGGGAGCTGCGGGCATTTCCTGGGAAGATTGTGTCCACTCTGATCTCAGGTGTGCAGGGGAGGCCAGACTGCTGGGTGGCACTCAGGCTTTCCTGGTCATCCTGTCCCCTCCCCAGGTGCCAGCTCAGAACTGCTGGGAGCTGTCAACACCCTAACTGGCTTCTCTGTAAGTGGGAAGCCAACCCCTGCCAGTTCCAATCACTCTAAACCAGAATCCCAGTTACCTGAGGCCAAAATCCTTTCCAAGCACTGGTGTGTCCCCATGCCCCCCAGGACCTGCAGGGGCTGCCCTGATACCAACTCCACTTTGGGGGCGCAAACAGCACAAGCAGTGCTGGCCAAGGAGCTGGACAGCTGGCAGGACACTCTCCTCCCACTGTGGGCCTGCCCCTGCCACCAGGGGCTGCTCACCTGAATCCTGGGTGGCTGAAAGGGCACGGAGGTCGGCTCCTGTTGTTCAGCGGGCCCCTCATGGGACCGGGCTGGATGTGGGGGGCTGGACGGTGCTAGGAAGCAAGGCAGACAGGGGTCAGGGGCTCCCACGTGAGCCAGAGCAGGCGAGGAGCTGGCGCTGGCGTCGCAGCCTGGGCCCTCCTTGGCAGCAGGGAGGAGTCCTCTGTGTGCGCCAGGCACATAGCAAGCAGGCAGGCAGCCCGCCCTTCCCTCCGGCCTCCCGGGGACCCCGCTCTGCTGTCTGCAGTCCCTGCGGGTCCCGCTCCCAGGGGGGGACACCCGCACTCCCTCCAGAGCCCCCAGCTCCAGCACAACCTCACCTGGGTTCCCCGCCCTAGCTGGGGACGTTCGCACTCTCTCAAGGAGGCCCCAGCCCTCGCGCACCCCCGCTCTCACCTGTCTCCTGCCCGTAGCCATCAGGCTCCTCCTTCACGCTGCAGCTGAGCTGGGCGTTCCCCTCCAACTGGGCTTCCTTGGACCCCTCCCAAGAGGCTGCCTTTAGGGGCTCCACTGTCCCTGAAGGGTGGGAGCTCCCCACAGACTCCTCTTTGTTCTGTGTGGCTGGGAGCACCGCTTGCTTCAGGACATGTGCTGTAATCTGAGGGAGAGAGGCAAGTCATTGGGGCGCTAGTCTCACTCTGTCGCTCCAAGAAGCCAACACCACCACACTCACCCAGCCCAGCAGCTGCCCAGGGTCATGCTGCAGGCCCTCGACCAGGACAGTGGCCTCCTCAGGGCTGCCTGGCTGCTGTCCCCGCACCCAAGCCTGGATCTCGGGGGGCAGCGCGCCCAGGAACTGCTCCAGCACCAGCAGCTCCAGCATCTGCTCCTTGGAGTGCACCTCGGGCCGCAGCCACTGGTGGCAGAGCTCCCGGAGCTGGGCCAAGGCCTCACGGGGACCGGCCACCTCCTGGTAGCAGAAGCCCCGGAAGCGCTGGCGTGCTGCCTCAGGATCCTCCAGGGTGGCCTCGGGGTCCACAGAGGGCAGACTCGGGGGGCCCAGTGGGGATGGCATTGTTGTGCCGGGAGTCTTCTTGGAGCCACCAAGGGGGACCTGCAGGAAAGGAGGGGTCAGGGTGCCAGCCACAAGGCCACAGCCAGGGTAAGGCACTGTGCAGAGAGGCCCAGCCCAGGGGGCTGAGGCTGTGACAGAGAGGACCGTGGTGTGGGGATGCTTGCGGCTGAATTGGGGAAAGCTTCATGGAGGGAGGGGTCACAGGAGCTGGAACTGAGAGCAGAAGGAACCGACACTTGGAGGCAAATTGCCAGTGGAGCTTCCAGGAAACTGCAGGGAAATGTCTGTCGGGAGATGATGCTGGAGCGCAGGCAAGAGGAGTTAGCACAGGCTTCCAGGGTCACGCTGAGGAGCCCCGGCAGGTGCCCCCGCGGCGGAAAGACGGGGTAGCCAGGGACGCGGTGGGGCCGTGATCCAGGGTGAGAACTGGGGCCAGGCTGCCTGTCCCCACCATCTCCGGGACACGCTGACCCAAGTGGGGCACCCTGAGGGGCTGGCTTGCGCCATGGCTCGAGGCAAGGGCTGATGTGGACCCCGAGACACCGTGCTCGCTGACCGCGGAGAGCTGTGCATGACTCACACGGTATGGACCGTGCGTGTGAAACGCAGAAGCAAAGCAAAACGGAATCACGAGTTATGTGGAGCGGTGGACAGGCAACTGTGTCCCGGCCCTGCAGAGGGTCTGGAGTGAAACACGCCCACTTTGCGGGTGGGGGGGCCTGTCCGATAGGCTGGACTAGGCCTGACTCCTGGAGTCCGCCTTCCACAGAGGAAAGGGGGGCAGGTCTTCCCGAAGGAGAGGAACGGGGCTGCGGAAGGGAGGAGGGGCCCGGGAGAAGGCTCGGAGGTGGGGCACGTCGGGAGGTAGTGGAAAGGCCACGCCCACTCAGCCGGCCGGTGCTCACCTCGGCCACCCGAGGCCACTTCGGGTAAGTGGGCCCACGCGGTCCCGCGCGCCTCTCCCCGAACCCAGCCGTCAGCCCCTCGCGCGTTGCTCTGGCGACGCCGCCCTGACCAATCACACGTCTGCTTCGAAGGCAGCACCACCCCCTCCCTTCGGACTACATTTCCCATGAGCCTCAGCAAACAGGGACGGGCGCGGCCTCCGCCAGTAGATGATCACTTTCGGAGGCCTCTCACGACTGAGAGGCGCCCCATCCCTCCGAGAGGAATCTGCAGAATCGCAGGGTTTGGGGGACTCCTTCCCCTCCCTGGCAGCCGCTCTCCCTTTGTATCGCACCCTAGGACTCACCAACGGCGGAGACGGACGGTACCTTCGAATCCTGCGCATGTGCACAGCAGGCCCGGCGCCTATTGGCAGGAGGTGACGGATGGGGAGGAGCGTGACCTTTCGGTCAATCAGGGTTGGCGCTCTGCCTAGGCTCCTCCCCCAGAGCCCTACCTGAGGCTTCTTTCTGGTCGCCCGGCGGACGCCTTGGTAACCCCGGGAGCAAAACCAACTTGCTCCAGCTGTTTCCAAGACAACGGCCCGAGGTCCTAGGAGGAAGCAGGGACCTACCGGGAAGGCTAGCCTAACCCATCGGCTTTCTCCGCCATCCCCGGGAATTTCTCCAGCGAGGATGGTGCTGGGGTCCTTCATTCGACCACTGCTGAGCGCCCTGCTGATATGCGGGGACAGCAGGCACCCATCTCCTGATGAAGAAACTGTTCCATGATTTAATACCCTCAGAGTCTCAGACATGCCTTCAGTTAGATCAATACTGCAAAGTGAGGGCTGGAGGTTTTTGTCCAGAATTATGGGACGTGTTCAGCCTTTTATTTACTTTGGGGACCAGAACTAGTATATATCAGTAGACGATGTTATTGTTTTTAAAATCTGACTGTGGGTCAGGGTGTTTTGCTTCCACACATCAAATGGCGGAACCATGACTTATTTATTCGATCCTAAGGTGCATCTGCCTGCCTGTTTGAGTTTCTTCTAATACTAGGAATCCCTGGCTACCAGGGATTTGATTTTTTCTCTGGGACTGTTCGGATTCCCCAGAAAGGACTCTTCCACCATCTACCCTGTGGGAAGAGCTGGAGCTCTAACAGCTTCTCCAGGAGCTCCCACTCAGTCATCTTTGTTTTGGGTCTCCCCTTCCAGGGGTCTGCTGGTTTTCAAGCCTTCTGGAATTCTGCAGCGTAAGCCTGATGGGATCTCCTTCCACTTCCGCCAGCGCCAACTCAGCATTTGGCTTTCCCCAAATCAGTGACAGCTCCCCCACCCCCTACTTCTAGCTTCAGAATGCCGTTGCCTCCTCTTTTACCATCCTCATATTTGTGGGTTTGTGTTATAGTTAATTTATTTATTGGCCGTGCCGCTTGCGGAATCCTAGCTCCCCAACCAGGGATAGAACCCGAGCCCCCTGCAGTGGAAGTGCAGAGTCCTAACCAATGGACCGCCAGGGAATTCTCAAGGGTTTGCTTTAAGGGCTCTCTGTGGTTTCAGTGGGCTTCTGGACCAAGTGAGACGCATGTGTCCAGTCCATCGTCTTGACCCAGAAAGCCCACGGATACCTTTTATAGTCATGACCCGTTCACGGTTGAGTGGAAGGGCCAGCCTGGCAGGACGTGGCCCAACATGATCAAAAAGGTTTGGGGGAGGACAACTTAGGGGCCAAGATATGGGGGGAGGTGGGTGCTCATGGTTGCTGTTCCCACAGGAACAGGGCTGGAGCCTCTGACCACCCCTGGTGCTGGGAGGGTGGACTCGAGGAGGGTGGAGGAAAGGAGGGATAGTAGGGGCCAAGCACACAGGCAGGAAAGGCTCAGTGAAGCAGGGAGGAGGCTGGTGGGGAGACAGGATAGAGCACCAGGCCCGGCTTCTGTCCAAGATTCAAAAAAGGTTGCAAGTGACTCTCTGGGCATCCACTTGATGTTCAACATTCCTTTGCTCCTGAATCCCATGGGCTCCCTACAATAGCCTTCTGTAAGCTCTGTGGGGTTTGTCTGCATCTCATAGCCATCCACACTGACCCTGAAGTGAGCTGCTCAAGAATCCCTCATGGGGGCCAGCCTGGGAGATGAAATAGGGCGAGGCCAGGGCATGGACCAGGTCAGAGAGAGGATGGGCCCCAAGAGGGGTGGACAATGGCTCAGAGGACCTGCCCTTGAGGAGTTCTGGGGAGCCTGGCCCTGTGTGACTCTTCCCCCTACCCCTTGTCTCCTTTCCTTGCAGGAACTTGTGAGGTTTCAGGGGCAGAACCCTGCTGGCAGGTGGAGAGTTGGGGGTGTCATGTCTCTGTTCTTTGGCAATGGCAGCTACCTGCGAAGTCTTTGAGGTGATTGAACGGGAGCACCCACTGGGTTGGGGTCAACCTTTTGGGTCTCCACGTGTGCCCCCTGCCTCAGATTCCAAGGCCTGGATCCACAAAGGCTCATGTCCCAACAGAGCTGCTGCTTGGGGCAGCCCCACCCTGTCCACATCTCCTGGCTGTCAAGGGGACACAGACCTTCGGTGGGCCGCAGACAGGCTGCACCTCTACCCTGAGGCCTCTCAAAGGGACCAGGGTTGAAGCCAAGTCCCTGCAGCTGTGTGATGACACGTTTGCATCGTGCTGGGATGAAACCGGTTTCAGGCTGCTACCACTCACGTTTTTAAAAAGAAACCTTTATTAGAGAGCCTCTCTGGACTCTGTATTGTTAAAACCTTCTGAACCGTGACCTGGAGGCTGAGGCTGTGGACCTACAAAGCGCCGTGCAAGAATTTACAGTGTCAATCCATTCCAAGCTGTAAGTTCTAGTCTTTTTTTACCCCCAGTAAAAACACCATTAATTTCCCTGTGGGTGAGGCCCAAGGTGGAGATGGGGCTGGTCTGTTGAAGGCCACAAGAAGCCAACCAGGCCCCCACCTAACTTGTCTGCCTCAGTGTCCCCACCTTGTGGGTTATGTCACACTGGGGAGGGGATCTTGGGAGGGCGCCACACACAGCCTTAGGTAATGGCAGGCACGTGGCCACTGGACCCCAGAGAACCAAGCAGCCCCATCTTGTCTCCTCTGCACCTGTTGTTACGGTCGCCTCCAGTCAAGGAAGTGGGGATGGAAAGGCTCCTGTATCGCTGACTTTGGTAACGAAAGGACACGGCCGAAGCTGAGGCTTGGACCACATTCTGAATGCACCAGCACAGCTGGGGAACCATCACTCTCAATCTCCATCCTTCACCCGGGGACTTCCCACCCCCACCCTCCTCCACCTCCTGAGGGTCTTCCATGAGCAGCAAGCCAGGCAGGCTTCACCCAGCCCTCAGAGCTGGCAGGCTAAGTGTGGGGGTAAAGTGGTGAGCTCTCTGGATGCTGGGCCAGTGGACCTGCTGTTGTGCAACTCACGTCCCCTCTCTGTACCTCAGTCTCCTCATCTGAGAAGTGGGGATACTAGCCACAGCAGCCACCTCACAGAGCTGTCAGGAGAAACTGTGCAGCGCTCAGAACGGGGGCTGGCAGTTGGCACGTATCGGCCCTTATCAAGATGCTGCCTGTCAGGGTGCTGCAAATACCCTCTGCAGGGCTGAATCTTTTCCCTTCCCTAGAGGAGGGAGCTGAGGCTCAGGGCCCAGCCACTTGTCCGAAGCCAGTACCTGCCTCCCCCATGACTTCCTATCTTCTGGGCCTGTTCTCAGGAAGCCCTGGATGAACTGATGGCTGGGGGAATACGCTGGGGGTAGGGGTGGAGAGGTTCCACACAGACTCTGCAGGTTGGGTGTAAACCTCAGAAAGTTCTCAGGACCACCTCCACCCCGCCCCGGCGCTTCCCGTTCACGTGCAGTCAAAATATGGGCGAACTGGCAGCACCATGCTGGCCTCCCCCTGACCTTTGTTCAGCGTGACCGCTTGGGGCTGGAGGAGTGAGCTGTGGCTGACAAGAGGCAAATCTTGTCACCACGTGCGGGGGATGGCAGTGCACGCGCAGAGCTTGTCCACTGCGTGGCTCTGCGAGGGCGGCCCGTACCCACGGAAGGGACTCACAGCAGGCCCTGTGAGGCCCTGAGAAGGTCGGGGCTGCGACCTCAGGGCTCAGCCGTCTTCGGAACCGTGGCTGGGCCCGAGGCGGCAGTGGGCCCGGCTTCTCTCCCCAGTGTGCCTTCACACGGTGCCCCCAAAGGAGGCCTGGCCTGGGGGAGCGGGCTGGCCCGGGGCCGCCGCGCTGGCTTCTCACCGGTGTGGAGCCTCTGGTGGTGGAAGAGGGCCGGGCGCTCGCGGAAGGCGCGGCCGCACTGCGCGCACACGAAGGGCTTCTCGCCCGTGTGGATGCGTCGGTGGCTGAGCAGCACGGCGCCCTTGGCGAAGGCCTTGCCGCAGTCTGAGCAGCGGAAAGGCCGCTCTCCCGTGTGCAGCAGCCGGTGCTGCCTGAGGTTGGAGCTGTGGCTGAAGGCGCGGCCGCACTGCGCGCAGGCGAACGGCTTCTCGCCGGTGTGCACGCGCCGGTGCTTGAAGAGCGACGAGCCCTGGCTGAAGGCGGCGCCGCAGAGCGCGCAGGCGAAGGGCTTCTCGCCCGTGTGCGTGCGCTCGTGCTGGATCAGGTGCGAGTTGCGGCAGAAGCTGCGGCCACAGCGCGTGCACGCGTAGGGCCGGCCCCCGGCGTGGATCTTGCGGTGCTGGCTGAGGTTGGAGCGGTGGCTGAAGGCCTTGCCGCACTCGGCACAGCGGAAGGCCTTCTCGGCCGTGTGGATGCGCTGGTGCCGCACCAGCGAGGAGCTGTGACGGAAGGCCTGGCCGCAGGCCGGGCAGGCGTAGGGCGTCTCTCCGCTGTGGATGCGCTGGTGCTGCGTTAGGTGCGACGTCTGGCTGAAGGCCTTGCCGCACTGCGCGCACTCGTACGGCCGCTCCCCAGTGTGGGTGCGCGCGTGCTTCAGCAGGTCCGAGCTCTTCACGAACACCTTGCCGCACGCCCTGCACTCGAAGGGCTTCTCCCCAGAGAGGAGGCCGGGGCCGGCGCGCAGGGCCTCGCCCAGTTCGGCCCAGGTCGGGGGCTCTGAGACAGCGAGCAGTCTCTGAGGCTCGCGCCAAGCCTCACCCATTCCTCGGTCCCCCTGAGCCTCTGGGGCACCCGGGAAGGCTCCCCCCGGGGCCTCGCGTGCGTACAGCTCCTGCCGCTCCGATGCCCTCGGCTGCTTGCCTGGCGCAGGGCGCTCTGCGAGGGCCTTCTGCCCAGGTGGGGTCCGCAGAGAAGAGGTCAGCCGCAGGCTGACGCTGGCCTCGCCGCTTTCCCAGTAGATCACAGACACCCCCGTGGGTTTCCTCTCCCGAGAGGGAGACACGCCGCGCCGACCCTCCAGGCTTTTCCCACACTCAGAGGCACCAGCGCTGGGGGGAACCCTAGTCGGTGCCAGCGGGGGGCCGTCCCGGGAGGCCGCTGGCAATGCTGCTTCTCCAGAAGCACGTCTGTCCTCTGCCAGATGAGGGGAAGCTGAAGGGCCAGAAACGGTGGACGCCTGCGTCACCCACACAGGCCACGCGGGTAGGCAAGGGGGCCCGCGGGACCAGCCGTGGAGGCTGGGGAGAGGAGCTGGCGCCAGACTCCCTTCCTGCACGGAGCCCGTCCTCAGGGCACTCCCCAGGTGGCTTTGCCCCTTACACTGACGGCTACCTGATGGAACAGACTTTACTCACCAACTCTGCTTGCTGACTGCCTCTCCCCTAGCAGGGTCAAACCCACAAAGGCAGGACCAGGAGCGATCTGGGCAAGGCTGTGTCCCCAGTGCCGCGAACGGGACTGGCCACTGCAAGTGCTCAACGATGAACACGTGAACAAACGGCCCCACAGGTGAGGTGGTGAGGGAAGACGGGCAGGGTCTGAGGCCACACAGACTGGCTGAGGGTGGGATTCTGAGCAGGTCTCACCACGGCCTGGGGGTGGCCCCTGGAGCTCCCCTTCAAGGGCAGCCAAAGCCGGAACCTCCAGAAGAGGCTGATGGTGAAAGGAGTCGGTCGGGTGGGAAGCTGGAGAGGAGAGCATCCAGGAGGGAAGGTGGACAGAAGCTTGGCCATAGGTTGACCCCAAGCTCACACCCCTGAGCCCCCACTCACCAGGGCTCAGC
>NW_006785389.1:2524098-2525056 GCF_000442215.2 Lipotes vexillifer | reverse complement strand
GCATTCCTGGCCAGGGTCACATCTGTCCCATTGAGAACCCAGGGCTCCTCGCCACACTCAAGCTGGATGACCACGTGGGGTCGGGAGACAGAGAGTCCTGTGAGAGAAGACAAGCAAGTGAGGGGTCACCCCCGGCAGATGGCAGGAGTCAGGGCTTCGTGGACCACGGACGGCATCATCTGTGCAACCAAGGATACCCGAGGTCACATCACAGGGCAGGGCTCTCGGAGCAGCTCGATGGTTCCTGTGAGGAGAACTGTGTTGGCAGCACCAGAAGGGGACTGAGCACAGAGGCACCACAGCTAACAGGGACACTCAGCCAGAGGACATGTGGCTGCTCACAGACCGCCGGGTGGTAAGAGGTTAGTGCTGGCAGCCTAGCCTGGCAACAAATGAGCTCCCCATGGAGGACCCAGGGCTTACCCAGCGAGGCCAGGAGGGTGAAGTTCTCCAGCATCACACGGCGGTACAGAGCCCTCTGGGCTGCATCCAGGAGCCCCCACTCCTCCCGGGAGAAGTACACAGCCACGTCTTCAAAGGCCATTAGGCCCTAAGAGAGTTGGAAGATGGACATGAGCTAAGCTATAGCTGTGTGAACCAAGACCCAGCCCCCTGCCCCAAAGGCTACCTCCGCTCGTGTCCCTCAGACGCTCACCCTCCTCCCCCAAGGCTCTGCAGACGGGACTCCCCTCACCTGTCTGGACCCCTCCCCTCCCCTTCCCCACCTAGGCCGTAGATGCCTCTTTAACCCGACCTGGCCACTCTACACAAGGCAGCCAGAGGAAGCCCCTGGCCTTCTGCCACACCAAGGTCAGCCCCTGGCCCCCACTCATTCTCCAGCCTTTGCACAAGCTGAGCCTCCCCAAAGGTGCCCTCATTGCTTTTGCATAAGTAACTGTACAAGTCCCAGCTGCAGAGCCCCCAGGACATGCCCATCCCTGTAGGGATGCCCTCTCCT
>NW_006785389.1:2519721-2523952 GCF_000442215.2 Lipotes vexillifer | reverse complement strand
TCTCCTGCTGAACTTGCCTGATATTTCAAGGCTGCTCTTTGAACCTGAAGGACTGGCTGATCCCCTCCAGTTACCACAGGGGTGGCGCCAAGGATTTGGTGGGCACACAAGAAGCCATTTCCCTCCTCCCTCCATAGCCAGGCCCCCTCTATTTCCTCCTCAGGTGGCTGCCACCTTCCCTTCCCTCAGCCACCTGCCAGACTTCCCCTGAGAGCCCCAGGGACTGCCAGCCATTCCTCATATCCCTAGAGCCCTAACTGCCCATGCCTATCCCTGGTTGAGTCTGTGAGATGTCCTCTTCCTAAGTTTGATTCCCAGGCTCTACCTCACTCAGAACACCAGGACTCTGTCCTTGGACATCTACAATTCCAGGTCCATGTGACACCTGCACTCTGAGACAGCACAGACTCTTCCCAATTTCCCCCTGAAATCTACTTTCCCTTCAAATTCCTAATTTTGTCTACAGCAGCTCCGTTCTTTTTTTCTCTGTCCCATTGAGTGACAGTTGCCACTGGCACAGTCCCAGGGCAAGGATACAATCAAGGGTTTTCAATTTCAGCACCAGCTACCAAATCCTGGCCCCACTGCCTGGGGGAGGACCTGTGAAAGTGCTAGGCAGCTCCATTCTTTTGGGTGCTCCGGCGGAAAACCTTAGACTGGCCCTTCACGCAGGACACTCCCGCACACCCCGCACTTGATGCGTCAGCAGATCTATCCAGAATCCAACGGCTTTTCGCACCTGCACTGCCCGGACTGTGACAGTAGCCTCTTCCCTGCACACCGCCACGCCCCTCTGCTTCTGTTCTCCACTCAACAATAGGTGGAATACCCTAAAATATCGTTAACTTAAAGCATGTCCAGTCTCCCGGTGCCCTCGGGATAGTCTTAACTCCTCGGCCTGCCCTTTCAGACATACATATCTTCTCCCCGCCGAGCAGCTCAGTTCCGGAAGCGCCTGCACTCAGGCTTCCCTCCCAGCTTTTGCAGACGGGGGACCCTCCCCTTGAAACTTCCTTCTACACCTCACCCCCTTAGCTGCCAGAAGTGGGGATCCCACGCGTGCACTCCCAACCGGCCGGAACAGCAGGGCCTAGGACGAAGCGCGAGGGGAAGACAAGACGTCCAGGTAAAGTGCCTCCCTCGATCGGGGCTCGGGTCCATGAAGGAGGCATCCGGGTGGGTGGGGGCCTGGGGTTCCCGCTACTCACCTGAGCCGGGTCTGTCTGCGCCGCCGCCATCGGAACCTGCAGAAAGGTGCGGGCGCTCAGGCTCCGGGCCTCTCTCCCAGTCCGTCAAGGGCGCCGCGTCGGGACGGCGTGGAGACCGGCGAGCACGTGGCTTGGGGGGGCGCACACGCCGCACCCCGGGAAACTGAGGCCGGGGACTGGCCGTGGGCCCCCGGGCTCGGCTGCCCGTGCCTCGGATCTCCGCCCGCACGTCCTCGCTGCCCGCACGTCCTCGCTGCCCGTACCTCGGGTCTCCAGACCCTTCCGCAAAACCGGCCCCGACCCGGCGCTCTCTGGCCGTCACCGGCGTGGCCCGACGCCGGCAGCCAAGTGACAGTCCCGGACGCCGGAAGTCCAATCTCGCGAGCCCTCATTGGCCCGTGGCGCGCTGCGGACGCACGCGCAGAGCCTTCCGGCTGCCGGCGCGGTAGGCGGAGCGCGCCTGGTCTCCACGGCAACGGCCAAGCGCCGCCGCCGGGGCCGCTGGGAAGTGGCGTCTGCAGCAGCGCCAGGCTTCCGGGCTGAGCGTGGGTTGGGGTGCTGGCGGGGTCGTCAGCGCTGCGGGTGAACGCTGAATTGCTGAGGGCCCGGGAGGGCTCCCCCCTCCACCTCCCACCCCCGCCCAGCGCAGCACCGGGGACGGAGCACGACCGGGGTCCCATCCCATCCCCGCCTCCTGGGTCCTCGCACCAGGGCTGGGTGTGACCCCCGCGGGTCAGCGTCCTGTTATGGTTGGCAACAGCCCCCACGCCGAGTCGCAAGGCCCTAGCCTAAGTTTTTCTAGCGTCTGAAATCATTCTGAGACTTACTCCACCATCTGTTTTCTTGGCTCAACTGGGCCGCGCAAAAAGTACTTTCCCAGACGCACTTGTCCCTAGGTCGTCTAGGTCTTGCCTTGCCCCGCACGTCATGGTGTTGATTCCCTGTTCCTTTATTTTGGGGGGAGGGGGCAACCTACATGGGTACGACACATAAAATCAAACGGAAGGGTAGTCTCAATGCAGACTGACTACTGCTGGCAGAGAGTGAAAGGTTTTCTTTGTTGTTTCACTCTGAGGGTCTTTTTTTCAGGGTTCTTAGTCCTCAGACACAAAATGGGGCAGTAATGGTACCCACCGCATAGGGCTATTTTAAGTTAATATGGAACCAATCTGTGTCGAGTTCATTCACTCTGTCTCCCTCCCTGCTTACCTCCCTAGGTAAGTTATAAGTGATTGTTATAACATCTATATCAGCTCTGTCTGCAGTATCACTACTCTTTGTAAATCCTTGTAATACAAGAGATAACATCAATTTTGGAGTATTTGTGTGTAAATTTTGCTCACTTTGAAATAAATGAAGAAAATCTAATGTATTTGTGGGTAGGGAATGTTTCTTGCCATTCCAGTAAACAGAGAATGTTTGAGTCCCTCCCTGGTGGTCCAGTGGTTAAGACTCCGCCCTCCCGATTCAGGGGGTCTGGGTTCATCCCTGGTCAGGGAACTAGGTCCCACATGCTGCAGCTAAGAGCCCACATGCCGTAACTAAAGATTCCCGCATGCCGCAACGAAGATCCTGCATGCAGCAATGACTAAGGGCTGGCGCAGACAAATAAATAATTAAAAAAAAAAAGTTCAAGTCCCACGTGAGGTTCACCTTGAACCCACGTGCTGAGACTAGAAGCCAGCCTAAACCCACATTGGGACTTGAACCCACGGTCTCTTTTTTCGGCTGTGCCGCCCGGCATGGGAATCCTAGTTTCCCAACCTGGGATCAAAGCCACACCCCCGGTAGTGAAAGCATGGAATCTTAACCAGTGGACCACCAGGGAAGTCCCAACCCCCAGTATTTTTTTTAAAATTTATTTCTTGTATTTATTTATTTTTGGCTGTGATGGGTCTTTGTTGCTGGGCGCGGGCTTTCTCTAGTTGCGGTGAGTGGGGCTACTCTTCGTTGTGGTGCGTGGGCTTCTCATTGCAGTGGCTTCTCTTGTTGGGAAGCATGGGCTCTAGGCGCGTGGGCTCAGTAGTTGTGGCGCACAGGCTTAGTTGCTCCGCAGCATGTGGGATCTTTCCGGACCAGGGCTCGAACTCATGTTCCCTGCATTAGGCAGGAGGATTCTTAACCACTGCGCCACCAGGGAAGCCCCAACCCCCTGTATTTTAACTGAGATGACACACCTGGTCTCAGGACTTAATGAAGCTCAGGTTCTTTATGTCCCATCGCAGAAAGAATTCAGTGAGATACAAAGTCATAGGTAAGAAATGGATTTATTTAGACAGATACATATTCCATAGATAGAATGCGGTCTGTCTCAAAAGGCGAGAACAGCCTTGGGAGAAACACACTCCACAGAGTGTGGGCCATCTCAGAAGGTGAGAGGCCCCGAAATATGGGGTGGTTAGTTTTTATGGGCCGCGTAATTTCATAGACTAATGAGTGGGAGGATTATTCCAAGTATTTTGGGGGAAGGGGTGGAGATTTCCAGGAATTGGGCCACCACCCACTTTTTGACATTTTATGGTTGGCCTCAGAATTGTCATGGCACTGGCGGGTGTGTCATTTAGCTAATGTATTACAGCGAGCATAAAATGTGTCTCAAGGTCCACTGGAAGCTGAATCTTCTGCCATCTTGGACCTAGTTGGTTCTAAGAAGTTTTTGTCATGTCCTATGTGTGTCATTTTGTTAAAGGTTGTGCCCTGCCCCCTTCCCTCCTGTTTCAGAGGGACCAGCATGTGCAAAGGCTTGGAGGCAAGCCTGCAGGTGGGCATTCAGGAAACCTGAAGTTCTTTACTTCTGGTGGGACCAGAAAGCCTTGGAGGAGGATTCATGCTAGGACTTTATCCTGGGCGGGTGAGGGGTGGGATCTGGGGAGATGTGTGACTAGAGAAGTGACCCGATCTGATTTGACAAGAATCCCTTTGGCTTCCATGTGGAGAAGGGATGGGGGTCTGGGTGAAGGTGGAGGTGGGTGGGCCTATCTTGGGCCTCCACATCTGACACATTCCCTTTTCCCACTCTTCCG
>NW_006785389.1:2516142-2519641 GCF_000442215.2 Lipotes vexillifer | reverse complement strand
CTTCCGATCAGGCCCTCTACTTCAGCCTCCCCTTCCTGGTCAGCAGAATAATGCCCCCCACCAAAGATGTCCATGGAATTATTCCTGGGTGTGTCACAGGACCACACTTGTGAAGCAGTCCCAACCCCCCAGGGCCACCATCAGGCCCAGAGGGGAGGAGGGGTGCTGTCTGGGCAGAGTGTTTCTGTACCAGTGGGGTCGGTATCACAGGCCAGGACCACCAGGCAGCCCCTGAAAGCCGGAAAGCCCACCCCAGTGACACCTGTGCACCCATCTTCAAAGGCACCTGGCTGCAGTACCTGAGGAAGCCGTGTACCTAGGGACACGGGGGAGAGGCTCCTGGTTCAGCCCAAGCCTCCACTAACACCAGAAGCAGCTGAAGGTGGGGCTCCATGCAGACCCCCTCCCCAGTGGGGAGAAGCCCCAGGGGCTCTAATTGTGTGGTAGCCAGGAACTGACCCGCTCTGACCAAGGGCCCCACAAAGTGTCTGCTGGCAGCTCAGGGGAAGCTGCTCTCCTTCATGGACAGGTTAGGTCTGCCCTGGGCACCTGTAATGTCCTGGGGGCAACTCCTCACCTTACCTCTGACTGCTCCGGACTGTGTGACAATAAAGCCGGGTTGGTTACATCACCTCTGAGCTAGGGCTATGGCCCTGGAGGCAGAGAACAGACATGGGTCACTGCCAGCCTGCACAGGGGTCAGATTCTCGGAGGCGACAGCAATGTCCACCTGCCTCTGAGGATGGGCTGGGAGGGCAGCGGGTGGCACTCTGTCCTCTTGTGGTCCAAGGGGTCTTGCTGCCTCAAGTCTTCCAGGGAAAGAACTGTGGCCAGGAGTTCAGAGTTACCGGTGCACGCAGGGCTTACCTGAGGCAGAAGCAGATGATCTCAGGAGTACAGCGGTCTGAGAGAATAAGAAAGCAGGTCCCTCATCCCAGGCACGTCTCAGGGTGGCCACCAGCTGAAGATGAAGCCGTCTTTCTGTGCCTGGCCAGAAAAACCAGATCCCTGTAGTCAGGCTCACCACTACAGACTGACAGGGGCAGGTCAGAACTCTATGTAGATGGGGGATGATGGGGCATAGGTAACGGGGAATGGGGGAGGCCAGAGCCCAGTAGGCAAGGGCACCGTCTGTGAGACCTGCAGGGGCCAAACTCGTATCTACAATGGCCGAGGTCACTTTCTGAGCAGATAAAGTTGTCCTGTATTCTTCAGTCTTCTGAGCCATGTTCTTGAGAGCTGTCACCCCTCCAGCCAAAACCCAGGGAGGCTTCTGTTGCCCAGGCTGGGTTCCCAGTGACTTTAGCAAACGTGACCTTCATGGCTGTCCAGTCTCAGGCCAGAGGCATGGCTGGCTCAACCTAGGGCAGAGAAGGGAAGCAGGAAATTTAAACACGGTGTTGGGATCTTCTGTTGTGTGTGTTTCCTGGAGGAGCTAGAGCTTTAGATTTCTTTGTGGAAATTTCTGCTTTTATAATTTTGGCACCTATTTTATTTTATTGTTTTGGCCGCGCTGTACGGCATGCAGGATCTTACTTCCCTGACCAGGGATCAAACCCGTGTGCCCTGCAGTGGAAGCGCAGAGTCTTAACCACTGGACCCCCAGGCAAGTCCCAGCACCTGTTTTAAAATATCTAATAGCCATGTGAGTTCAATGTGGTAGGCAGAATCATGGTCCTCCAAAGATGCCCACATCCTAATCCTCAGAACCTGTTAATATGTTACCCTGACATGGCTCACTTTATGGATTAAGTTAAGGATCTTGAGATGGGAAGAATATCCAGGATTGTCTGGGTGAGTCCAGTATAATCACATGAGCCCTTGAAAGCAGAGAAACATAACACAAATTATTAAAAATTTCTGGATGTCATAAGTCTGACACTTGTGTCAGCTACTCTAAAATCAAGGAATCGGGACTTCCCTGGTGGTCCAGTGGCTAAGGCCCTGCACTCACAATGCAGGGGGCCTGGGTTCGACCCCTGGTCAGGGAACTAAATCCCACATGCCACAACTAAGAGTTCACACACCACAACTAAAGATCCCGCATGTAGCAACGAAAATACTGTGTGCCGCAACTAAGACCCGGTGCAGCCAAATGAATAAATAAATATTTAAATATTAAAATAAAAATCAAGGCATCAGCAGGACTGTGTTGCTTCTGGGGACTCTGGGGAAGAATCAGTTCCCTTGCCTTTCCAGACTCCACAGTCTGCCAGCATTCCTTGGTTTGTGGGTCTTTCTGTCTTCAAAACCAGCAACGGCAACTTCTTTCTCACATTGCATCACCCTGACTCAATCTCTCTCCATCTCTACCGCCTCCCTCTTCCACTTTTAAGGACCCTTGTGATTACATTGTTTCATCTCACCCTCCCAACTTCAGATAATCCAGAATGATCTCCACATTTCAAGGTCAGCTGATTATCAACCGTAATTCCATCTATCATTTTAATTCCTCCTTGCCCTGTAACATAACATATTTACATACTCCGGAGATTAGGTCCTGGACATCTTGAGGGGAGAGGAAGCCATTAGTCTGCCTACCATGAGCATACTTAAAAAAAAAAAATTAAACATTGCCTACCTGGCTACTCGTTAAGTCAAGAATGAGTAAAAATAATAAGAGCTGGAAAAAAAAAAAGAATGAGTGCATTTTATATTCACATATTGAGGGATGGGGAAGTCATTCTGGCTTATACATGATTTGACTTTTTTATGCTAACTAAAACAACCTGTTTGTGGCCTATCAAAAACACATGGTAGGGCTTCCCTGGTGGCGCAGTGGTTGAGAGTCCGCCTGCCGATGCAGGAGACACAGGTTCGGGCCCCGGTCCGAGAAGATCCCACATGCCGCGGAGCGGCTGGGCCCGTGAGCCATGGCCGCTGAGCCTGCGCGTCCGGAGCCTGTGCTCCGCAACGGGAGAGGCCACAACAGTGAGAGGCCCGCGTACCGCAAAAATAAATAAATAAATAAAATAAAATAAAATAAAGTTTATATACCTCCCTTCCTGGGATGCCAATGCTGGTATTCCTTCAATGATAAGACTAGATTCTTCTCAAGGCCATATTGACTGTGTGCATGCTGATCTGTTTTTGTTTTTGTTTTTAAACCTTGAAGGAATGCATCCTTGACCTGTCTGATGTTCTTTGTTCCGACAAGATATAAAAATGTGCCATGATTCAGTGGAGCAGTTCCTCAGAGTTATCTGAGAGGTTGTCTTCTGGGCTATAATCCTCAGTTTGGCTCAAATAAAACTGTCTTCTATCCCTAGTAGAGATTGTTTATTGATTACTTTGTTTGATTACTTCCAGCAACAGTGTCAACAAGCATTCTGTAGACAGGCATCTCTTACTTGGCTCTCCCTGGCAGTGTATGTAAGAGCCTTGGGATGATGCTGCTGGTGACGATAAGGACAATAACAATACTAGCTCTCTCATATATGTAGCACCACGTGCCTGGCCCTGTGCTAAGCACTTTTTTTTTTTTTTTTTTTTTTTTTTT
>NW_006785389.1:2515402-2516061 GCF_000442215.2 Lipotes vexillifer | reverse complement strand
CAGCCATGGCTCACGGGCCCAGCCGCTCCGCGGCATGTGGGATCTTCCCGGACCGGGGCACAAACACGTGTCTCCTGCATCGGCAGGCGGACTCTCAACCACTGGGCCACCAGGGAAGCCCAGCTAAGCACTTTTCATGTCACCTCTCATGAGGAAAGTTGTGGTATTTTCCAAATTTTGTCACAGGACTTTGAATTAGACCTGATTCTTTGAATTTAGAGCATCAGAATCTCCAGAAGGGCTTGTCAGGCTCATCCCTGTGAGGGGCGGGGACAAGAATTTGCATTTCTAGCCTGCTCCCCAGTGATGCTGATTCAGGGACCACAGTTTGGGGACCACTGAATTAGAGAGACATTTAAGGTTACTAAACAAAGTCTCCATGAGGAAGATAGTATTTTCACTTGACACCCTCAAAGGCAACAAGTGGTTCCCCAGGGGCCTCCTCACGGCTGGTTGTCCGAGGCCCAGGACACGGGTCACTTGCTGAACAACAATCTCTGCGGGAGGAAACCTGGGAGCGGCCCCTTTAAAAGGAAGCAAAGACACGCTCCTGTCAGTCTTTTTTCTCAGCTCTCCATTTCCCAGCCCCGCTCTGGAGGTAGCTTGGCGTTGCCATGGAGAATGGAGAATGTGTGGGCGCCGCGCCGGGTGGGGGTGGG